>NC_132881.1:31782472-32102472 GCF_030463535.1 Salminus brasiliensis | reverse complement strand
AATAGTGGATAGTGTTTGAACAAGTTGTTAAAACTGATCATGAATTGACCTGATATGAGCATGACCCAGGACTGGAGGGCAATAGGGAACGTAATTATGCCTGTTTACTTAGATTCAGTGCAGCAAATATTGTACTACTAAATCACTGTACTCACTGTAAGTATGTATGAGATAGTGTTTGGGTAGCAAATATCAGCATGTCTGCATGACAGAATATCACAATGAATATTGAGGGTCATGAAAATATCTTTAAATGACATTATTTAATATTTTTACCATGGCACCCAGCCCTACCGTGGACTTCAAATATAGAAACAAGCTGCTCTCTTCTGTTTGCTTAGAGGAAAAGCCATAGACATTAGTAAGCTCCAATGTCTCCTGAGGCAGGACAATGGCTTGCTGTGAAGCTGATGCTGAGAGCTTGGTTTCATTGCCCCCGGGTTGCTGGGCTTTGATGTCGTGATGCCAGGGCAGAAAGCACTCGCATGCGGACCCTAATTGGGAGAGTGGCACCAAAGGACTTTGCACGGAGCCACTCTGTGTTCCATTACAGCGAGTGGGAGTGAGAGAGACCATGCAGTTTGATTATGCTCGCTGTCAGCTGAAGGCATGACCTAATAGAAAATGTTCATCCATTTGGAAGCTCATTCTTGAGCCAAATTTAGACCATTTCTGATGACTTTTCAGGGATGATGGTAAATATCTCGCATTGTACTGGCACAACACCTTAAAAATGTGGCTGTTAGGAGTGTAGTATTGCGAGCTTGTAAAGTAAGAGACCTCGTCAAGCATACTTGCTTTTTTGTTTCCTGCAGATGTTAAGTCATTTCATCAGCACAGGAGGCTTTTTGCTGAAAGTCTCTTCAGGTAGGCTGCTCTTCTCGAGCAGAGGACTGTGTTGTCAAGTGGGCTACGTCAGGGTTTTTTTTTTCCTAGGCATAAGATTTTGTTTCATTGAGTTAAAATTTCTTAATTTCCTGGTAAGTGTGCTTTAGCCCTTCAAATTAAGTGAGATCTCGGAGTGTAGGCCCTCCACCTTCAAGTGAGATGGGATACTTGAGGGAGTGAAGTGTTTTCGATGGAAACCGCATGAATGATTGATAAAAGGAGCAGAGCTGCTTAAAATCGTCTTGCTCCCAGGTTATCAATAATTCAAAGCACTTTCTGTATTTTGGTGGCACATGAAATATCAGTCACCAGTTTGAAATCTCAAGATGATAAAATCTGTCAGAGGAATTAGTGGTTTGTAGTGATCCCCCCCCCCCCTTCCACTTTCAAATATGTTAATTTTGCCCATGGTGGGAGTTATTAGTTTTCTCCTCAACAGCTAGCTTTTCGTACACATAGTGTAGAGGTTTGATTAAAAAAGAGAAAGTCCTCACAAATCAGTGCCTCCAGTGTGAAAGGAAGTAATACCTCATGACTACATCGTCACAGTCATGACTAGACCTTCATAATTGACCTAAAGTAGAGCGCTTGGAGTCTGAAAAGGACGTGACGTGACTCTTTAACCTAGTCGTGTCGCGCTGCGTCGCTAAGAACTCCCAACTTTCACATAATTTTCTCCGAGGCGTAATCACCAGTTGAGTGTGCTTGCTTTCACCTCTGGCAGTACAGTGACAGGTTGACCTTTACCTCGCGAGGAGCTGTGGGGGAGCGTGCACGGCTACTTGCTGATGTTTGTGTTTGTTTTGTCTTGTCTCTATGAGCAGTCACTGAGAGCCCGCGAGTTTAAGGGCGCTCTCGCAACGTGTCGAAGCAAAACTGGCTGTTTTTTTGCTTCAGTGTCTAACCAGGCTGATCACAATCTCGCTCCGGCGCTTTTCCACACGGCATTGTGCGCAGTCCTTGCTGTTAATCTAGTGGATTCTCTTTTCCTCTTGGCCGCTTGCAGGTACGCTTAACGTCCAGTCCATTTGCATTAACGTGGAAACACAAAGGGATCTGAGAGAGGAAATTGCCTCTTGTAAACACAATGGCCTTTCCTCCAAGTTCTCATGATAATGTCCTGAGCGGCCTTGGGGCAGACTCTAGAACATTCCATTGAAGAGCGCAGTGAGCTCGGCCTGGCCTTTTGCCTGAAATGGCAGAGATGTGTGTGTGTGTGTGTGTGTGTATGTGTGTGTGTTTGAAGGGGGAGGTATTGAACCACAGAGATGGCTGTGGCTGGCTGATGTATACTAACAAGCTGGAATTTCGTGTCAGGCTGCTGGGATGGGCCGTGGCGTGAGTTTGTCTTTCAGGCAGATCCAGAGTGAGGCGCAGAGGCTGCCGTTTCGTGCCAGTTGTGGGAGCGCCCGAGGGACACAGGCACACTTCTGCTAACCCTGGAAGGTCCATGCCACATGAGAGCGAGCTGAGAAGCCCCCCTTTTCCATCCCGTAGACCTGATTAAGCATTGGAGTGTGTGCTGGAGCGTCCCACCACACTGAAGGCCTCCCATTAAGCACATGATGCTAGCTAAAGGCACATACATGACATTTCTGTGTCTGAGCAATTCGAGAAAGATTGGAGTTGGCAGTCTCCCTAGGTGATGAAGGGTTGGGGGTTATCCGGTCCTTACGAGTGGCTACATGGCAGAGGCAGCCTAAAAGCTTTCTGTCTCTCTCTGTGGTTTTTTTTTTTTTTTTTTACTTTTTTGATGCTGCTTATGATAATGCCATCATTGTGCAAAATTGGCCCGATGTTTTGTTTTGATCCTGTTGAATCATGCTTGCAGTAGAGGAGGCAAACTGCAGCTGTTGGCAGCGGAGAGGGCCGGGATAATTTACATCTTTTGACGTTAGCGGCCACTGCTGACTTTATTATCGCATGGCTGTGATCAACTCGCCCTGTCACTTTGCTGAAATATAGTCTCACTCTTGTATCAACAACTAATATTTACATAATCCTTTTCCTCTCGCACCGCTTCGGTAACATGCACATCCGTGTGCCATGCGGTTAGATTTACAGATGGAGATTAATTTTAGCACTAAGAGTGGCACTTAAGCATGATTCATGAAGCAGATCTTGAAATTGCGGGCCTGACCTTTTGAGCGCAGTTGATGTACTGGCACGATAGTCTCTGCACACTTCCTGATGTGAAAATCAGCTCTGTTTTGTGTTTACATTGGACAAACCCTTTCTCTACACGTGGCGTCATGGCGTGCCGTGGCGTGTCGGGTCTCCTTGTTGTCGCAGAGCTATGAACGTGTGAACAGCGCTTAAATTTGGAACGTAAACTCACCCTTTGGAATTTGTAGGAAGTTGTCACCCAGAACTCGCAGCGTGTGTCGGACTGTTTTGACACTTATCTAAATTGCCTTAGCTGTGATCCAAAGGGAATTTTCAGTTTGTCCTGATTGCCGGAGATCTGGCGAATGGCAGAGTTTTAGCGTGAACAGCTCTCCCCGGCCTGTGGGGAGCTGCGGCAGACAGCGGTGAAGTTTATTAGTTTTTGTCCTTTTAAATTCATAACGCAGGTGTTTTTCCATTGACACACTGCATCTAGCACCGGCGTGGCAGATAGAGTGCACTCTGCTTTACATGATAAACAGCCTTGAAAATCGAACTGCCGCAAAACTCTAATTTATTTAAGGCCAAAAGGAGCGGGCCGGAGCGTAAATGCATTAATGTGCTGCGCGCTCACTTCAGCTGCTCACTCCAAGATAATGAGTCGGTTCAAACGGCCGTCTGCTCGGTCTTCACCTGTGGAAAAACTCAGAGAAGAGAAAAGATCTGCCTGTTACACGGGTACACACACACACACACATACACGCATGTACACACTCACGCATGCATGCATACTGTGTACACACACTAGGGCTCTTTTAAAAGCAGGAACTGAAACCTGCCTGAAATGACTTCCATCACGGTGGCTATTAAAAGGAGCAGTGGTTGGAACTGATAAGCTTAGTTTGCTTATTGGATGGCCTGAGTGTTGGGGGCAGAGGATTATTGCCACTTGTGTATATTTCTGCTGATGCATTTCTTTCTGTCAGGTGGTGCATATTAGGAAAACTTTAGCTGACTTTAGCTGTTTATTCATATATAAAAAAGAAAACAAATGAAACTCAGTATACATATAAAATCTGATTTCCCTCATTTTCTCCTTATATTAAATGTAGTCAATCAGCCCAAACAAACCTGCTATCTTAACTTAGTGCTTCTTTAGTTTTAAGCTGAAGTCCCGAGACTAAATGTGAGTGGCTGAAGCTCTTAACCCACCAATTAGCATAGCACAGACTCGTCCGCATCAAGTCTGCTGGCCTCGGTTTGAAGTAATCTTGCTTTTGTGGGTTCTGGCACTGCCTCACATACACGTTATAATAGGTTTGCACACTTTTAGTTAATGGACAGCTTTACGTCTCACAGTGTGCGAAACCGCATGAGCCTGTCTAGCTGAGATTACTCAACAAGTCAAAGCGGTTTGTGACAAGTGTGTGATCCTTTAGGTATGCAGTTTGCGCAAAGCTAATTGCTAAGGATGTCCTGATGCAGTTTTCCGTCCCACAAACTTTAATGCTAAGTGTATAGATAATGTAGCAACATCAATTAAGTCACATATACTGAAGTCTGCCAGGTCATGATTTAACATAGTCTTCATTTTATAGTGTTTAGTATTTTAGCATTCTGTTTGACTGAACCTCTTGATGATTTGGCCGCCAGTTATTTTAGCATGCTGTGTATAACCAGTGAAACCAGGGAAGTCGTTTCATTTGCATAATCTCTAATGCACACTCAAGCTGTTTTAAATATGATGTTAAACTGTAGGAATGGCATGCGGCACTGCCGCACAGTAAAACAGTGTTTCTGAGCTTTTAAAAAAAAAAATTTAATCCAGTACTAGTAGTAAAATACGACGTGGTACTTCACTAGCAGAATGTCACTTTGGTAGCTTTTCGCTCATAGGGAAATGAAAGGAAACAGACCTAAAACTAGCAGTCACACACTCATTTTTTGTCACACTTGTCCATGTCCATGTCGAAACGCAGCCTACCTCACAGCAACAGCACCACACACAGAGTCAGGTTTAGTGCGTCTGATAATCAGTTCGTTAAGATATGATTAGACGTGCCCTGATCCCGATCTGATTGGAGCGCCCTGGCACGCACTGGTGAGCTTCTATTACATCTTAACTACAATAGCTACAGCAGGGGGAAGACGGAAATTGTTCGAATTCGATTTTCCACCATAAAAATGCTTGAAAGCGATGCTTGCCACCATAAACATGGTCACTGTGGGATTCAAGTTTAATGGAAGCATGTGCGTTAAACAACCTTTTCCCTGCTGACAGCGTAAGGTGCCTCCTGTATAACGCTCATTTCCCTCTGTGGGTGAACCGGAGCCTCCTCGCCGCATCGAGTCAGTGCTCCTTACGTTATTTACATAAATGATAAACACGGCGGACGCTGGGATTGGCGGCGTAATCCACTTGCAGTGTCATTAGGGAGGGAGAGAGAGGAAGGCTATTACAGGGCCGCTTCATCAGCGTGCCTCACTTAGGCCTTTTATGGAGGTAATGGAAACCTCTCTCATTAAGGTGCCGCTCACTGTTGCGCTGAGAAACATCTCTACCGAGTAATTGATCTTGTTGGTCTTTAGTGCTGGAGAGTGGCCCTGAAGCGCCGCCCGTTTGCTGCATTCATTTTTCAGCTCCGTCACAGCCGCCCTGCCAGCGCTGGCCCCATCACCTTCAGTTATGTCGGCTCTGCTGAGCACCTGTATAGCCAGCGCTCTTGCTGCTTATTGCTGTGCATAGGGGGCCCACCCTTGTTCTGGTAAAGGGGCATCTTTTACCCCTGCATGAATGGTGGTCATTTAACAGGCAGCCACATAAAATAAAACTAGTGCTTTTACTAGTGATTTTTTTTTCTTTTTTTAAATTCCCAGATAGAGCAGACCTTGTGCTTGTGTCCTTAGCATGTGTCCTTTGAAATCTGTCAGCCTTTCCATTTCAGTTAATGGTGGCCATTTCCACTCTGTTATGTGAAATGAAAGGCCACGGGTCGAAATGCATCATGCTGAGCAAATGTATTTCTGTCAGTTATCTACTTATTTAGATCGGAACTGGCTCCTATTTATCTTTTAACTTGAAGTTGTCCCCATAGATGGCATGTTTGTTTTGCAGAACCCGCTGCTGTTTTGGTGTGTGTCACGGCCGTGTGGGGAGCTGGGAATTGTCACATGTGAGCTGTAATAATAGACTCTGTTGTATGATCCAAACAGCCGCTCCGGTCTGTGACTCACTGCGGCTCGGCCTGAGGTCTGCACTTGCATCATCACCATTACGATCATCATCATCATCAGCAGCAGCAGCAGCAGTAGCAGCGGCTACTTAGCCTTTGAGAGTTCCCTCTTCCCAGCATTCAGCCCCGCTTGGAACTGGAAACAAGGACCACATTAGTCCCCCCCAAAAACCGAGCCTTGGTCTGATTTGTTGATGTGGTTTAGAGTCAGCAGAACGTGACATATTGCAGCCTTTGGTGGTGAATAGCTGAAGCAAAATTGGGATTAATGTAATGCGCCAGTGATTATTTTAGACGCTGTAACTAATCAAAGACCTGCGTTTGTGTCTCACTAGCCTGGAATTGCACTGAATTGTATTTACCATTTGGGGTTGCGCTGCCGTTCATCTCCGACAAGCAGCGGTTGGTGTGAATGCACTGAGTGGGACCGCTGTAATGTTTCTGACCTTTTGTTACCGTTGACTGATGAGGTATTGGTTTGGGGGAAAATGAGATATTTCCACTGCTCTCTGTGACAGGCGTATAAATGAACGCATCAAGCAGCATGATTCTCTAGACAGCACAGCTTTCTGTGCTGTGAGCAAGCTGTCATCGACTCTCTCTGAGAATACGCTAGGATTCGGCCAAACTGTTTTAGTGTTATTTTTCTTATAAGGCAACCCCCCCCCCAACCCCCCCTCTCATATGGTGCAGTCAAGAGTGAACATGGTTATGGCTATTGCTCAAGCTCTACTCTATACTAGTCTAATGGCTTGGTGCTCTTTATGCCTTTATGGTCTGAGCCCATGTAATAAGGAGCTCTTGCTATCACCATGCGTCATTCTGCCCTTGATAAGACCTCTGACATCCCCCTGAAGTGTTATTCATGAGCAGGCCTGCGTGAACCAACACAGTGCAGTTCAGGGCTAGAATTCAGTCTCATTTCAGTTCTCGTTCGGCACAAGCTTGGATTGCTAGGAATAATATTTTCAAGTGTAGGCAATGAACGGCGCGAGAGACCATTCACTGACTTAAAGGGAATAAACATATCGTCCTTGTTCTTTTAGAAAAGCTCCAGAATCACTTGGAAATTAAATCGCACTACATTCACCAGTTACCATAGAAGTGAAGTCACCATTTGGAGACAGTGGCAACGTGCTAGATGGCCTTCTGTCTGGTCAGTGTATTTTGCCTTTGGACAGTTCTGACAATCTGCAACTACAGCAGCATCTCTTAAAAGCGAAGTGTGGTATGCGAGGTACAATGTGTCATATCATGATCAGATGACTAATGCAGTAAAGTGAATCGTTAATCAAGACACTGGGGAAGTGTGCTCAGCATGAAGCAAATTACCTGGATTAGCATAGCAAAACTCTGCATAATTTACCTTTACTGCTTGGCGCTTCCTCCGGTAGAGAGGGGCCGCCTTTAATTACCGGCGTGGTAAACAGCCAGTCAGTGTGAAGGGGCTAAATGGAACTGAGAGAATGGCGGCGTGAAAATGGAGCCGTAATTTCGCATTTTTGTCATGTTTGTTTTCATTCGCCGCTCAGGAACTCCACTTCCTGACGGATGACTCAGTTTGTACAGCAGCGGATTTGAGCAATGGGCTTGAGCAATTTCTCTTTCGAATCAGAAAGTCTCCTTCATCTGACTGTAGAGGGAAAGAGCGGCGCTGTAGACATGCCCTGGAGTTTGCTTTTGATGAGCCAAAAGAGAAGATATTAAAGACGTGCTTAACGACTCCAAAATAACTTTTCAGATCTAATATTCTCAACTGGCACCTCCAACTGCAGCGCGTTTGTGTTGTGTTTCACCTTGGTGGTTTCATTTGTTAAAAGCGTGCAGAAGTCACAGTCTCATCCGGCACCGATATTCCTTGTGTTTGTATTCATTCAGGACTTAAAAAGGGCATTGATAATCTGTGTTCGGTACACAGCCAACCAAAGGCGCTGTGGCTTTTCTTTTGCTGTGGCTCTTTTCATGAATTAAATGTGTGAAATCGATCAGCAAAACTTAGCTTTTAGCTGTTGCATACATGGAAATATGTTGGTAGGGTAGAACACTGGTACCAGACAAGCTCACTAGCCTCAAGACACAATTAAAATGGATGGAGTGTATCGCAATTGCATTAACTCTGGGCAAATTATCATTCTTATTTGTAAATGAATCGTGGCATTTAATGTTATTATGCAAAAACGCCAGCATAATAATTACTCCGCAACACCAGGCTGTAACGCTATGCACGGCAGCAAATCTGATCGCATGAATATAAACTTTCCTGCTGCTTCGACATGGTGTCATACATTTTGCAGAGGAAAAAAAAAAGAATCATCCACGTTAACTGTCACAGAATTTCTGCAACATTTATTGCTCCAGTGCGTTTTTAGTAATATATATATATATTTTAAGCAAACCGAGTAGGATGGAAATCTGGCTAATGACTGACTTTCAGGCTGAAACGTTCTCCAGCTAGTTTCTCCTGCAGGATGATGTTTTTAAAGTCATTCCTCTAAAATACAAGTTGTCTTCAGGGCTTCCTTTGAAGCTTTAATCTAGGAAAACAGGGAGAGACATCTTAGGGATTACTCCAAATGTCTACAACATGTCAACATGGGAGGGCTTGTAGCATAGCTGAGAAGGTTTAAGTGCCAAGGTAATGACAATTAGAAGGGTAGAGTGGCTCAGCCAGTGTAATTTTAGGGTCAGCATGTTCAGGGCCTGCAGTTAAGCCTTGCCATTTAAACAGGACAGTGTGATTGGAATTACCTCGTACCCTTCGAACACCCCTCCGCACTGTTGCATGTTAAGCAGCGGCTCTTTCAGTGAGGGAAAGGTTTCGGAAAGGTTAGCGTAGGAACTACTTTGCCAGAGTTTGAACAAGCATTTGCTTGATTGACACCCACGTTTAGAGAGAGGAACGAACATGTCTCTGCTAAGACAGAAAGGAAAGCGGCTCGCGGTTAAGTTCAAACTTCTGAATTAAATTAGAGGCCTTGTAGCCTATGGTGAGCGATCATATGAGCGAAACACGCTCAGCGATGCTGCCTGCTGGGACCGAGAACATTTCTGCGTATGGCTTAAAAAATTCTCTGGTCTTGTCCCACAGCCTTCTATGCAGATGGGTGATAGGGGTTTGCCAAAGAGGAATAATGCAGAAAATGAAATGTTTCCATAAGATCTGATCTGGAGGTTTGGAGGTGGGTTGATGTTGATGTAGGTATAGGTACTGTTACACTGAATACTGGAATATGTCTCACAAGTGGTTACAAGGCAACAGCATCGACCCCTGAAAAGTGCACCATTCAGATGGTGCAATATCCCAAGGATTTTATTAGAAATGACCTGTTTGAAGGAAACATGCTCCAAACATTTTCTTGTTGACATTTATAGTGCAGCTCCACAGGAAATAACGGATGATGATATCATTCATTTGAAAGAGAGACAGCAGGACTAGGTGGAACACTTGACCTGTTTGTTTGGGGAAATGGTATTCCTTTGCTAATTTCCCTTTGATAAGTATCTGACAGCTCATAGTCAGGCGCTTTATCTCCGGCTGAAGAAAATGGTTTCTTCAGAGTGTGAATTGATTTTCGCAGGAAGCCGGTGCCACACAGCATCTGAAAGAGCTCACTGCTTTTTTAAATTGCACCCATTTTTTGGCTTTTCTATTTGCATGTAAATTATCAATTACTGCTTTTGGCAGGCCTCTGCCACCATACTTCTGTCTCAAATGAGAGAGTGCTGTTGAAGGGGGGTGGTGGGGGGGGGGGGGGGGGGTGCTATGTTATTTCACCTTAACAAATCATTTTAGTACTCCCCTCTCCAGCTGCAATTACCAACTGTTTGCTCTGTTGGCTACATTGATTTTTTTTCCCTTTTCTTTTTCTGCATGTCTCTGCATTTAGGCCGGTTGGGTTTTTGAAATTGAATGGAGAGTGTATTATGAGGAGGTAAGCTGTACTTTAACGTTCTTCTCGGTTTTAGGACGTCTCATACAGTATTATACACCGGAGTGAGACTCTCACACCTCCTCCACCGAACACTTCAGCTCTTCAGCTGAAGCATTTAGAAGTAGACGTGAATAAATCCAGTAAATGAAAGAAATGAGAGGTGCTTGTTACATCAGGAACTTTGGGTATGTTGCTATATTATAGGCATGAAGAGGGGAACTGGGAGACTATGTAGGGAAGATGGTAGGTACTCATTTGCTATATGATGGTGTTTTAAACGAAATCATATGTGATGGTAGGTCTTGTGCTTGTGCTTGTGTTTAGTTAGCTCTGAGCGGGCCTTTTTTTTTAGCCTGTTCTGTCTTGGTTTTGGCCACGTTGACACTGCCAAGCCATTACCAAGCCACTACCAAAAGAGCTACATACAGTAAAACTATAAAACCATTAAGTGTGTTTTTACCTGTATAACATTAGTATAAACACATACAAACAAATCCAAATAAACCCCAGTGATTGGCACATTTGTGCAACTGCTGATCTGAGATTTTTAGCAGTGTTTAGTGTTCGGAATGGCATTATAAAGAAAAACACCCATTAAGCAGCTGTGAATGTGTCTGTAAAGCCAGCTAGATTTTCGGACTGCCAGTAGCTGCCCTAGCTTGTGTGTCCTTCTTCAAAGCAAGAGCATATAACAGGTATGAGTGAGGCATCCTTCATACCTTTTTCTCCTGACGAGTCAGCTTCTAGGGATTGTTCTGGCCAGGTTCGAGTCAAGAAGTAAAAGCTGGCCGGCACGACGGTATGTCAGCCAGCTTTAGTCCAGCTTTGGCCAGGTTCTAATGACAGTGGAGACATGCTCAACATCGCCAGCTTGGCTGTGGCCCCACAGGAATCTGGCTCATGGAGACGCGGTGTTGGATATGTGAGGCATTCCTAATGCGATACCCACATGGATGGATGAAGCTAATAATGCACGTTAAAGACCATTCCTCACACACCATGCGAAAAAAGAGCAAGAAGCATTGGCTCAGTGTAATAACACAAGTGAAGGGTGTTGACGTGAGTGTGCGCGCTAGTTGATCCGTCAGAAACACAGCCTGTTCCTCCAAACATATTCCCAATTTTGTAAGCTGTTCATTCTATAGTTAATAAGCAGCGCCAGTGGAGTGATGTAGTGTAGTGCTATGCGTCTGTTCTATGATGTTGTTGTTGTTTTTTTTTTCCTGTCCAGACTTTTCCCCCTCCGAACGCAATTGCAGATCTGCACCAAATTTTCTACTACATTTATTTCCTCATGAATGTTTGCATATTTCAGTGATTGCTTTCTAGTAGATTCAGATATGCAGAAATGGCACTCTCTCTCTCTCTCTCTCTCTCTCTCTCTCTCTCTCTCTCTCTCTCCCTCCCTCTCCTGGAGTGAAGCATGTACTCATTTCAGTCACTCTAATTGTGTTTGTGTAAAATGGTCAATTGTTCCACTTGCACAAAGAATGAAGTAGGTTAATAGTGCTATTTTGCATTGAGACATAATGATAGAGAATTGAGAATGATAGAGAAATAACTCTGATCGCTCACAGTTATCTGAACTGAGCTTTGTGACAAAGACACTCAGCATGTAGTCCTCTTAGCAGAAATGTTCACTCACGGAAATCTCGATTTTCAAGCTTCTGTTTTACACAGTGCAGATTAAAATTAGCTGGTTGATTAAAATAACCACGGAAGGCTGAACAAATCTGATGTTTACGCAGACGCTGCGTTCTGTCAGTATCGAAAGAAGCATTAAGAGGTGTAAATATTGAATGGGTATCGCATCCTATTGCTTGACCGGGCCTGTGCAGCGCATCTCTGTCTCTGAGTGTTCGCCATCCTGTCAAATAAAAAGACGCACATCTCTCATGCTCAGAAAGCTGAGGCAGTGGGCCATTGAATCCAGTTAACAGCTACCCGAGTCGGGCCCAGTGTGAAGGACTCATCATTATCACCTGCGGATTCCTTTTACACAGTGCCGCTTGACCTTCCTTGGGCTGCCGCTCTGAGAGGGGCCCTAGCACACGGCCCTGGGGCACACACTCATGCCAAGAAACTCAAGAGTCTCCTCTGCCATCACTTATACAAAGCTAATAGCCACTTAATAGGCTTACCTGTCAATGTGCTATGAGTTGTGAGGTCAGCAAATTAGATTTGGCACTGACATGTACCACCACACATGTTTATGGCACTTCAGTTAGGTAAAGTATCGGCCCGTTCTCTTTTACCCACTCACGCCCGTGCCGTCCTTACCTTGCAGCGAACTGTGAAGGAGCTTACCCAGGCGTTCAGGAACCGCATTAAACTGTGGTAACTGCTATATGTAATGAATTTTGGATTAGGAGCGACAAAGCGGCTCTGTGATAACCTTTTTGGAAGGACACTGTAGGAGAGCAGGGGGGCTGTGCTGCAGCAGGATGCTGGGCCAGCTGCTTGCAGTTAAGAGGCCTGTGTTTGATGTCACTTCAGCACAACTAGGGATGTCCCAAAGTTATTCTGCCTGTGATCCCGGTCATTTAATATTGAGTGAATATTGAGTGAGTCCTGATGCAATATTTTAATTGCCATAAATCATACAGCCCATCACACTCCATAGACATTAAGCTAAGCAAACTCAGCCCATTATTGTAACAGTTACTTTACCAGTCGGCAATAAAGTCGCCTCATTTAATCATGCACCTAGCTTTGAAACACCGAACTGATGGTTTATGTTGTTTTTTTTTCTTTCTTTTCGACTACATTTGAAATGACTGAGTGAAACATGTCGCTGCCGCGCCAGATCTGCACAGGGCACATCACTGGTGCGGGAAATGTCAGCTCGTCAGGGCCGCTGCGTGCGAAGAGAATCACCCTGCTCGAGAGAGCGGCCCTATGAGGATAGTGTAATTTCGAGCTGAGCGTAACATGTCTGTCCTTTATCTGGTTGCAGGTGCGGTGGAGCCCAGTGTAGAGCAGAGCCTGGAGAGGGACCTCCCCCACGGACTATATGACGGGAGGGGAGGGGGAGGGGGGGCTGCTTACAAGTCGACAAGCCTGCAGAACAAACAGGTTGGTATGATGTCTTTTAAATTGTCACACAGCTTGAAAAAAGGAGGCGGCAGGAGAGGGGGTACTTGCATTTTTAGTGTTGGAGCCAGAGTAAAGCTGCAGTGCTGATGTCCTGTGTATGAGTTAAGTTAATATGCATGTCACACAAAAACCTTGTATCTTCCAAATGTCAGTTTTACAGTAATAGGGAAAAAAAACTCACTTTGACTTCCATTGAAAGTTAGGAAAAACGATTCCTTTTGGAGCATTTTTTTTTGCGCATTCATCAGGAAATTCTGAGATAGTGTTAAGAAAAAAGTGTTAAGATGAACACTATGTGGACAGTGACAGTACTGGTGTCATTCAGAGTGGATTGATGTGAAATTGTTGATGTTTATTTTTAGAGAAATTAAATGATTTTTCTCAGTGGTGGTAATTGTAAGCAGGGATCAGGTATCTACAAATGTAGAGATTTTATTTACTCTCCAAAATGGCCCGTAAACCTGTATGTGTCTTTTGAGTTTTATATGTAATGTTGATAATGACAAAATTGCTGTAAATCTGAAAAAAAACCCAAAACCTTTTCTTTATTTTGCTTTATAGTGCTCTGAATGTGCCTCAAACAAACAACTGTTTTAGGCCAAAAAGCTTTCTTAGATTTATTGTAAAACACAGAATTAGCAGCGTATTTATAAACATTTCATCATTTAATGCAATAGCTTTCAGTGAGGAAACATTTAGAGATGTTAAACTCATAAAACTTCAAACGTCAGGTTCCTTTCACCAGCACTGTGAACACTTCTGACTCTGTAAATTTCTCTCGAACTGCATACTTTACTTCGAAGCGCTGTAAACCACGTTGTTGGCCTTCTCAACTGAATTATGCAGAACATTAAATTGGTGGAATTTCTACTATAAAAATGAAGTATTAAAGAATTGAAGCTAGATTTCTGATCAGACTGAATGAGACTGTAGCCAAGCTTGTTGAGTCCTGCAACAGTTACGAAAGAACACAGGCGTAGAGGGAGCACGAATAGGTCAATTTTCTTGTCACTATTTGTCACACAGCTTTAGGCCTTGTACATGAATCATAGAAATCCAGTTGTAGTGTTTAGCCCTTTACTGTGGCTTTTTACTCACTTGTTTGAAACAAAGGGTTTAATCTTAACTGCTGTGAAAGTGAAGTGTAGTTATGAATATATGAACATATGTAGATATGTAGCTAAGAGAGTGGGGAACTGCTTCCATGCAGGCCCTCTTCAGATATTGATGCACTGTTGTAAAGAAATGTAACACAATACACACGCCGCAATGTGCAGATATTTACAGCATCAACCCCCTAAACCCGAAGGGACTGTTCAGCAGTCGTGACCGACTTATCACACGCAAACAAAACCCTGAGCCTTTAAAGAGCGTAAACTTGGTGCGCAGAGGGACAGCCAGCAGTTTTCTGGACCATTCTCTGTGAAATGTTTGCACATTGGGGAAGCTTGTGCCCAGCGCACTATGAGCATGACAGCAAAGCACTGGGTTAATCTGAGCAACCTGGAGGCCTGTGAGTAATATGTGGTGGAGGTGCGGCCGAGGCGTCTGGTAGTGTTTACTCCCTGCATCTGAGCCTGGCTCACGTCTGTGGATGCCTCGGGCCCGCAGGGCCCCAGCACCTGCATAATGGAACAACAGAGCAAACGTTGTTGGGGGAGGCTGGGCGGGGGTGGGGTTGGAGAGCAAGAGAGAGGGGGCGACAGAGAGGGAGTCAAATAACAGAAGCTTGAGCTTCTTACTGCAAGCGGTTCGCGTTCTTGATTTTGACGTGCACCAGGAAGAGATTTTCATGACTCGATAGGCTCGTATTGATGCGATTGAGCATCCTCGGCCTCGTTTCATAAGCATTCATTTCGCCCTGGTATAGCTATAGCTTTTTTCCCTTCCCTTTTCCTGCTATCTGGCATTCTGTGGCTGAAAACTAAATTCTTTGAAATGACTCTTCAGTGCCTTACACAATGATTTAAAAGAATATATTTATATAATTATCCCCCCCCCAAAGCTTTTTAGTGAGGGATTAAGAATTGGGCCAGGCAGAAAGAGGGAAGGAGGGAGGGAGCAGGCGAGTGAGAGAGAGAGCGCGAAAATAAATAAATAAGGGCGGCGGTAGTTAATCTCGCTTAGTGCAGTGTGAATGCTGAGCAGTGCTGTGGCCTGACAAACATCTGCCTCACACACAGCCGAGTGGGATCAGCTAAAGCGATTAGCGTGCTAACGTCAGCCTGTGGAGACTGGCGCTCGGCTACAAAAGCCAGAACGCCAGGCTCTCCTCCCACACTCCACCTGGAACACTGACACACACGGGGAAAGGGAGAGAGAGGGAGAGAGAGAGGCCCAGCTCCAGCAGCAGCAGCCCGCCACACACTCCAGCTCTGCACCCAGCGCTCTGATACTCATCTGCAAATGCAACAAAGCGACGAGTAGCTCCGAAGATCCAACAATCTGGTTTAGGATAACAGATGCTTATCGCCGCCGCCGCCTCCTCCTCACCCCCCCACCCCTTTATGTCAGAAGTGCGGCTTATTAATTGCAAAGTATGTAATGAAATGTGCTGTTCATTAGGGTATAATTGTAATTTTACACTTCCTTTGCACTCAGACGGGGCCTCTTTCAGATAGAAGAAATCCTTCCGTTGTGACTAGCTAAAAGAGACTGTATCCTGCACAGGCTTTCACAGTTAACCTCATTAAAGAGAAGGAGGGGTGATATTTCCTGCAAGGGGTTTCTCTTGCTGTTTCTTTCGTTTTTTTCCCCCCCTTTCCCTCTGCCTTTCACGCGTGCACTCTCTTGGTCTCTCCCCTCTTTGCCCCCTTCTTCTGCCCCCTCCCTCCCTCACTTTCTCTCTCGCCCGCGCTTTCTGTCTTTCTTTCCTTCACTATCACTCCTCCTTTCTCTCTCTCTTTCTCCCTCTCTCTCTCTCTTTCTTGCGCTCCCCTTTCCGCCCTGCTTTCCCTCTAATCTTGAGCCATTCCTTAGCCTCTAGCCGCAGCATAAGCAGTGCATAACTGTACTGTGTGTGTGTGTGTGTGTGTGTGTGTGTGTGTGTGTGTGTGTGTGTGTGTGTGTGTGAGGGGTTGGGGGGGTGGGGGGGTTGAAGTTAGAGGGTTAATCTGTTCTTCAGACACCCAGTCTCTACTGTCCAGCCCGGTTAGCTCCTCACACCTGGACCATTACAAAGCCTAGCAAAAGTTTGGAGACACTTTGTCTTTGAAATTTAAAAATTCTGAATTTTGTGTTATGTTCAGTAAAAAAAAGCATATTAATGTTGAAAATAATAATAATAATAAAACTAAACAGCTTTTTGCAGTCTGAATGTAGTGCAGATACTTGATACATTGTGCTCAGCTTCATGTTGATCACCGTTTCCGTTTTGCTCCTAATGTGGTTTAGACACCTGGTTAGAGTGCTGATGAGAGTTGGTCTCGAGACTAGGGTATTAAAATAATGCTAATAAAAGGCGGTACTCTCTCAAGTGTATATGTCACAGATATTTTCCTATTTTCATTCCATTAGCTTTTTTTTTTTCTCCAGATAAAGGCGGTTAGGCCTTAAACCGGCAGATCGCTGCGAGCCGATAGACGTTTGTATTAAACATATTGCTCATTTGTGCAGCGTTTTATTTGACGACACCTTTCTGGGAGGAAACAGAGTCGTGATGGATCTTTCCTCATGAAAGCAGATGAGAAGAGTTCACTGTTTCTGTTTTACGTGCGCTCAGGGTGATGTTTCGGATCAGGAGAAAACACATTTCTGAGGAGCAGCTCGTGCCAGAGCGCCCGTGGTATGCAGGGAGAAATGAACTTGACAGGAAAGTTCTTTCTGGGAGTGAGCTTGTGCCACATGGTGTACATGATAAAGTGAAAGGATGTCAGCACTCACGGGATTAGCTAACGCCACAGGAATTAACATCAACATCGCAGCTCCTCTAGCGCCCAGGAGTTCAGCCCTGTTTGATTTCTGGCCCCCATGTGGTGTTTACTGGTGGAGAAATGTGCTCATCGGAGACAAAGAAGGCTACTGTTTTAATTCTTCTTTTTCTTGTTGGTGCTGTTTGGTGGGAATGTAACCTCTGCTTGTTTTGTTTTTTTCTTTTAAATACACAAGGTTTCATCTGTAGAGGAAGGGACAGCAGACCAGGATCAGAGAAAAAACTGCCTGAAATGCTTCAGATTAGGTCCAGATCAGCACAATAAAAACTGCTTTCGCAAAAATCATTTCGCTGTTTGAGAAAAGGAGAATTTACTATATAAGTATTAAACTATTAAAAATACTTGAGCATGAGAATTATTTTTAACCCCATCGAACATTTTGCTGACCACACATTCAGAGACTTTGATATGCATTTGATGGTAAGCACTAGATATCTAAATAAAATCGGAATTCTTCTTAAACCGGATGAATGTTCAGCTCAGTCTTTATATAGTGTAGAAATTCAACAACAGCACTGAGGCGTCGCATTTTGAAAGGAGAAGAGCAGGTTTAAAGGCAATGCAGCTGTGATTTTGGCGTGACATCCCCCGCAGCCAAGTGAATGTATATGATTTTAATGTCAGCTTGTTTATTTTTAACCTCTGGTTAAATAAAGAATTCTGGCCTGCTCCATGCATGTACACTACAGCGTTGATATTATTTATATTTATTACATTTTACTTAGTTTATTTGATTTCAGTTTAGTGGCTTTCTGCAGGCATACAAGTGGCTGCCGTTTATTCTGCCTTTGTCAGTTAATATAATGTGATACTCACTGATGCTGTTGCATTTACTTGATATATGAACATGACCTAACAAAGTCCAAAAAATGAGCTCCTGCAGTTATTCAGGAAAAGGCCTGTCACAATAATTATATTATCAACTTGGCGTACGATGTATGGACATGGCCTTGATTATTTTTGCTGACCAGTATTGTGTTCACTTGTGTGTTTGTTTGCATAAAAACGAACATTTTAGCCATTCACACGGTTCTGTTCTTTTCGTCTATCCGAAAGCAGCAGTGCCATCTATTACGGAGGAAAAGCGTGCAGTGCCCACGCTGACCAGTGTATCAGTAACCGAGCCTCTGTTCACACAGAGAAATGGAACTTGGTTTTTAAAGCAGCGTTCCACAGCTCCCGTTTTGGCTTTGAGTTGAATGAGCGAGGACAGCGCATTAATAGGAACGAGCCAGTGTGTCGACTTTTGGTTGAACAGAGTGACAACGACAAGTGGCAAAACAGCTAACCTGAAAGCTCATCTGAAACCTAACCATGGCATCCAGCTTTCTGAGCTAGGAACAACAACGGCAGTTGGAAAAGGAGCCTTCCTGACAGTTGGCTATTACCACTGCTTATTTTTGCTGAACAGTATAAATATAAACGTGACCGCTCAAAATGTAGAACGCCCACAGATGGCATAACTTGCCATATAGCCAAAGAGATGCTGCAGTAAAATCAGCATTGACAAATATGCTGCGGACTTTGACAGTCTGCCCAAAAAGAAACAGATTTTCCAAACCTTAAAACTATTCAAATTGATTGTGTTTTTAAACGGTGTAATTGACTTATTATGAAATTCTATTATTATTATATCAATAGCATAAAATAGTCTTATGCTTTTATTGTGACAGGCCTATACTTGTTGGGTATCCAACAAGAATAGGCAAGCAGCCATACATAGCTTTAATAAAGCAATTAACAGCAGGGTAACCAAGAAAGAGCTGATTGTGATATAGAACTGGCAGCAGATGTAAACCGGTCAGAAATATTTATCCGTTAGATTGGGGGCCCTGTGGAAAGAGGCTATGAAATGCCACTGTGAGCTGTCAGTCATATTTGACGGTTCACAGTTGACAACTCATGATCAGTAACGAACAGTAACAGTAATATCAGTATATAACAAAGCATAGAGTTTAACTTTCTTGTATGTTATTTACGTTCTGTTGCACAATATTATTATTAATAAGAATGATTAGTTAATTTGGTATCTGTATCAGTCACAGAATGTTAACATAAGTTGGGCCAGTGTTCTCACTTCTCATGTCGCCTTAGTGCTTGCATAAAAAACGTCCACTCTTCAGTGCAGGACAGATGTGGCGTTTGGTCTAAAGATATCTCTTCTGCCTGGCAGTGCAGTGAGCACTCTCTCTCGCTCTCTCTGACTCTCTCTCTCTCTTCTTTTTTTTTCCTTGGATGTCCTTCAGTACACTTCAGGAGAAGGCTGAGAATGGCATCCCTCAGGACACTGCATCTGTGCCCTCTTTATGCAAATGACAGCAGCACCTAGGGAGAGTTGTCTAAAAGGGGTCAGAGTTTGTAGCAGAAGCCATCCTGAGACCGGGCCAAAACCGCCAGCCCGCTGGTGTTACAAAACAGGCTGCTAGCACTCTGTGTGCCTGGAATTTAGTGGGCCATCATGAACTCGAACATACTGCTGAGAGTGTGCAGAACAATATTTAAGGATGTGAAGCATATAAAAAGGTTTCGATATGCAATCTTCAGCATAGCGCCGCATATCCTCGAATAAGCGGCCGCAGTGGGCTCCCCGTATTCCGCTGCGAACACATTATCCGCTCCTGGCTCGGAAGGCAGTCTTACGTCCTGCCTTTAAAGACATATTGGTGACCGTATTGGTTCTGAAAGTGCGGTATACTCTTCCTTTGTCAATTACTCACGGGTGCAAAATAACATTTGAACCATTAAATGGACGCAAATGTATGCCGCCCTTGACATGAAGTTATGTGATTACAAAAGATGTTTTCTGTTGGCCTGTCAGGCCGCTCAGCCGTGATGAATGAGCGTAATATACTGTGCATCAGGAGTGGACACATTCATTAAGGGCCCCCTATAATTTGAGCGATACACTTAGAATGCTACTATCGCACAGAGGCTGATTGTTTCTGAATGATCTAATCTTGTTGTGTTGCGTCTCCCCCCATTCATGTCAGTAAACAGGAAAACAATGCGTTCATTTGAATAATATCACAAATGGTGTGGTTCCTGGCAGTCCCGGGCTGAGCTGAGTGAATGGTGCCAACCCTCGGGGTCTGACTGAGGAGAAATAAATCACTGCTGTTCGCACAATTACAAACCTGTGTACTATTCATCTGCACGGGCTATATGAATTACTTATCCGAATGTGTCTACAGATAGCATCGCAGTCACAAAAGCGCCGTTCGCAGTCAGAGATTGATATTTTCATATTCTCTGAAGCAGTTGAGCGTGTGTTTGGAAGGGGAGAGTCTGGGTGGTATAATTGGAGCATAATTTTGAAATTGAGACTATCAAAGAGATTGGGCAGGGTGAGTTGGAGTGAAACTTAGTGTTATTTGTGTCCAGCTGAGCTTTAACAAAGCTTGAAGCCATCAGAACACACTGCTTCTCTCAGCCACAGATTACGTGAATTCCTCTCATTTATTTACTAATGATCGGGGCAATGTGAGAAAGTGGTGTAACCGTCTCCAGTTGGGGGATAGAACGTTCTGGCCCATTATGATCCAGTCCAGACTTGCATTAAAACGTGTATTTATTGCACTTCCAATTTTTATGTGTGATGCATAGCAGGCAGCGTGCACCGTCTTGGCTGCTGGCTCTTGACGAAGCTCCGTTTTGCCGGGATCTGACAGCAGTCATCCTGATCCTACACTCTGCGTCCACTCACTGCTTTGCCAATCGTATATTTTCGCTCTCTCTATTCAGACGTGGGCTCTTTATGAACTCCATAAAGCGAGACAGATGTTGCAGGCTGGCTTTGCGTTCCTCTGGCTCCTCCTGGTTGGGACTGGGCTTTGTGCTGGTTGGACGCACCAGCAGCACCTGCAGATGTTGCCGCATATCGCCAGCGCTGGCTGGCCGAGGCCCCGCCTGGCAGACCTGCTGAAACAAAGCAATTAAGTAGCTGCAGTGCGGGGGGATGTTTTATAGATTCAGTAAGGATGTGTGTGAATGCGCGAGAAGAGGGAGGAATGCAGGCGAGGGTTATAAAAGCAGCAGGAGATTCCAGATCAGAATGGAAATGATTTCATCAGCGACGAGGCCTCCTCCGGCTCCTCTCCGTCCAGACCAGTGGAGGTGGAAAAGTGTCCAGCCTGTGTTTATGACCTGCGTGTTTACCTTAATGAAGCGCAGGGCAGGCAAAGGGGCCTCTGATGTGTGTCTAATTAGCAGAAGGCATTGCAGACCGGCTATTAAACTCCGAGTCTTCTCTGATTACATTTGAGGATGGTTCTCAGTGCTTAGGATTTCGGGAACATGTTTGTTCTTAAGAAAGCCTTTGGAGGCTGTTGACTTTTTCCGCGTCTAATTTCAATCTATTTTAACACATTTTGAATAGTTCAGAAAAGCCCAAAGTCATATTTACTTCAAATGTAATCAGCCGAGACATGTTTGGAGTTTGCTTGTTTAGTTTAAGCACTGCTTAACAATATGAAGTCAGTTGACTGTTTGTAAATTGACATTGCTCTCAATCAATTGCTGCTTAGCAGCTATCTCGGTTAGCGGTTCTTTGCCAAGCAAGGGAAAAGGGTTGAGGGTGGTCTTGTTTCTTTTTTCTTCTTATTTATTAGTACAGCTGAAAACGTTAGGTTTGGAAAAGCACATCCACAGCTCAAACTCTGAACGGTTAACTGTTTGCTAATAACAGAGCAGTACAATGATAAGATTCTGTTGGTGAGCAAGCTGAGGTAGCATTTGTATGAACTTGTTGATCCAAACATTGGCATTTATACTTTTGTCTGACGCTCTTATCCACAGCGGCTTATTTCTGAATCCTGTCATACAGGTAGCTGAAGGTAGCGTCTTCCCTTATACTTATACTGGTGTAGTGTGGTGCATTTGTCCTACCCGAAACCTACCCGAACCTTCGTCTGCCGCAAGGAAGTCCAAGTTATTACTCACTATGCTACACCAACCACATAATGACCAGTATGGGTAAAGAGATAAATGCTTAAGCACTCATACAGGTGCAATAGCGGTCATTGAGGTTTGATTAAAGACCTTGTGTACAAGACAGCAAACCCACTTTGGCATCTAGAATTGCACTAAATAGCTCAAAAGTTAGCTTTTGTGGTAGCCCAACTCAAAGACCCAGCCTTCACCACTCAAGCCCTCCTGATCTGGAATGGAAACCTTGGTTTATCTCCCAGTGGCAAAAAGTCCCTAAATTAAATAAGGTAAACACGGTTTTCTGACCACTTAATCTTCACCATCAGCCCATCAACCACCGAAGATAGTTGCGAAGGTGAAAACATTAGTATCAGTCGCCATAAAGTCTTTTATAAAGTCTGTTATTTTATTATTTTGCCATATTTGGCTGTAATTAATATGCTTTAAGATTAGGATCACAATTACTTAACCCCCTATTACACACTAAGGTGCATTACTCAGTAGCTACAGGGATTTCTGTACAAACTGCTGGGGCTATTCTTTGGTAATAGAAGTTCGTAAGAACACTAGGCTGTTTAAGAGGTGAAGCTGTATCACCTATTGTCTAATTGTAAAAACGTTTCTTAAGTTTCGGCGCATCCCGTACTGACGCTCACGTATCTGGGACTGACACACATCACAGACAGAATGATGACACAGTTGCATTCCTCCTGGCATTTTCTCCCAGCCGCAGACACACAAACAAACAGATCCCGCTGTTTTGAGAAGCAAATAGCTGCGTGGCAGGATGAGTTGCAGCACATTGTTGTGCTCTCCAGACCCGAGATAGCGGAGAGTGAATTATTCTCAGCACCATGACCTGCTTAATTGAGAACGTCTGAGCCTGTCTCTGGGTTATGTAGCGGGCTCCAGCAGTGGCTCCAGCCCCATCTATCTCGCATGCTCACGTCCAACTGTTGGCCTGACCTCTCACACTGCAGCCACAGTACGAAAAGTCAGCGTGCTTAAGCTGCGAGAGAGAAGCGAGAGGACGGGAGAGCGAAGGAAAGAAAAGAAGAAAGACAGGGGCAACATTTAGACAGCTGCACGCGCAGCGTCATGTATCCCTGTCTGTCAGAGGGAGATATTTCTGTCTCCTTAATGTGGCCCTCAGGCTTCCAAGCGGGCCATCTCGATGTCATCACCATCACCCCGCTGTCGCTGGCTAAAAAGGCCCGGCTGCTCGCATGCCCGCAGTACAGAGTGTGCTGCAGTGAAAAGCCCGGCCTGCGCAGGGCCTAATTGGAGTGCGCCAGAAAGGCTGTTTGACTCATGTGAAATTACTGGGAGCAGTGTACTTAATGGGAAAGCGTAGAGGAGTGACAGTAAGGTTGGGAGACCACCAAACGCAGTGGCACAGAGAGCTAGATTCAGTTGTTGTTTATTAATATATGTGTGAAGAAGAAGATTAGCAGAGTGTGTTATCTAATTTTCATCAGTTTTTGATTTACAAAACAAGTGACATAAATATAATTACATCGTTACACAGTTATGTATTACCTTAATGTGTTAGTTAGCACTGCTATACTTTGCTATATCATGCAGACCTGATTTGTCCTTGCATTTTTAAAAAATAGAAGTAAAGATTATTACATTTTAAAAACATTCAAAGTTCAATGCCTTTTTCCATACTGTCCATATATAGAAACTAGGCTTTGAAAGCAGTCGGAATTATTTTAGTGTTGTGTCAAATCAATGCATTTTCATATATCCTTCAGCTCAGCCTCCCGCAGTTAAGCCGTGCCCGTTCACATTAAAGTTATAAGGTGTTTCAGCCCAGCTTTTTTCTGCTACTAATCGTTAAATCTTAAGCTTATTTATTCAGTTTTTAAAATTCACTTTTAAGTTAAGAGACTAAATACAGTCCAAAAATGTGAAATATGAGCCCTTTAATGTAATAACAATCATTCAGTTCAGAACAGATTGTTAATTAAATGATTTATTACATTTTTAGGGATTTATTACATTCTTTCCAAAGGGGAAAAGATTGTTTATTATTCTGCAAAACAAGATTCAACACGCAACACGAACGTTTAACCAGTTTAACCCCTTATGCTTTGTGACTTTTATTACACCCTAAGGGTTACTAATCGTTAACTTCATGCAAAGCAGTGCAAACTGGCTGAGTTGTCCCTAGGTGACTCCAGTAGGGGAAAAAAGCTAGAAACCACTGGTGGTTAATTACAAAGAGGTTCATTACAAAAGATCTCCTCTTCTTACAAACACAAGGGATCTTCTGACAGATCTTCTGCTTGTTTCAGTGAACTAGGAGTGAAAAATAGCTCATAGAAGAGTGACTATCATTTCAAAATGATGAGACTTTCATGGATTGACTGTACTTCTTGTATTGGCACTGCTAGCAATAAGCCCTGTCTGGTATGGTTGGACATGAGTGTGTGTTCAGCAGTGGCGTTCGGTAGTTGCGTTCTGCTTCCAGGGCAGGGCTGCTGCTCACATTCCTGACAAAGGAATGATGTCGCTGCTTGCGGAGTCGCAGCGTTTTCCCTCACTTCTCATTTACAGTTGCTCTGGCATGTGTGACGCGCCGGCGTATCGGTGACATCTGAACTGTGGGAGCAGAATTCAAATCAAAGTAGCGAGGGGAGAGATTTTTGTCAGCGCTGCCAACACCTCTCGTGCGCACCGGGTTAGATTGACGGGTCGAACCTTCTGACGTTCGCCCAGCACCCTGCGAGCAGACTGCGTACTTGACGTTGAGCTCCCGGAGTACCCCAATTTACTAGCAAATGTGAGCAGAACACATGGATACCTCATTCATGTCAGCCATCCTTCCCTAAACCTGTTGTGATTAGGGCTTATCGCTAATTGGCAGCAGCTTCGTTATAGGTTACGCTTTATGAAGCAACTGCCGCAGTACGTTATGTTGCGACACGGAACAGCACACCAGACATGCAACAGAACTGACGTGTGTTCGTGTTAATCAGGATTAGGATCAGTTGACATAGTAGCCTGCAAACGAAACATACAACCCTCAAGCTTCTTCTGTGTTGGTGGAGTTCTTGAGTATAGCATTTGCTGAAGATGCCATAGCTTGCTCATACTCCTGTGCTATAACGTCATGTCAAGTCCCAAAAATAATGTCAAGGCCCAAGTCATGCTAAACCAGATTTTCCTCACTTTATTAAAATAAGATTTGAGGTAGCATGTAAATATTTTTCAGATTTCCATACAATCCAGAAGAGAACTAATTTGCTGTTTTGTGGTGCCATAAAATACCCTTACATAGCCAACAATTCAGAAGCAGTTTAGCCCTGTTCACCAAAGTCAGGGGTGTCAAACCATATCCACAGGTGTGGCTGCAGGTTTTTGTTCCAGCCAAGCAGAAGCACGGGTCAGTCATCAAACAACAAGTAGAATCGGGTGTGCTGCTGGATGTTTAGAGGGAGAACCCACAGCCACACTGGCCCTCGCAGATACAGTCCTTGTTATAAGGAGTATTTCAGCCCTGGCTGCTTTGTGAATGAAGCACAATACAATGCAGCCAATCAAAACAGAGATCATTTACATAGACGTGTCTTAAAAGCACAGCATGAAAAGGACCTCTTTAGTTGTAAAGGATGAAGAGAAGCTAAGGCTTCATGTACAAATTATAACAAATATACACCTATGCATTTTTAGGTGCTTAATAAATTCTGAAATCATTTGAATGAAAGAATATAGTTACAAATAAGTTAATTATGCTTGAAATATGAAGTTATCAGCGCAAGAACAAGGAATATAACCTTGAAGTTAAAATATCTGTTTAAACTCCATTAAATACAGTGCCCATTTTTATAGTATAAAAATAGACAAATACAAACAAAAAATGTGTGTGTGTGCGTGTGTATGTGTGTGTGTGTGATAATAATAGTACATATTTAGTGTAGTGGGAAACAACACTGCTTTCCCTGTGGCACACTAGAGTTCGATTCCCCAGCAGTGCAAGCACACCACGCTACACCAATAAGAGTCCTGGGGGACGAGTCCTAACACTGACTTCCCCCACCTGTGTAACACGATTCAAATGTGAGTCTCTCTGGATAAGAGCATCAGCCCAATACCATAAATGTGAATATTAGACTGTACATATATTAGATTATAATTTGTTTTATTAGATTATTAGATTTTCTTGTCTCTTGTACACACAGGCTGTGAGTAAAACTATATTTAGAAATATTGATCCACTTCTGCCTGTATTGATCTGCTTACCACCAAGACTATTGATAAAAATTGCTGTATTGATGCATTAACCACAGCGCTAGTTGTGATGTGCAAATGTGAGACGTAGCAAATGGAGAAATTAAAGACTTTGAGGTGTGGTGGAGGGGAGGGGGGTGTTAGGTTGTTTGTAAAGATTGTCTTGTAACCCTCATGGCTCGGATGCTTTCACTGTGAAATGTGATGTGGGTGTTTACGCGCTTTAGGTTAACATGGCTATCTGTGGGGGAAACCTGACCTGACGGCCCTGTTCTGATGAGGCGAGCGCGCGGCACAGCACAGCTGCAGAAATACTCCACTCTCTCCGAGCTGCAGGGACATGCCAGTATTTTCATTCCTCACTCGAGGCATTTCCGAGCACTAACAAAGGCAGAATGAGGTGATGAAACTAGGGAGGAAGCTGCTTTCCAAAAGCACCAAATTATTTTGTGTGCACGCACTGGTGACCCCGCTCCAGCAGGGGCAGTTTACTACTGCATGGGCTTTTTTGGTGCCCCCCCAAACACACTCTTTAGTTTGTAGAGTTTGTGTGTTAGTAGAGCTTCTTTGTTACTGTAGATACACTGCATCACACTGTGTTTCTGTCCTCCTTGCTCACATGTTTACAGCTCAGTGTATTGTGCTCTTAAAAAATAAGAAAATGTTCCCTGGATGCCACTTAAGAAAAGCTTTTTCCCCCATTCTGTGAGCGAACACTGCATTATGGCTCTTGATGCTGGAAAGTTACAAGCTACTGCCCAGGTCACCATCCTGAGAAGCACCTTCCCTCAGGGAGTGAGAGTTGTTTTAATCCCTTCAGAAGCTGCCTTCTAGCCTCTAATAGGAGCCAGCCAGAAGAATGCCGCCGCCTGAGCTGGAATCCCAGTCATCTTTGTCGAGTTAGGTTCAATCTCACCCCATTGACCGTTCGGGAGGCGCCTGCTGAGGGCCGACACTGAGAGCCTTTGACAACTAGATGCCAATAAACAGGGATTTGGCTCTCCAGAGAAAATGGCCCTGGTAATTGTTAGGTGCGTTTAGGCTCCGCTGTGGAGGGAGGGCCACCGCGGTTCTGTGCGTTTTTCTGCCCGACATCATGCTTGTGAAAGTGTCAGTCAGTCCCCTGCCCGCGCGCATGTCTGTGGCTGTCTGCTCGACTTGGCCCAGCACTAGAGGCCTGGCTGAATGCTGGTGGTTGGTAGGCTTGGCCGCTTGCCTGTCTTACTGGAGTTTGAATGAAAGGGCCCTTGTGAACTTGTGGGCTACTGTGGCATTTTCCAGCTGCCAAGCTAAGTAATTAAAAATCTCAAATCTATACATACCTGCAATATATATATTTTAAATATATTTTTTTAAATTACACACACACACATTTATGTATATATATATATATATGGACACACCTGTGTGCTGATGCTGATCATCATTTAAAAATTGTAAAACCAAATGCTAGGGTGACCATATTTAATCAGGACACTGGGGATGGGTTCTGGGTTCAAACAGACCCAAATTGTAAGTTGAGCTGAAAGATGATGTTTTGGTCATGTTGAATATTAGGGCTATTTGTTGGTCTTGCTAAATGAGTAAAATGCTCCAATATTACTTCTAATCATTTTTGGTTATTTGACTTTTGTTTAAAGTTAATTATGTTGAATATCAGTCATTTTGCTATTTTATGATTCTTAATTAAATATATACTAGATTTTAATTCTATCAGCAAAAGATATTTCAGATGTTTTCCTTTATTTTTTCAGTCATAAATGAGATCTGAGATTATAATCAGTCCTGAAACAACCAAGACTTGCTTAACCTTAAATGTGATTCCATTAACTTACATTGGAAGTTAACATTAAAATTATTTTACAGATACTTATGGAATGATAACTTTAGCTAAGAACAGAAAATGACCAAAACACAACGACCAAAATACACTACTGAATTTCTGATGGTACATTTAATATCAGTTCCTTTTTTGTTCTCCTTAGCTCCCATTTCCAAGCGTATTATTTACAACAGCAACAGGCTGTACAACAAATATATACACTCGTGTGTACAAACACTCCTTTGGAGATGAAACTTCCAGATGTCGCACTTTGTAGCTGAATGAGTCTGCGCTAATTGACAGTAAGTGAAGAGGGCTGTTTGTGAGGCTGTTCTGCTCAGCAGCAGTGGCAGTGCACTCCAAATGTTGGTATTGTGTTTGTCTTTCAGGTGCTCCTTCAGATGTACACGTTTTCAATACGGTATCTTATGCCCAATTAAGTCTGTTCACAGCAGCGGATGCCTCTCAGCTGTATTCCGCGTGCTCACGTCCTCCTGTCGTTCTCTCTTGGACTAAAGTAAACCAGTTTGATCCATAGCCGGAGAGAACAGATTTATCCTCTCCCCAGGGACTTACATGTGCGTGAGATCACGAGTGTGTCGTCTTGTGCCTTTTTCTCAAACGGCGATGATTGAAATTCAAATGTAATCCCAGCAAAATGCCAGAGCTAAGTTTTACACTGGGTTTCTGGCGATAGCTGCTATTCTTCCATTGATGACCCTTGTGGCTTTGCTTCTCCCCCTCATTATCGTATTCAGCGGAGCACTGTGGAGTGTGCTCTGAAAGGCTGCTTTCTCTCCCCGAGTCCTGCATCATGCTCATATGATCAGTCATTGTATTTAATTGTGTGTGCAATGTCTCATTCCATAGCGCCATTGGAGGAGGCCCAATCAGCCGAGGAAACGCTCTGCAGTCTTTATTCTCTGCAGACAGAAGCTCTGTGACCCACAGTGTGTGAAGGTAAACAAAGGTTTACACCACACACAAAGGCACCTGCCAGATAATTGGTGCTGAATGGCTGCAGAACGCACCTCTCATGCTCACCTTCTTCTCGCCCCCACACAAACAAACGCGTGATCCAGTTAATGTCGAGGGTTCACTCGCTAACAGACCAAAAAATAGGAAAAAAAGTCTCTCTATCGATTTGAGCCCTAAATGAATTATTCAGATGTGTGCGTGGCGTGTTTTGCAGGCCGCTCGGCTTAATGGCATCCATTGGAGATTAATCCTGGTGTAAGACGATCACAGCATGAGAGATATTGTGCCGAAAGTCGCAGCTTTTTGCCTTTCCTGTGTGTGGCAGAGAGACAAAGCTGAAACCGGCGGAATTTATTTCACCTCTAGAGGCCCCAAAATAAACAACTCGCAAATCAGCGCTGCACTGCCTTTGTCATGTAATTTGCTGTTGCACGCAGCTCTGTGATAATGTTTTGTAAGCAGAGCTCTTAGCATCAATATTAGGTCAGGGGGAAAAAGCATATGCCCACGTTCCATTTTTCTCTCCGGATAGTTTTTATACGCCGCAGTTAGGAAGTTAAATCCTAGCTCTTGTTCAGACTAATTCTGCGTCATGATGGACTGGAATGCCAGGCTTGGCTGGGGTCTGTGGAATATTCCCATTCTATTGGGAGACCGTGCACGGCGTTAAACACTCCGACCCTATTTATAGGAGGCCTTTTGTTTCACAGAGCCAGAACTGGAAAAAATGATCATATATAATTGAGAGCTGGGCAATATGGCCGATATTTTATCGTATATAAATTATGTTATGGTGATACACAGTATGCTTTGCTAAGCATGTCGAGGCTTAAAGAACACTGATCAACTCATCAACTGCAAGTTTCATTAAAATTAGCTGAAGTGCAGCAGATGTTGAATAAGGGCGAAAAGGTCTGTCACTACTGCGGTTAATACATGTGATGTATTTTGCCTGTGATCACATGTATCGTGATAAATATCGTGTAGCCCTAATTATTATCGCCCAGCCCTAATCATATTCCTGATATATCCATTAAACCCACACATCAGCACTGATGGTCATTGAGATAAATAACATTAGAATATGTCACAGTATGCCTTTCTGTGTGTAGAGTGGATAACATCTGTACTTAAAGCAGTGTTATGCCATCATTTTCTGGTCTTGCCCCCCCCGGGAGTACAGTTTATATTTACTCTACTGTGGTACTTAGTAATCGTGCTATGAGCGCCAGAGCGACTCTCTGGAGCAGATAAACATAAACCTATTGACACCGTGTCTAATGCCGAGCATGGGCTAGAGGGGTATAAAGCCCCCAGTATTGAGCTGTGGAGCAGTGGGACTGTGCTGTCTGGATTGATGGTGCTTCATCCAGTACTTTTGGTATGAGTTGAGGTGAGGTGGAGTGGTGGTCATCCAACATCCTGGCCTCACTAACGCCCCTATCACTGAATGCAGTCAAAAAAAATAAATAAAAATAAGCATGTTCACATCAGTCTCAGACATGTGCTCTGTGTGTGTTTGATGGTTAAGCAAAAGGTAAACCATGGAAGCCAGTCTTCAACCATGTCATACCTCTATACTATGTTGATATGTTTTAATATATAATAAACCATACTCAGGTGTCCATGAGAAGCTGTGTTATCACAATAAGCTATTTTGTCCATATTGTGAAGCCATATAGTGTGTGTGTGTGTGTGTGTGTGTGTATAGTGCCTGCTCGCCCCTTGGCTGCACCTGCACTAATTGTATGTGTGCAGCTGTGATGAGAGTGCGGTGCTCCAGCTGGGAGAGCTTGTTGAGCTGCCACACAAGCTCAGCGAGCTAAACACCCCAGTAAGTCCCTCCTTGACTCAGCTAATGAGTGTGGAGCACAGACAATACAGCCCAATCCAAAAGCCCATCTGAGCGCCCGCACAGTCCAAGAACTGGGGGAGGTCCGTCTTAGATGTCTCTCAGTTTGTGTTCGGTGAGTGTGAAAGTGTGGATAATCAAGCCTCAGCAGTGTGTGCCTTTTTTCTCCCGCTGTCTGTTTTTCCCCCTTTTATCATCAGTCCACATCCTGCTTTTCTTCTTCGTGTCTTATAGCTCTGTGTTTTTGCATCATGCGGACTGTGCCTCAAGGTTCTGCAGGCCTTGCGTGCCTGAACGGTGCGCTCGCTCACACTGGCTTCGTTTGCTCACTTTGTCATTATAACAAGCTTACGTAAAAGCGCTGAGAGACATTACAGGGATGTGCCACTAGAAATCTGCTTAAATAACCTAATTGGACCAATTAAATCAGTAGTAGCTCAAGCAAAATCTGGAGCAGCGCTGCTCCTTAAGGAATAACTGTATCATTCTCGTGCCTAAAACTTATTTCCGACAAGTCCTTAGGCTGTAGTATCCTGAATAAAACCTGTGGATGTTCTCCAGCGAGGGACACTATTATATTCTTTACATGTTCCAGTACATGATGGGAAAGCTGAATAACGTTTACTTAATTAAAGAAATATGTCCAATTTAATTTGCCTCAAACGCCGGGAAATGTCTGAAAGGATCACATTAGCCCACCAGATTTGACTGTAATTAAATGTGGAGTAATGAGGAGGTGTACGCAATAATAAATACAGGATTATTTATTTATTTATTTACTTGTTGTAACGTTGCATTTCAGGGAAGGTAGAGCATGACTTGCAGTACAAATTCAAGAGCACCATCAGAAGACTTTTCCAAACTGCTGGAGTATTAACGAGTTAAAAATACAGTCGCCGTAAACGAGGCCATTAATAGCCCATTAGAATATCAGCAGTTTCACTTACCCAAAAGCTGACTTGAAATATTTCTATGTAATTACAGCCGTGTGAGGCTGAGGAGGGTGATAGTGGACATTTCAAGAAATAAACACGCTTTCCAGGCCCTGTGCTGAGTTAACACAAGCCTCTGATGTGGAAGGTTGGCGTTCTGCCTCGGCTTTTGCCGTATATTAGATTACCAACCATTGCAACGCATGGTGGAACAGTTAGGGCGAAAAAGATTTGCTGAACATTTACGCTAAATGATGATGATTATCTTAATAGTCATTTGGGTTGGTGGTTTTACATGGTATTTGGTAGTGGATATGGCTTATACTATTTGTTTGAAGGAGAAGTTCTGCATAGTTCAGTCGTTGAGATGTAAACAAGTCATTCCGAATGGTTCCAATGGATACATTTGCCCACTTTTGCTGAATGTCTTTACAGGGGTGGTGATCTGAACCAGGTTTGCAGTGTCTGTTTGTTTACTGTCCCAAATGACCAGTAAATCTACACACGTAATCTGAGCGTTTGGATGTAGCCGTGATGATAAAATGATGTAAATCTGGAAATCAGTTCAGTAAATAAATACATACATTTCCTGAGGTTTTTAGGTTTTGAGCACACTTGGCCAAATGATGCTTTTTTCTGTTTTTATTTACTTATTTATTTATTTTGTTTAGAAGTTAACAACACAACCTCACATCACACATGAGACACAGTACTTTCAGCTAGTTCTAATGCCCAGTCCTTTCCAACATTAAAAAAATGTACATACCTAAATGACAGAAGAGGCCTGTGCACATGCTCTGAGCATTGCAGGGTGCTGTGGACTGATGTGGACTGAAATCAAAATAGAACTCTTTGCAGAAAAAAAGGAACTACTCTTCATGACAAGAAAGCTTTGCTAACTGCGAAGCATGGGGGTAGATCCATGACGCATTGGGGCTTGCATGCAAAACTATGATGACCTTTATCTGCTGCGATAAAGGGTTTGCAAGTCGTGATTTCTACATTACTTAGAAAGCTTTTTAAGAGATGTTACTAAGTACTGATTCTGTAAGGTGCCCAAACCTTTACATGAGCTGCGTTGATGATGTTATGATGACAGAGTAACTGCACATTAGGACTTGCCTGAAATATTGTTTGGTTGGCTGTAGAGGCTGTGTTTACTACAAAATATGTCATCTGGCCAACGGTGCCCAAGCTTTTGCAGTATGTTTCAGGCCTGAACCGTATCTGTGTGTCAGGCATCAGGCAGCGGTTCTGTAGCCGTTTACTGTAGTAACTTTCGAAGACTTTTGAAGACTTGTAAACACTTCTGCCGTCCTGTTCCCATCACTAGCGCTGTGTATAAGCCTGACCCTGGAATGGCTTGTTTCACATCAGACCTCTCTGAATCAGCTTGTTTACGTCTTAGAGATTTAATTACATCAAAATTTCCCTTTTAAATCTGCCTTTCCGCGTGGAAGCGTGTGTTTAGACTGCTGTCAAACGCCAGCTCTACAACACACAGTCTGAATTAGGGCTGCAGGATTCATTCCATACTGGCATTATAATCAGCTGCAGGATTTTAAAAGAATGTTATGTACCTTTTGTCAAGAGTGTGAAAGCCCACGATTTGTTGCAATGACTGAACAGCCATCAGCCATGAGTTGAGATTGATTAGTGTGTTTGCATACCACATAACAAATGTCAGTGGCATGTTGGAGTGCTAATAGGTCTTTTAGGTTCGATTTTTAGATTTTGATATCTCATTGCACGAGTCGGCTTTCTGCGGGCCTGCTGTAGCTGCTGTGGCCATGTTCTGATGAAAAGGACATAAATACAGACAGCACTGGAGAGACGTCAGCTGCCTGTAGTTTTTAATTAGATTAGTTTGTTTTGTCTGTTAGAAGTCATCAGTGTTTGCTGCTTGTTACTGTAACAATAGCACAAAATCTGTTTTTGCTGCCTAATGCTGGCTCGTTTCCCAGAAACTTGACAAATCTTATTTTGTCTCTTTCACTTGATGCAGTGATATTATTATTATTATTATTATTATTATTATTATTATTCAGCTGGGAATGAACACATTATTTAATATGCATATGACACTTTCCAAACATTCAGAATTTATTTTTTATATTTTTATAACCTAATGTGAATTTCTGTCTCAAAATGTGAAATTTGAGCAGTTGCTAGCTGGCCTCTTAACACACCAAGGCTTATTACACACTAAGGTGTATTACCCAGTAACTACAGTTACTTCTGTACAAGCTGGTGAGGCTATTCTTTGGTAATAGACGTTTGTAATAACACTTTAAGCCCGTCGGCAGGCCATAGGCTGTTTAAGGAGTAAAGCACCCTGGCTCTGATCAGGGCCATTATGTGGTGTGATGCTCTTTTAAGCTGGCTGGTGTATTTGTGCAGTTGCGGGGCGTTATTTTCTTTAATCAGGTTAAACTTCAGACTACAGACCTGATGTTTGATTATTGCAGTGCTGTCCGGTTTGGCTGAGGCATTCAGGCCCTGTGTTTGTGTTCTCCATTCCAGACCACCTCTATGATTGATGAGGATATAGGAGTGGATTTGCTAAACACTAAACAAAGAAACCTACTGCATCCTCTGGTAAGGTGCTTGATTGATGATCCTTCACTGCTCATTTCTCCTAATGACTCTCACCCCAATCACAGATTTACAATCACACACGCTCTCTGCGTGGCACAGCGGTTTGCTGAACTCTCTGAAAGGGTCTAATCGGGGTTAAAAAACAAATAAACAAAAAAGCAGCAAAGCCTAAATTCTATTGTGGAAGGCTATCGTGTTTCCTGAGTGCCGGCAAATGGCAAATTTATTTATTGTTTTTGAGCAAGCAGCAGAACACACTGTACGACATGAGTCATAATTAGCAGCGGGCTCCCTCAAATCGCTCTGCTGCTTTGTTGTTCTTCCTCACAGAACCCGTGTCAGTTTTGCGACGTGATCACTATTGGCAGGCCCAATTACCGAGATGAGAGATTTTGCTTTAAAAAGAGAAAGAAAGCCCTCAGTGTTGCATCGACAGCACATCGTATAGCGTGTTCTGTGTTTTAGCGCCAGCCTCTTTAGGCATGTGAACCACATTCGTGCCACAGCCTTGTACACTGATGAGACTGGGAACAGCTCGAAGGTGAACGTTTTTTGGTGGCATCTGCATTATGCTAATGAGGGCGGGCCGGTGGAGCTGCAGAAGTCAAGATTGCCAGGAGAGAGAAGCGTCCTGTAAATTATGGATGCAACCTGCGATTTCTGCCAGAGAAAAGAAAGGGAGAAGCTGGGAAAAACCTCAAGTCATGCATATCAGATTATCCCTCACACACATACACACACACACACACACACACACACACAAACTCCTGGCCTCCACTCTTTCTCTCTCACTCTCACTTTACCACATTTTCTTATCATGCTCCATGAGCAAACTTGTGCACAATCTGGGCTGTGTGTCTCCAGTCACATGAGAGACAGAGGTGCTGACGAGCTGGAATGCCTGGCTTGGTATTTCCTGATGTTTCATAAACACACATGCACGCACAGTTTGCTCTTTCGGAGACACTGGCCGTCGCAAAAGGGACAAACTGAGCTCTTTTTTTCCTCAGCTGTTCTAGGATTAGAGGCTGCAGATGAGTGAGCTGTATTTAATGGTCAGGTATAATTTACACTGCTCTTAAAGCCAGACACACTGAACGAATGTTGTACCCTGTGGTCTCCTCAGCTATGTGTTCTCAGGATTGAGATTTGCTGTTCCTCTCGAGTACATTCACACCGAGGCCATCATTTTGACTGGTTTTGAATTTTTGATCTTAGGTCCACCGATGTCTGACTGTTACTGTGTTGGTGCATATTTTGGTCTGACATGCCGCATATTATAGTATTTCAAGGGGAAAATATATTCTGAGTATTTCTACCTAGAAAGGCCAATAGCGGTCATTTTGCACGTTCAGACCATGCCATCAGCTTACGATAATGTGGGGGTAGACCATAGGAGAAGATGGGATAACTTTGGTCTGGAGTTAAAATGGCTTCATCTTTGTCATAGAAGCTGTCATAAGTCTAGCTATGACTGCGCTAAAGAGAGGAGACTGGGTGGTGGTGCGTTGTGAAAACTTGATTGTGAACACGTGAAAAAGGTAAAGGTGGAGTTTATATGATGTTTGATTGTGAGGAGCAGGGGCTTCAGGCATGTTTAACTCTCAAAATGCAGTTATTTCATAGCTCAGCTTTCTTGACTTTCCCGCTTTCCCAGTGCATCTGTTGTTACCTTGGCAATGAGGCTGCGACTGGTTTCCTTCGGAATATAGCTGAGGCAAAAACGGACTGATTTCCCAGCGACATCAGAGTAAAAACAACATGATCAGAACAAGCTAAATAAGATCAAGATCAGACAGGATCATCACAAAAGAGAGAAATTAGGTTTCAGAGCCTTGGGGAGGTGAAGGAGCCTCAGACTCCGACAGACAGCTGATATTGTCTAAAGGCACCAGTGACAAGATTTCAGGGAGAAGCTATATTGTAGAACAGAACTTCACGGGAATCCCATGAAAGCAAAGGATGCACAAGCTGAAATCACTGCAGTAGACTGCAGTAGCTACTACATTATGCCAGGCTAGCGCAGCTGCTGATCACGGCCGAGAGAAAACTACTAAGTAAATAGACACTGGAAGCAAAACTCAACTGAAGCTAGTTGTGAGAGATGACACAGTGACAACAGTGTGTGGGAGCTAGTAAAGGATTTGACTGGCGAGGAGCCTAGTAGCATCAGCCGGACGATGTGCAAGATATCTGCATCAGTTAATCGGTTAATAAATGTCTTTTTGATATGTATTTATTATTCACAACATCTCTGAACATTAGAAATGCCTTTGTTTGTTTATTCTTTTATTCTATAAGTAAACATAACTAACAAACCAACACAACTAACAAATTACCATCAAAATGACCATTAAAGGCCTTTCTGGTGTTAAACACTTCCTCTCTACCCCCTGTTTGTCTTATAATGCCATGCTAAAGCTGCTGCTACCTTTGTTGGCAAATACCTGAATTTCATCAGACATTAATTGATTTTTTCCACACTAATTTTTATTCAATGAACCTTAATGAACAACCTTTCCCGCTGCCCATACATACTGCAGTGTGCGATTATTTTGTCAAAGCAGAAGATTTCTAAAGATTATAAACCAATTAGCCCAGTAATCATATGTAGCCTGCTCCTCACAAAAGAAGGAATGATTGGGGGATAAAGCATGATTAAATTCATCCATGCTTTGTTAAGTGCTCCGTTCACTTACGTATGTCTTAGCGCAGATGCAGTGTGTGTGGTCCTCAAAGGCATGAGATATTAATTAGATTTTTAAGCATTAATGAAAATTAATCTCTTGCATGTGGCAGTATGTATTATCAGTGAAGAATTCTTGTAATTCCGCAGTGCTTTCTGTTCAACTCTGGCGTCCACAAAAGTAGGGGAATTTCCAGTAGGCAGTGGTTGGGAAATGGGTTACACAAGGAGCAGGTCAGTAGTGCCTGTACCTCAGTGTGTGTGTGTGTGTAAGTGTATGTCTATGAATAATGGAGCCATTCTTCAGCTGTCTGGGAGCTGCCGTTGTACAGTGCTGGTGTGGTTGGTGGGTTTGCTGGGGGCTCTAGGGTCTCCTTTAAATAGCTTTAACCCTCAGCCATCAGAGGCCAGCCTGGGACGGAGGGCCGCAGTCAAAAACTGAATGAAACCAAACCAATGGGAGGTTTGGAGAAAACAGCATGCCATCTGTGCGATGTGGTTGCGGCTGATGAGATGCATGTTGGTCAACCAACACTGTATGCACTAACAACCCCGTTACAATCAGTCACTCCCTGTATCTTTATTCCTGTGCTCTTAGGCTCTTAACCTAACACAGACATACTGAAGCACAGCAACACTGGATCACACTTGCCTGCAGTCTCCTGTTTAACGATTTAAGTCGGTCATTGATCTGGACCCCGTGCTCAGGGTTGCCATGGAAAGTTGTTTTAATAATCATCATAATTTTTTATTCTAAGCCTCATTCGTGAGTTGGGATTTGTTTTGCTGACAGACCATACTGACCTCAGGAAGAGGAAACACTGGTGTAAAGTCACCACGGACGGCCCATGAGTGGCATCACTGAACAAAACCAACAACCACAGCAAATCAGATTATGGGAACAGAATTTAAGAGGATTATTTTTTTTCCTCCCCTCTTTTTCCGAGAGCACATATCAAACATACAAAAAATCCTGTACTAGCACACTTTCTCCAGATCCACAAATAGCAACAGTTTCTGAAAGTTCCAGATTTTCCACGTTTTATTTTTTTCATCCCATGTAAACATCATCGTCCGGCATCTTCTGTAGCACGCGGGGTAATATGCTCATAAGACTCTGAGGAATAGGCCTGATGAAGTCTGTCGTGGTACTCGTAACCAAGTGGCTCTTACTGTTAAGGCCTTTTCCCTTGGGAATTCATTCCCTTTGAATGCTCACCTTATGAGCTTCAGCCTGTGCTAAGTGAGCGTGATCAATGGCTATATGGATCATAAATAACATGTATGAATTTGCCGGTGTGCTCAGCGTGTGTGTGTGTGTGTGTGTGTGTGGCAGTGCTCCAGCCACAAGCCCTGCCTGTGTACTTTTAACCTTGCTCATGCAGACAAATGAGCACTTGAGTCCAGCATTCAAAAGGGGATTGAGGCTGGGGAGCAGAGACAAATGGCATTAGTGGCAAAAACAGATCAGAGTGGGAGGGAGGCACTGGATCTGTTAGTGCACAGGCACACAGGTAACCATGGAGCAAATTGATCTGGCCGAGCTTGTTTGTGATGAATCATAACGTTCGCTGCCGTGTTAGAGGTTTCTTCAATTACCTTTCCACTGTGGTTGACCTACACCGCACCACAGACCTGCCTGTAGCAAGGATCACTCTGATTACCCTCTGGCCTGTGTGACTGACACACAGTCCGCTCTCAGCACTTAGCGGCATGTTTGCGTGTAATCGTCACAAGCAACTTCCTAAACTAACCGTTTATGAAGAGAAATGGGTCTGCAGTGCATCTCGGAGGTGTTTTCATGAAGCGCAGCTGCCGTGGAGCCGCTCCTGTGAATATCAGTGACTTCAGAGCAGGCCGAGACATGATCTCATCCTCTTCCGTTGGGGCATCACATGTAGGCACAGGCTCTGCAGGTGTAAATCACTGGAGCCACTCCATTGACACGCTAGGGCCGTGTCTCTAAAGGCATGAACGCGAGCAGATATGTACAGGGTGCATTTTTCTTTGGAGATGAACCCAGTTGTCTTTATTTGTCTATATGTAATTTATTCGAAGCAAATTCCCACTCACTAGCCACATGTCCTCCTGTCCCAGGATGCGAACAAGCTGGGAGGGTGACGGCTAGCATGTGCTTCCTCCAAGACATGTGAAGTCAGCCGGCCCATCTTTTTGAACTCCTGCTAACACACCATAAGTGAGCTTGTTTAAAAGCTACCGTTGTTCAAAGCTAACTCTTGTCGTGTCAGTTTTACGACAGTGACCACATTGGCTAATGATGACGCTCTCTTGAAGCTTGCTTTCAGACAGTTGCACCACTCAGGAGCTCAGGAGAGCTTTTCTGTGTAGTGTGACCTAAAGACTGCGCAATATAGACAAAACACCATGTTGTAACATATTGCTGCTGTGCCCCAAAACCTTGCATTCCTTGCAGACCTTTCATTTGTGCAGTTTTTTGTATGACTTTTTGTCATAATGTGAATCTGGGAGTTGTTTTCTTACCTTGTCTCAAAGTTTCAGGATTAATGGACCAATAGAAATTCCCTCAACTTGTTTTTTTTTTTTACTTTGACTTCCCTTGAAAGTTAAGAAGGTAAAAAAGGCCCTTCTCCTGTCAAGTTGCCAGCATATTACAGCATGCTGTGATTTGTGATATGCTTTGTAATTTAATGAACGCGCATTGGTGAACCCTTGGTGTGGGTAACAGATTTGACCTACATTATTTTGACTGGATTTATTAACATTTGTTTGACTTTATGAAAGCTTTGATTGGTTAAAACACCCACAGATACTCATTTGCAACATCTGAAACTGGTGAGGATGCTCACAGCATACAGTGCAACGGTTTGTGATTTGTTAGAGGGCTCATTAGCACATTGTAGCCTTCTGTAATATCAGGGCTGCAAAGGCCAGTATTACAATAATGGTTAACAAGCACCCTATTCTGCACAGACATCTTATATTTTGATCAAATTTTGTTTTAAAGATAAAAGAAATATCGTGTAACGACATAAAAGCCAAGACCTGGGAAATAAAGTTCAAAACCAATGGTATTATTGTTATCAGTGAAATCCATGACCATAGACTGGTGTAACAATGTGAAATCGCATGGAAAATGGCATTGTTTGATCACCAATGTTTACAAACAGCCATTACTAGTCAATATCTCACTCTAGCTCTTCATGCGCCGTACAGCTAGATGTAGTTATTATTTTTCTTCATTGAAATGTTGTTCAAAATATCAAATCGTGGCATCATAAATTGGAAAAAGTACATTTTACACCTAGTCTTAACTTCTTTTTTTTTTGGCCTACAAATTGGCATCACACTATTGAATGCTACTGCATTATCTACATTCCCTGCTGGTAGACAGCAATATATGCCCCTGTTAACACTAATTAACCACTGCACTTTTTTTATATTCCTTAGTAATATCAAGGTGATTGCCATGGAGTTCTACTCAAAATAGAAGAGGATACATTTATGATTAATGCTGGCCAGGGGCTTTTTAGCTCTAGCTCTGTGCAACTGTGCGTCAAGGACATGTGACACAAGATTCTGTAACGTCTGTCAAAAGGAAGTGCAGAAACCTATTTCAAAGCTGGTAAAGAAAGTCATTGAAAGAGCAGCATACAGTGCCAGCTGGAGCACTGATAGAAGTAAGTGTATTCTGCATTTCTTTAATACCTTAATCTAGACATCGGATGAATGTGAAAACGGCGACTTTGTTCCCATCGATATTTCACTTTAAAGATACTTCTACAAATTGCTCAAGCATGTTTTTAAGGATAAAAGTGCACAGGAATTCAGAGCTTTTCATTAACAGAGTTCTTCCCGTGGCAGTATTGCCAAATTTGGTTTTCTTATCAGCACTTTATACTGGTAACAATTAAACAATCATTTAAATGGCAGTAAGCAAACACTCTCAAAACAAGAAAACATTCCTTCAGAACAGGAAATGGACCAATGGAGAAAATGACCAGTGGCAGTTCAGTGGTGTCCAGTCAGTTGGATATTTTTTCTTGTTCTAATATGAAACAAAATGTGATAAATAACAATACATATGGTTTGTATGTAGAGCGCCGGTCCGTTTATACATAGATTTTCTTGTAAATGTGTGTTATTTGTTAAAATCAGCAAAAAACTGTAAATTGTCACAGTGCAATTGCTGTAGAATCTTTGACCTGACATTTCCAGCCATTTTCACTTAAAAAGTTAATTGCAGACATTATTTTGATTATTATTTTTTTTAATCTATGCAAATTGGTCAATAGACCAATACCTGTTTATATGTACATATTTAACAAGAACCACACACATTACAGTGCACAATTTATGTTGGAAGGTTATTGATTGAAATGGTATGTGGTATGATTGTGTGAGTGAAGTTTTTTTCATGTGGATCTAATTTCTTTGGAGTTGGACAAACTCCATGATATTTTGCTGTGGAATGGTCTGTCAGTATCTAAGGTTGTGAGGCAGAAACTCAGCTTCACACCATCTCACTGCCTCCACCATGCTTCACAGTTAGTGGGACTGTGGACATCCGGTAGTGTTTAGCAAAAGGAATATGGGTTGCTATGGTTGTTTTTTTGAAGAGCCACAATTTACCTTGTAGTGATGCTACAGTTGTTCAGTGTTACTGTCTATATTTTGTGTTGGGAATCTGCTCTAAGAGAGAATAGCAGCTGTGCTATTTTTTTTAAACATGTATAAACTACTTGTCTGACTGTGGAGGCTGTGGAAATCCTAATGTGAGCATTACTAGTTTAATGAGCTTCAGCTTCAACCACATCTCCTGCTCTGCTCTCCTCGATTAGGCCATACTGCACTTGAATGGATGATTTCTGTTGTAAAGAGAAATTACACGATGCTGCACATTTGATATTTTATTCATTTTATTAAACACCTCCAGTAGGCCAGTAAGTCCACATACCTATTTAATCAGTAACCTTGATTTTTTATTATTATTATTATTATTTTTTACTTCGTCCGCTTGAGTAAAGACATACTCATACTGCAGCTATGTATTACCATTCATTATGGCTTGGAGATCTCTTCATATTTTACGAACCATTCACATAGGTAATTACTTTCATACGCCTTCTTTCACAGTTGATATATATGTATATTTGGCTCTTCACATGTTGGATAGATTGAAAGCTGCCCATGTACGAGTGTGTTAGGAGTGTATTCTGCACTGTGAGCTTGATATGTGTGAAGGCCCTCATTAGCAGGCCCTGTGAGCTGGTCTGTGTGAATGCGTTGCGAGTGCTGGAGTGAGCTAGTGGTGGCTAGTGTGGGCTTTGGTTCTCACTCGATTACACACTTAATCAAATCACCTGCTTGTTTATACGCTCTACACTCCCATGTCAAAAAAGCACCCACGCTCCATTCATTCGGGCCGTGCACCGGGAGACCCTCCGCCTCTCACCGAGAGCACAACCCCCTTCCTCTCAGGCTGAGGGGCATGGGGGACTACGCTTGCGCTGGAAGCCCTCAGTCAGTGTTATATGTTCAAACTATTTTCTTTTGTGTTTTAGGAAGCCTCTCATGTTCCGACGCAGTGAATTATTCATTTGGAATCAGTTGGGTGAGGAGCATGGTAATCACCTCAGGTGGCGGGGGAGCTGTCTTACATTTTCTGCTGTTAGAGTTGCATTATTGGAATTGGAGTTCTCTTAACTCTGTGGCAGAGGCTTTATAGATATTGCATTACATCGCTTCACTCTTTGTGTCTTTAGTTGTTCGATGAAACAGACTACAAATAGCTGCGCGCCTGCTTGTTTATACGCTTCCAAGCATTCCTAATGCCTGGATTATCTTTTAGAGAAGTGATTCAGTGAATATAATGGCTGTGCAATGGCCCCGCCGCCGCTAATACATGCACCAGCCCAATAACTCGTCCTCGGAGAGAGCATATTGATTGGCGCAATAATATTTGTCTCATCCTTCTAAACAAAGGGGGTGGAAAAAAAAAATAAAAGAGCCGAACCAGCGGTAGCTCTTTATATCCCGCAGCTGCAAGCAGCACCTGATGCAGAAACTACAGCAGGAGACATGTCAGGCGCCCGTCAGAGCAGTTGTAAAAACAGTAAGTATTTTTCGTTTCCTGTACGAAGTGCCGAGCTCATCAGAAATTTTGGCGTAACCGAACCCGGCTCATTGTCTCCCAGCGGAGTCACCTCAACCTCTGCTCTGTGTTTGTGCCGTGACACACTCCGCCTGCCGCAGGAGCACGTATGACATCATTTCACCACAGCTGTGGGCCGCACACGAGGCGTGGAGGGGGAACAATTGACCAGGGGCGACGCAGGAAGAGCCGGCTGACCTGATTGCTCAGCTGGCCAAGCAACTGGGAAGGAAGGCCCAAGGCGGGGCCCTGGACAAGGGGAGGGGTAGTGGTGGATAGTAACCCCCTCCCTCCCTTCCTCCCCAGGATGCAGTCATGTTTGCCCTGCCTGCTGCTGTTCCGCCGCCTGCCTGCATGTCCTGGCCAAAGCAGATTTGTACATGAAAAATGATCTGCGATCACTGGTGCTGTATCAGCTTCCAGATATGGGCTTATGGACGCTCCTGTTAGGCCAAATCCGTTGAAAGAGGCCTCCGTTGCGTTCGCTGAAATAAAAGGGAGCACATTCTTTAAGGTGTGCCAGCTAAGGTGTACTTACAGTGATGTGGTACTGTTGTTGGACTCGTGACTATACTAAAACCTATAGGTGCCCTGCTTGTCGTTAGGGTGGTCAATTGAGGGTACATCTTCAGTTAGCTGGTTGTTTTAAAGTTAGTAAAATAAATGTATTGTACTGTTAGGGTATCTTAAGGATTAGGTCGTCCCTTTTGAAGGTACATTTTCACTGTTTGTTCCTTGGTGAACAAAAATGTTGCATTGTATCAGGCATGTAAGCATTCAGATGGTCCTTTGGGTTGTCCTGGTTCTACGTTGAATTGTTGCCTTTACCAAGAGCCTTTGAAGAATTATTATTGTTATTTTTTATATTAAAGTTTTGTTGTAACATTTTAAATGACCAGCTACTTGTTATGTTTAGGCCAACAGAAATGGTTTGATGCTAATAAAAAATGAAAGGTTTTATTATTTATTATATTATTTATTATAATTAGAAGTGCCATCTGCTTACTGTGAATGTGTCACAATAAATAGACCTAAAAAAAAACCTGTGTACGCCACATATTCTTATGTTTTTTTTGTAGCAAGCTTACTTTTTCGGATATTATACTGCAATTGTCAAGACAGTGAAAATATAATGTGATATTTGACTTTGCTATATTTGGTTTATATTACTATACTACCAATTTAACAAATTATAATGGTTCTAATGTATATGACTACTGTCCAATAAAAACATGCATCTCGATTGTTTTAGTTTTTAGGTTTCCCCATCGTTTGAACCGTATAGCTGCTCTGTACTTTGTGTAAATAATTCTGGATGAATAGACCAATAGAAATGCTCTGAATTACCTGTAATAAACACTTATTTCATCCTGAAATCCAGTACTGAATAGTCCTTGAAAAATAGCGAAATTGAAAAGTACTTAAAAGTCACTTTTACAGTAGAAACTTTAACAGTAGCATATTTTTTCATATGTTTTGTCTGTGGTATTATGAACGTGCATAATGTTGTTAACTAGCTAGCCTGGACAGTATTTCAGCTACTACCTTGGATCAAACATTTTTGGTCCTGGAATTTTTTGTTTTTTGGTACTTGAAAAGTCATGCAAAGTCCTTATAATTGAAATTGGTTAAAGTGTTTGATTAACATCCATTCAAAGTTAGGAACATTTTTGGACATATGTTTTTTTGGACAGTGGCGATATATGTCACACGCGTTAGATTAATCTAAATTCCACACATAGTTTTTAATTATTGGGGTACAGCTGCACCCTAGAAAACTCCTGCGAATGTAGTGGAGCCTATTTTCCGCCGCATATACATAGACACACAGACAGCTGGAAAGGGCAAGATGCATATGACCCACCACATGTTCTCTTCTATATAGAGAAAATGGTGTACAATAGTGCTAATAAAGGAAACTGTTCTGCAGAGACCTATGGACAGGGTGTTTGTTTCAGTGAGCCTTTAGCAAACACAGTGTGCTTGCATGCATGTGTGAACGGTAAGGAACTGAGAGCAGGTAGTGGGTGTGACTGTGTGAACATGACACAGGGTGAGCATTCAAGTGTGTTTGCATTTGCTTTTCATTTGCATGCAGCGGCAGCGTGTGTGTGCGCGTGTGTGTGTGCGCGTGTGTGTGTGGCAGGCTCTGTGATGGCCCTATCTTCCTTTATAGATTAGTTTTCAGTGCTTAAAGCTGATTCCCACAAGGCAGGGGCTCCTTTTCAATGACAGGGCCTCATCTGTTAGCGTCCCTCAGGTCCAGCGCAGCGCAGCGTGCTACAGCTCCCAGCAGCTCCCAGCAGCCCACACAAAATGGGCGGCATCCTCAGGAGAGCTCACCTCCACCACCCCTCAAGAAGCCGTGTGGGAGTTTAATTACTCCGGCGGCCACAGACTGCGCCTCCCTTTCTCTCATTACTACAAGCTCTTTACCTGCATCCCGCGCTCTGTTCTCTCTTCGCTCTCAGTTCAGTACGGTGCAGATTAGGGGCGTCTTGATCTGATCTGAAAGATAATTATCAACGCTGATCCAGCCTTATTTTAATGGTTCGGTAATGGATATATTAACCCTGTCATACCTCACTTCTCGCTAGTAGTACAATCTCAGACTTTGGCAATCTGTGCTTGCCCATGTTGGCAATAGTAAAATGAATCAGCATGTTTTCTGTCTCTATAAAAAAAGCATGATGCTGCTTTTGTTGTTGGGTGCACTGCAGTAGTTTGAGCGTATGCACAAGCACATTCAGAGCAATTCAGATCACTTAGCGCTTAATAAATATTAAAGAAGTGTGAATTATATTCCTGTTTGTATGTAAGCCTGTTTAAATTGATCATTTGTGGGGCAAAATTAAAGGAAACGTGTTAATTAAAGAGCAGAAATAGCTGTCTCTTAGGCCCCAGATTAAAGGGTTAGGCTCAGTCATATTCAAAGTGTCTTTGCGGACATTATCCACATCTTACAGCAGCAAGGCATGTTTTCAGAAGGTAACAAGCCATTAAAATGTGTGCAAAACTATTTTAAAGTGGAAAATGAAAACAGCCCAGGAGTCATGTGGGATATCTGCAGTACCAATGTTTCAACCTGAGTAATGATGCACTCTTTAAAAAAAACTCTCTGAATCTTTTGTAGGGGTTCCTTTTTCTTCCTGAGATTTTTGTATGTATTTATTTATTTATTTTCAACATTTTTCTGTATAGCTCCAACAAGGGTCCCACTGTCATTATTTAGTACTACAGTTGTATGCAAATTATTAGATACCCTTGGCCAAATGACACATTTTGTGTGTGGTTTTTTGTCATTGAGAAATATTTGAGAAGAAATAAACAAGTGCCGTGTCTCCACGTCAAGTGATCTGTCTTGCTTTTGAGGCCGTGTTGACGCCAGTGGCGTTAGAAGCATTGCATGGGTAGTGCGAGAAATGGATTTCAAAACATTTCAGCAAATCCTGGATGCAGTGGTCAAACCATCTGTTAATAGGGTGAAGCTGACAAGAGAACATAGGGGTAAAAATTGTATTGTAGTGTGTAGTGTATTGAGAGCTGAGGAAAAAGTACATGCTGGGCTTTGAAACACAAAGCTGAAGTATTCAGAATTGTATACTCTACACTTAGCCTCTGGGATTTTACCGGGATAATTTAAGTAATTGGCGGCCAAGCATGTCTTATTCTGAGCTGGATTGGTTTCACTAACCTTAATATCATTAATATCATATCTGATAACTGAAAGTACTGAAAATTTCAAAGTACAGATATCAGATCAGAACTCGATGTCAGGAGGGTGTCATCTCCCCTAGAGACAAATAATCATGTGAAGTAGGCCGGCCAGGTCGTGAGCGGAGATGATTTTGCTCTGAAGGATTACAGCCTCCCCAGTAAGAGCTAAACACCAATTCTGTGCGATCCCTCCAGTCAGTCTGGCCTTCTCTGCCTGCCCTAATGAACTTATTTACTTCGAGTTTAGTCTGTCCACGCAGTCTGGATGAGGTGTACCGTCTGAGCCGCTATTTGTCTCCCCACCATGTGCTTAAGCCTCTAATGTGTTGCCACCACATTGAGTAGCCTGTTACTTAAAAGCCTCCACTTGGCACGCCAACTGTGGCAGCACCAAACAAGGCATGAAATGCTACGCTGCTGGTGTTGCAGGCCCATCCACAGCTTCGCCTGGCTAAACCTCCTCTCCCCCCAACGCTGCGCTGTGGATGCTGCCGATTGTGCCAAGAACGTCTTGTGGATGTTCCCATTTGTTCGCGAAGTGTCGCGCTGTGAGGTAATGAGAGACATCCTCGTACGATTTTTAATTACCGGCCGTTCTCTCACTTTTTCTGGATGAGGTTGTCGGGGTGCTGCTTTCTTCTGTTTGGATGCCGGTAATATTTAATTATACCTACACAAACACACTTTACTGCTGCTTAACCCTTTAATACTGAGTCAAAAAAAAAAAACATAACAGACAATTTAGGATTTGAAATGTACTCTTCTCTGTTAGTAACATGATGAGTCGATGCTTTTGTCACATATATTTGCAATTTAAAGAGCGTGATCTAACTGATCTGATTCCGTTCAGATTGAGGAAAATAACGGCAGCGCACCCAACAATAAAAGCAGCATAGTACTTTCTAATGTAGTGAAGTCTGTCATTTCCACCCACTGATAGATCTCTCTGTGCGGTAAGTGGATATCCGTGTGGCTCAGCTACTCTGGGGGAAGATTTTAACAAGTTAAAGAGGACATCGTGAAAGATCTTTGAAGAGGAGACATTTGGTAGGATGGGGTTAATTGCTTAATTCTCGGAAAGAAGGAGGTTGTATGTCATGTAATATAGCATTAGCACCCAACAGACCTTCAGCCAGCTCCGTCTCTCCCTCTCTCTGTCTGAGTGCGAGACAGATTACTGGGTCTAGGCCCGTGCTCTGGGGCCTGCTCTGGGTGGCTGGCGTCTGCGTCGGGGGGAATTTCTGCAGACATTGTGCAGGTCTCTCAGATCATTACAGCCTCCTTCACTGAGCCTTTGTTCCCCTCGCGCTCAGCCGGTGAAGCTGACACGCGGCATTTTGCCATCACGAGCAACGCACACCAAACCGGGACGTCGTGTCTCCTAATGTAGCTCTGCGCCGCGAACATGCTCGACTGTCACTCCTCCCCCACGCTCCCCTCAACCACCACCCGCCCCCCAACCCCCCCACCCCAGCCCTCTCCGTCCTCTTAAATCTGCTCATCTTCTAACAAAGCATCAGACAGCTTATTATGGAGGTGTGAAAAGAGAAGAGCTTTTTGCTTCTGTGCATCGCTGTACCTTTTTCCTGATTTGCTCGCATTACCGTTTGCCGCCAAAGTGCCGTGCGGCTGGGGCCGCGTGTGTGTGTGTTTTGGCTTGTGAGTGTTTACCAGGCTGTGTACAAAAGGGAGCGCTAGCTGCTTCAGTGCAGAGTCTCGGCGCTCACACACATTCTGCTTCCTGCTCCTCAGGGGTCAGCTATCAGCTTCGCGTGGAGCCATGGTCTGTACGATATTTTTGCAGCGACTGCAGCCTTGACCTCCCCGTCTAGCGAGCAAACAGCTTTTTTTTGTCATCAGTTGGTATTATCTATAGCGTCCTATCATCTGTTGGGTTTATCTAACATTGTGCTCGAATGTTTGGAGTGGTCTGCTGTGAGTTCTTGCCAGGGTTTTTCAGACATATAAACGTTCACGGCTGGTTTTTTTATGAGCCACCATGATGAATGTTTATCTAATGCCAACACTGAATGTTATTTCTACTCAGAAAGATCTAATATTGATCAAGTCCCCATACATTATGGGACTTCGCCTGGTCTTGGCCACAGTTTTGGGTCCTGAATTATTCTTATTATTACTATTCCTATTATTATTATTTTTAAAGAAATAATTAAAGAATTGAAAATTGAGTTTACACATTTACATTGAGTCCACAAACAGCAGCAAAACCCGTCTTTATTAGACTTTAAACCGCTGAAAAACCAAAAATGAAAACTTAATATAGCTAAAGCCTTTATTTATTCATGACAGAAACATAGAAATCAATAAATGATTTTCACCAGATTCTGCAGACTTTGACAAACAAATGTCACTAGCTCCAGAATGCCCACGTGTACGTACTTGCGGACCACTGGTGAGGAGAGCTGTTAGGGCAGGGTCAGTTTGCGTTTCTGGAAGAGGGGGTCTCTGGCCAGTTGTCGCCCTTTGGCTGAATGGAATGGCAACACAGGAGTTTAAGTTTCAGCTTGTGCTGGGGGCTGTGTGCTCTGGGCCCCTGGCCGGGTTCAGAGGTCACACTTGTGAGGCAGGCGGGCTGGAGGAGGGCCGGTCCAGGGGCCCCAGCCTCACACAATATGTCCGTCAGCAAATCCTTTTGTTTTGCCTTCTCTTAACTGCTTGAGACCCCACTCTGTAACCAAGGAAATGTTGCCAGGGGAGATGAGCCTGGGTAACAGGGAGCGGGCAGCGGGGCATGCGCGGATGTTCTGTTTGGCTTGATAAATGCGCTGCGTCCATGGCCGCTGATTATTTCGCTGCTCCTGGTGTCTTTTGGCAGGTCTTGTCGCTTTTGCTGCTCCTGGGGGACTCTTGCGCACTGCGTGGATAGCTTTGATTGTGTGTGTGTATGTGTGTGTGTTCAAGTGAGTGTGTGTGTGCGTGCGTGCGTGCGTGAGTGCTTCCATATGTCTAGACAGGAGCAGAATCCCAGGGGCCCCACACGTTTAGACTCAGGATATTAAATGACCTAATGGCCGTGTTATTTGTGTAGGATTCATTTAGAGAATCTTGTGCAGCGCATTAAATCATAATGAAGAGGGTATGAATTTTGATCGAAGGCGGGAAGGCTGTGTTGGGAGCATGTTTGGGTAATGCTCGGCTCAAGCCGCTGCATAAAACATCATGGAGAGCTGCGGGCTGTGACCTGAGGCCGGCAGCCGCGCACTGTCTCAGCTATTCAGACATGTCTGAACAGCCAGACACAGACGCAGCCAGACCACGAGTGGCATGCTAGCTTCTCTCCGATGCTAAAACCATTAACGCAGAAACAAGACCAGACACATGGTCGCCCTGGTTGTGCAACACAGTAATGCGTTTTGGAGGTCCCTAACCAGCTTCAGCATTGGTGTTCAGTGGGAAATGGACAGAAGTACAGACAGCGATTCAGACTTCAGGATGTCTTAAAGATGGTAGTGAGTCGAACGCTGTGGGAAACCACATTAACAAGTCAGTTTGAGATTACATAACTGTAATCTCAGGTAGATGCAGTTTGAAGGAAGTGTGGGATTACTCAGTTTGCACAGTGCTAACTGCTAAGGTGTAAGCTTTCATGTCCTGCTACCTTACAGCACCAGTTTGAAACATCAAACACTAAACATGGCTCCTCTGATTGGCTACTTAAAGGAAATTTGATTTCTTACTTAAAGGTTCTTGTGTATGATCCGTTCTGCCACTCGGACCAAACCAAATGCTTTGTACGCGGCCATGCCCTTCCCCTCAGCCACGCCTCCCTTTTCCCATTCGCGTTCTTAGCATGGTGTCGCGAACCCTGCTTAACACAGAAGAGCACAACGGCGCAGTTAGGTAACGGTTTTGTTATTCATTGTGTCTGTGACGTCTGCGTCTGTGCCGGCTGCTGTGCCTGGTAGCGTCGCAGCTAACCTGCTCCACTCTGCATGGCCTGGCCGCTGTGTCTTGTGGCGTCGCGGCTGGCTATCTCATCCTGCGCCAAGTCTGACGAGCCCGGCGGTTAGCATTGCGGCCATCCAAGCTCCAAGCTTCCAGGCTTTCGAACGGTGCATTGACCATCAATATATTCTTCAGCTAAAAAGGCCTCTAATATCAAGGCCTCTAGTAATGTGTTGTTGGGGGTTTTTTTTTGGATGGAGGAATACTCGGACAGGCGCTTTCACCTGAATGCTTTGTACTGCACTCTGCCATCTTGCATGACCAATACTGCGTGGGCGGTCACTGTCTTGTCTCTTGGGGAGGGCCAAACAAAACTTGGGGAGGGCCAACGTTTCCACATGGCCGGACTAACATGCATGCACGGACGGACTGGCTATGAAAACAAAGAGCCGAGAACAACAGACACACATGGCGAGACTTCATTCTCGGCTCAGAACGCCTTTACTCTGCCACATCTTTACATAGAAATGAGTTGTTTCCTGCTGTAATAATTTTTCAAATGTCGGATAATGTCGCTTTCTCGCAACAAACAGTCATTTTACAGCAGGAGGAATACCTAACTTTCAGTGGAAGTCAATGTTGGAGCATTTCTATTGCATGAACTTTTTAAAGTAAAGAACTACTGCCCGATTGACGTTATGCCAAAAAAGTAAAAAATGCTCAAAAAAGGAAAGTTTTTGCATCAGGGAAACGAAATGTAGCTGCATACCAGATTGTAGCCTGTATACCAGCTTGTAGTGAATGGTGAGATTTATTTAGCCCTTACAACCTTAGCTGTAATTAAGTGCTGCTTTAGGCATTGTAAGGTCTTCCACCACTTATCTAGGTTAAGTAGTAATAGCCTGCTGTGTTAGCATGAGCCTGCTCCCTCTGGCCTGTAGTCGCTGTGCTAAACAGGAACTGCCTTATTTCCTGAACTTGACTCAGCGTTCAGCTTCATACTGGAGACACTGGTTACTTTACACTCGCGCAGCTTCAGGTGTCACACCAGCTGAGGATCCGGAGGCCGCACTCTGCTCTGCAAATCTGCAACTGGGCAGGAGAGCACAGTGCCAGGAGTAATACCCGCATGTCACTATCATAACATCAGAGTGCTGACGCAGGCTTGAGCCCTTACACACATACACACACACACACACACACTGTCCTCTGCCTCACACTCCTTGGCTTTTTCCCCCCCCTCGCACAAGGGCTCTGTGTGCTGCTTAGTCTCATTGTCGGTAGCAGACATGAACTTTTGAGCTGCATAATTGATCCTTGAAATGCAGTGGATGTTTTATTCAGCAAATGAACACCCAGGCAATCATTATCTGATCAAAGACAGCATGCTGCACCAAGGCCCGGCTGAGAACAGACTGCAGAGATGGGCTTTCTGCACACTGCGAGAGTTGGATGGGCCTGTGTGTTCCGTGTACGGTTCTGATTAACGTTGGTCTTTGTGTACTCCTGGGAGCTAAAACCAGTAACAGTGATATGATGATGATGATGATGATGATTACATTGCTACAGTTAAGGCACCATTGTGTCTTGCTAATATTCACGTAAAGTGTAAAGTAAAGGTGAAAGGCATTCTACAACGTAGGAGCAGTGTCTTTTCCAACAGCTGATGAGCACATTTCAGGGAATTTGATGATTCATCCATTTATGAATACATGCTTTCTTTCTTTAACACACATCTCTTTTACAAACATGGTTCTTTATGGAGCCAAAAGTAGCTTCACTATTGCATCCCTCGAAGAACCTTTTGTAGCCCTTTTATTTTTAAAGTTCAGTGCTTCTGAACACATTTACCTGTTAAACCGGGAAAGTAATTCTTCTCATTATTATTAAATTATATTACTTTAGGTATATTAGGTAATATGACTGTGGTTATTATTAAATATTAATCTAAGAGGAATGACCCCATTAGAATAAGAATTAGAATAAGGTGTTGGTCGGCTATCTATGGATATCTGCAGATTTTCAGCCTAAATATGTATCAGATATATATATCAGAGATTGGTGGCTAACTTAAACAATCCTGAAAGCTAGTCAAAGCTTATAATCCATATTTTGCAAGTTCAATCATGACATTCACCTTACAGTTGGAGAATTTGCTAATTCAGAGCAACTCAGCCCTGTCGCTTTGGACTCTGAGGGTTGTAGTTGCAAACTGTGCACACACTATGAGACAAGTGCCTTGCCAGCATGTAACACTGTTTGCGTATATGAGTGTGTGTGTGTGTGTACACACACAAGATATATATATATATTTTTTTTATTTATTTATTTATTTTTTTTTTTTTACACAGTCCCTTTGCTTGTGGCCATGAACAGAGCGGGAGACGGCCAGAGAGAGAAAGAGAGAAAACCCACTAGGGTTGGAGTGTGTGCTCCAGGCTGGTTGACCTGCAGCGCTCTATCCTGTAGATATTCACTACACAGCTCAGGCTCTATTGATCAGTGAGTGTCCTGTCCACTCACAACCACACACACATTCACTCTCATAGCTGTCAGCGGTTAGCGGACAGGCTGTGTCTGCAGCGATGTATGGACCAGGATCTGTTTCACTAAATGTGTGTGGAGGCAGTTGCATGGTTATGTTTGTATGTTTTCCTTGTTCTGATCATATGTGCATGCATGTGTGCTTTTGCGGGCACATGTGCTATTAGAAATGGCGGCACATGTTACACATCATGCTCTTGTGTGTGTGTGTGTGTGTGTGTGTGTGTGTGTGTGCGTGTGCAGACACACTTAACCAGAGCTGAGTGGTGGGGGAGAGGCAATAAGAAAAGAATGATTACCAGACAGGCCACATGCTCAGTCCAGATATGCAGCTTTAGCAGTATTCCTCTGCTGCACAGTGTCAAGCATATTGATCAGCTTCTTGTAATAGAGAGAGGGGCAGTGTGCAAAATCAATGCTTGATCTCCCCCACCCCCCACCTTCTCTATCTTTACCTCTCTCTCTCTCTCCTTCTCTCTCTCTCTCTCTCGCATGTCAACCTGCTGCCATTATCTGTAGTGGGTATAAAGCGACCCTCCAGCTTTTCTTCCTCCAGTTCTCTGACACCACACTGGTTCCATGTTGCCACAATAAAGCTGCACAAGCCCTCTTTGTTTAGCTCTGCTCACACTGTCCTCTGACCTGCCTGCAGACCTGAAAGAAAACATTTCCGCGACACCATTTCATTTCTCCTAGACTGCCGTGCGGTTTCTGCTGCCTTAATGCGGGGGTCAGCTTTATGATATTATGTGTGGAAGTAAATGGACTGTCCATTTTAGTCCATAAATCGGCTGTTTTTTTTTTTGTTTGTTTTTTTTCTCGTGTTATGCAAGTGTTCCCGTTTTTGTATGTGTGTGTGTGTGTTTCTCGCCCAGGGTTGATACAGATTATGAAGAAAAAAAAAAAAAAGATTAATGCTGCCCTTGCAGTCCTCAGTGTGTCTACTGTCAGAAAATAGAATTCATTTAGGTAATCCAGATGCTTTTCCTCAGTTTGTGTGTCTGGAATTTGGCTGGCAGTCAAGCAGCTCAGGGTGAGCTTTTTGTGTTTGTGCGGAGAGCCTGGCCTTGCCTAGCGTCGCTCCGCCAGCCCAGCACAATACTCACCTAACATCCAGCATCATCAGCCCACAAAATGCACACCTTCTGATAATCATCCCCCTCCATTGTTCAGTGCCGTGATAAATGCCCTTCAGTTTGTACAATTAAACGGACCCTCCTTTCTGCTGCCCTGTTGATGGTACTGTATCAGAAAGGGACACGGCACTCTCTTTGTCTTATGCCTGGAAACAGAATTGATTGATTAGTTCCAAAAACCAATTAATGCAGCTAAATGGGCCTTTGTGTTATATTGTTTTGAGTAGAAACTGTCAATACACATTAGGCTAATTCATTGATTGGACAGCAAAGGAGCAAAAAGCTTGTGTTCATAAGAATATGTTAACAGAGGGACACCATTAGTCTGGTTCCCGTCACCACTACTATGAACAAATCTGACTGTCGTTTTTTTTCTAGATTGGAGCATTTCACACCAAACCACTCTGAGTGACTTCAAGGTGCCATTATGCCAATATTTATCATAAAATGTTTTTTAAATGTATAAATACTAAGTATAAGACTTTGATTGGGGCACAAATACTTATTTACACAACTGTCATTTTGTCTCAGAATGAATGAAATTAAAATAAGCTCTGCTTTTACTGGCCATAACGGCCTACAGGAGCCACGTAGTCTGTCTTAGTCTAGTCTAGCCTAGTATAGTTTAGCACTGTAACAAGAACATATTCATTTTTATATTTAGTCCTGAGTCTTACTTACTAGACAGTGTTGCCGTCCTCTTGCCGTCCTCTCACTCTCCTCTCATTTTGTGGGATTATCTTGCTGAAGAGACTGTAGCCATTGGGCTGGGTTAGCTTTTAGCCTTGCGCCTGCTCACTTTACTGCCTGTGGCTGTGGACAGTGCCCAGGCTTCCCCACTATTTGGTTTTCTTCAGTCCACCCTTTCTCTTCTTCAGTCGTCCTAGCATTTGCTATTAGCTGTTTTAGCCTAGCGTCCATATTCCCTTTAAGTATCCCTGACATTAAGCCTCAAATGGCTTCTGCTTGTGGGTTGATTGTATGTCAGTTTATTGGGCACAAATTAGAGGTGGGCAATATGATGATAATTAATTAAAAATCACTGTACTTAGTACAGGAGAGTATTTGGATAGCAGTTTTTTAAATCTGCAACTCCTGGTGAATTTTGTCTGCATAATGAAAATATGTGGCATAAATATTCATCGAGTAAAATCTTTAATTATCATGATAATATTTTACCATATCTCATAGCCCCAGCGGAAAGGAGGGCCAATCCAGGCACGGGTCCTCAAGGCGCCATGTGCAGAACCAGGATGAGGATGACACTAACACACTATAGAAACCCAAATCATAGCGCCTTCACCTCACTATAAAACAGCTATTTCACATCAGTAGTTGAGGAAGGTGAGTCAGACTGGATTATAAGATATCAGACATACTAACACATATATATATATATATGTATATATATATATATATATATATATATATATATATATATATATATATATATATAAACAAAATAAAGAAAAGTCTCTACTGAGCCAAATCGATATGTCGCATTATAGAGAGGGTATTGCTAAAAATAGTGATTTTACTTCTGTATTAATCTTATCTAAACTGTGTAACTGTATTATTTATACAAACACAAAGATCTGATCAAATCGGGGGGCAGAATAACCTGATCGGCACATCTCTGAATGTTACACAGCAGTTCTGTGTATTTGGAGCGGACTCTCTTACAGCTCTGGTTTGGTTATGCAGGATTTTATCATCAATGAAGAGACACCAGTGTCACTTCCTTGCACTGTATTCTCATTATTCAACCATGCGAAGGTCAGTACAGTTTATTCTATTCTAGGGCAGCTTTAACCGTTTAAATATGCACAAACGAAGAAAAACCCATTACCCTTAAACAAGAATGGAGGCTTGACCTACGAAAATAGAGCAGACATAAAGGATTTAAAGAAATAAACACCCTCTGGGCATAAAACTTTTGATTGAGTGTTTGCCGATGACATAAAATAAAATGAAATCAGCGGCGTGACTCGGAATCAATTTAACATCGAGTTCAAAAAGCCATCAGCGCACTTTGTTTGTGATTGCAAGCGAAGAATTGACTGATAATTAGTTGAAAGCCCTAGCGGTTTATCAAGCACATTTACAGTAGTCATCTTACAATGCAGTCTAGCCGGTGAGCAGACTTCATCACAGCAGAGCGGAGGCTCACTGGTATTGCATCTGAACATAAGTGAATAAATTGCTTCATACACTCTTAATCACATGACATAAAGTCAGCTCCTTGTCATGGCACCACATGTGTAGTTTAATGAACGGGGTTTTGGGCCTGTTCTGCTTGCTGTCGTGTATGGCTCATCACACTCACACACACACATCCTGGACCCCGCTGCATGTGTCTTTGTTGCGTCTATGTAAATGATCTGGCATGGGATGCTGCGTGACCTTATGGCAGTGCAGACCCCATGACATCAGTCGACGCGCTCTCTCTCTCTCGCAGCCGCAGCATCTTAATGAGCACACGCGCTGTGCCAGACTTGGCCCGGCTTGGCCCCGCAGATTTGGTTTGGAAGCTGGCCCTCTGCTCCTCCAGAACACACCCTGTCCCGCTCCAAGCATCGGTGCACTCGCATGCGATCCACCCAGTGGGATAATCTACCCCCCCTCCCCACCCCATCTCTGTTTCATGAGCGCAGGAGGAAGACTGGTGTTTCACCTCTTTGCTTGTTCCCTCTCTCTCTCTCTGTCTCTCTCTGTTGCTCACTCGCCCTCTCTCTGGCTACGTTCACAATTCAGGGTTGAAGTGCCATCTGTGTTGTTAGCTAAATGTGACACAGATCTGAGCTGTGTGAACACAAAAATCTGATCATTTTGGTGTAGATGCCATCCAGTCGGAAACATCCGATAAGCAGCCACATGACTTATTTTTTTTTGTCTACATGACACTTTGCTGTGGGTTTCACTGTGCATGTTGGCATGTAGTGCCGGCAGCGTGTTGGCATTGGCTAGCTTGATTAGAAAGCTAAGTGCATACGGTTCCTTTCAGGGTGTAGGTCTGCTCTAGCAAAGCCTGAGCTATAAAAACAATACCATTTATTAAAATCGAGCTGCAGCACGGTGGTGTGTATGTGCCACACAGCTCCAGGGGCCTGGGGTTGTGGGTTCAATCCTTTGTTTGCCTTGTGTCCGTGTAGGTTTCCTCCGGATGCGCCGGTTTCCTCTCACCTCCCAAAAACATGCATGGTAGGTGAATTGGCTAGGCTAATTTGCTCCTTGTTCTGAGTGTGTGATTGAACGGATGAGGATGGTACCCTATATGAAGTACTGGTGCCCTGTCCAGAGGGTATTTTTCTGCTTTTGGCTCAGTGATTCCAGTTGGCTCCAGACCCACCGTGATTCTGACCAGGAGGAAGCAAAAAAATGATATATAATAATTTGTTTGTCAAATTTTTTCTAACGTACTGCCTGTTGACCCACCCATTCATAACCCCCCTAGCACTAGCAGTGCTCCCAACATTACGAGTATAAGGCCCCTTATATACATGTGAAGCCAGCCACCGCCTCTTTTTAAAATAAAAAATTTCAAAAAGACATTTTTGAAATGTCATTGACGCGGCCTTACGGGGTAACCGACATGCCACTGCACCAGCTAATAGACGCCTGGCAAAAGAATGACCAATTGTGCTCGCTCTGACTCTGGCCACTAATGCCAAAGCAGTGTGGCTCAGGATTATGAGCTCAGATCATAGTGGTATTATTAATAAAGGTTCTGTTCTGATCCCCTGGCTGATATTAGCATTGCATGGACTAGATTTTAGTGACTAGATGAGAGAAAGGTATGCATTACTCATGACAGCTAAAACGCAATTTTCATTTGTTGCAATTGTCGCCCGGTTCTAGCACATTAATTACAAATGTGGACATTTACAGAACTGAAATCTTCATTGTGAAAAATGGCAGTTGAGCAGTACGGCTTGTAAAGTGACTGTCCCCTCTGTCTGTTTCATGTGTGTGTACGTCTCTGTGGAGTAGTCCCTCTGCGAGCAGATGCCCTATCTGGAGTGCCGTGGGCCCGGGCGGGTGGGGGCGCGGGCTGTGACGAGCAGGTTGGGCCGGGCTGGGTTAGGCTGGGCTTGGCCGTGTTGGTTGGGGGATGATGAATGGTGCTCACCTGGTGGTCTCTGTGAGGGCTGGCAGCCTGCGCCATGGGGGTCTCCCACCAGCCTGTCCCAGGCAGCGTGTGGCAGGAGGCAGCAGCCAGGGCCACATTAATCAAACCTCTCCACCTGCCTCTCTCTCCCTCTCTATTTCTCTTTCTCCCTCTTTACATATTCCCGACCAGGCCTGTCGCTCGGAACAAAAGGCCTTTTAGCAGGGCTCCTCTAGCTGAGCACGGACATGGCCGGCGTGGCCGATACGTTCAAACACAGTGGCCGTTTTCCAGCGAAAGCCCGGGGTGTCAGCAACACACTTATGCAGGAGGTGTGTTTAATGCTGTTACACTGAGGGTGAGACGGACCTTTCTCTCCCTTGACGAGCCAGAGGCTATCTGTGAAGCCTAAAGTGGACTTTGGTTCCTTTAATGCACTTAACATGGTAGGCCTTTGCCCCACACTGCCGTCTTAACTGCTTTTGGCTCTCTAATACTGGAGTTAGTGACACCTTCCGTTAAGGTCGCTGAACACATAATTGGGTACTTAGTGGGGCCCAGTACTTACGTTAGTGTGGACTGCTCTAAGTAAGCGTTTAACTGCTACCGGAGTCCATTCATGTTTTGACAGCAGTCAGAATTTGGGACTGGCCTTTTGTGACATTTTGCCAGTTCTCACTTTTGTGACCGTTCCTATCTGACAATCATGTAATAATTGTTTTTTTTTCAAGTTTACTACATTGTTTATCGTCATATAGCAGATATATCACAACAGAAATACTCCCTATAAAGAAGTAGGCCTAATACTACTACTACTACTGATGATAATCATAATAATAATAATAATAATGAAAATAATAATAAGTAGACTTGTATAGTGCATTTGAAATAATGATAATAACTAAAGTGACTAATATGTTTTGGCATGACAGTAATGATTCTACATATGTGCAAATATGAATGTATTATATAAGTGCGCTTAATTATCATGCTGTTAAACAGGCCAGAGAATTATTGGAAAATCGTAATAAGAATAGCCCAATTATTGTGTAACAAAACATTAGCAGCACATCATCATAAATGATTATTTACTCCTCATGAAATTGACCAGTTATCCCCTTGTGATCTTTTTTGGATCAGATGAACACCAGTGGCTCATTAAATATACATGCTGTGTATTGAGCTGAACTAGCCAATTAGCCAGGGCTGTTTTTCGATCTCTAATAATTGCTTGGCGTTTGCAATATCGTGGTAGCCCACCGCCTCTTTCCTCTGTCTGGGTGGGATCTGGAGTCTCTTCCATTGCCCACTTGCCTACTGCAGAGTGTTGATCTCAAATGCAAGCTGCCTTTCTCCGCAGGCGGCAGTCTGGCTGCGCTATTGTGAGCGAGTGTGTGTAAAAGTAGAGCAGGCGCACAGACGAAGGCAGAGAGATGATACAGAATGGGGAGACAGAGTCTCCTGTAGGTTGTGTGTGTGGGGGGGGTGGCGTTCTTCTCAGCGTGAGACGTAGCTCCAGTGTGCATTTCAGACATCACTTGAGCGCCTTTGATACCGCACTGCCTCATCAAAACTGAATAAATTGTGAAATTGTGTTTACAGGCGCTGTCCTGCCTCTTCCGCCATCAAGTAGTTGAGCCCTACCTGATGCAGTCGGGCGCAGAGATAACGGGTCAAACATTAGCGGCGACATCTGTGTGCTGGCGAAGGCGCAGTCTGTTGGTTCGTTAGCTTTCTGTGCCTGTTTGTGTTGGGGATAGACTAAAGGCAAAGACTTGAATTAGATCTGGAAGGCAGATAACAGTATTTCGTGCAGGAGGAGTTTTGAAGCAGCTCTTATTCATTAATAGTCTTATCTCCATGTAATTAAGGAGTAGAGTGCCCTTCCCTCGCATTTCTATTTAAATCATGCCAGAGATACCGTGAGAAACAATCAGAGCTGGGCCATGTGCGACTCAATTACTTCAGGCAAGAGGAGATCTAAGAAGTGGCTTATTACATTTTTACGGATAAACTGTTGCTGCTAACTCATAAAGTCTGAATGTCTTGCATGACAAAAACCTATTAGAGCTAGTAAACATTTAACCGAGGAATTTCAGATTTTTCTCCAGTAGAATAAAAGGGAAACTCTCTTGGATGGGTTGCTTATGTGTATCTGTGAGAGAGAAAGAGAGATCGAGACAGAGAGAGAGAGAGAGAGAAGTTAGAGGGAGCGAGAGCACACACGTGCACAGGCCTAATAGTGCATGCATGTGTTTACTGGCCAATAAGTGGAAAACAAAAATTGGATACAGAGTGTTCCCCTGTCTGCAGATTTGTTGGAAAGCTTGGATTCGATTTGGGCTTGGAAAACTGGCTTTCCTTTCAGGAAGTGTTGTTCCTCTCCTCTCTCTATAAACAGTGGAAAAGGGACTTGAAGAAAATGTCCCAGACTCACTGTTTCCACTGTAAACATGCACCGGGCTCTTTCCGTCAAGTGCAGCGGGTTTCTGCCGGGGCTGCCCTAGGCCCCTTTCAGGGGAAGGACTTTCCGGGGGAAGAACTTAGCATTCGCTCTATATCAGCATCACTAACAGCTCGTTCTCTCCGAGTGTGCGCGTTTGACTTTTTTTTTTGTTTGTTTGTTTGGTTTTTTTCGTATCCCCAGCGTGAACTATTAGTGGTTACTGTTGTTGAAATTGAATGTCAGAAAGTCGACGATGAAAGGCGTGGGAGAATTGAGCTCTCTGTTTGAGGTGGCCTTGCCTGTTGCTGTAGGCCGACCTTATCGCAGTTGCTTTATTTACCCACAGCCGCGATGCCATTGAGGTACGCACCTTCTGCTTGATCATGGCTTGCCGGCGAAAACAAGCATTGATTTCAAATAATTGTGCAGCTTGGCAACCAAATTAGGCGCTGCTGCTTTGTGCGTGCTGTATTGTTTTCTAGTGTTTTGCCATTTCTGTTAAGGAAATAAGAAGCTTGAAAGTGGAAATGATGAGAACAGAAATGTCAGTGTTGGAGTCATTCTGTATTTAATAATACAGTCATTGATTTACATTGCAAACATATAGTATTTGTCAGGGTTTTTTGTTTGTTTGTTTTGTTTTTTTTGGTCAGCCATTTATTGGCTCCTGTGTGGGTTAACACGTTTTTACTAGTCCATCTAAAGGTGTTAAAGATGTTCCATTTCCTTTGTTCCGATCCTGTGCATAATGGACCCGGCTTCCCCTTCTCCTGGCTTGGTAATTAAACTTTTCTGCAGCAGGAGAAAAAGTCCCCATAAAACACTGGCTCCTCTTGCCAACCATCTGCCTGATAGCAAACCTTAACCTGTATTTGAGGCTGGAAGAGCCATTTTTATTGCATTGTATCAGCCATGAAAGAGGTGCTAAGATGGACACTCTGTATCTCCGGCGCGCCAAAAACTAATCTAAATGGAAAACACATTGTCTTCATTATTTTGCAAGTGCTGAAAGAACACTGTTGCCATAGTAACAGCCAGCAGAGGCCGAGGGCTGCTTTAGGGCCAGTGAATGGAGTACAGTGGATGAGCAAAAGTGCCTCGTGAGCCAGACGGCAGAAAAGGCCAGTTAGAGAGTGTAAAAGTGCTGCTCACTCGTATAATTAATTTCAGGGTGGGGGAGTGGAGCAAGGTGGTGTATTTAACACGGACACTTAGGAGCTCTGCTCCGCTCTGCCCATAGGCTAGCTGCAAGTCAAATGGTAGCGCTGTGTGTGTGTGTATCTGAGCTGTTCTTCCTGTAGGTAGATGAGGGAGTCGATTTGATTAAAAGCAGAAAGGAGGACATGCTGTTTCGTGGGAAAAAAAGAAAAAGAAAAACACACGGCTGAAATTGCTTGCATCCATAAAGCCGTGGCTGCCAGACATAGCTGCAGTTTTCCTCTGGAGGATTGGTAATGAATGCCAAGAAAGCTGTTGTTTTCGCAAGGTGGTGCCGGAGACCAGACAGAAAAAAAGCCTGTCTTGCTGTGGAGCTTTATAAAACATTTATTACAGAAAATGAAGTGCGCTCATATCACAAACTGTTTTACAAAAAGCCACCGAATCCCAAACAAATCCTTTCCGGTTCCTCACTTATCTTGCTTCGTTCGTGGTGGGCCGAGCTGAAGCTGGATCTGGACGAGAGTGGTTAGGAGCCGAGGCCTAATGGTTTATTCAAAGCACCGGAACCGCTTGTGCCATTAAGCCGAGGACACGGCCTGTCGCAGCTATCGCTTGTTTATTTGCTCGCCGCAGAGTAATAAATGCAGTGACTTGCTGAAATTATTGTCATTGCTGTTTAAACAGTCATTCTCAATTCTGGGGTCTGCGGGTGACCTTCTGCTGATTTGTCAAAATACTGTTAGTTAGTAAGCAGAAGCCAGCCAGCACAGTAGCTGCTAGACTCTCCGGGTAAATGATGTTGTAGGTTGGCTAATGAGGAAGGCTCAGGGAGGTAGCCTGGTGTCAGGGACAGGAGCAGGAGGACAGTTGCAGGGCCTGTAATGGCCGCAGTGCCTGCACGAGGTGGCTCTTCGTCATGGTGATTCATGTCAGGGCGTAATTGGTTTACCTGCCTGTGTCTGTTGTGAGCCTGTCCGCATAGCTAAAAAACAAATTACCCACCACTGACCTTTCAGCTACACTGGTCATTCCGTCCTTGCAGCTGAGGAGCAGAGAGTGCGGGAGCTTTGTGGCGGCGCTAGGGGTGAGGGGCGTAGCGGCGTAACGGAATCGAAGTGAATACCATATTTAGCCAAAAATCCCGTTCCCAAGACACTAAGGATACATGAACATCCTAACTAATTCCAAACTCAACATAAAACTGCTGATAGTCACAGCTTAGCTCCACCTTACGATGAGTTCTATTCTTGCAGACTTGTGACTGGCTGATTGGTTGCAGGTTGAGTGTGAGTGAATATCAGGGAATCATATTTTTTTTTCTTTATCAATAGATATATATACACACATCCATATCAGAAGCATATCAGGACAGAAACCACTAACTTTGTGGGATGTTCTGGAGCTGCCATAGTGAAGGTGTACCGAGAATGGAATTTGTGTGATTCTACGGATAAATTGATGCGCCACTGTGGATCAGTTAACCCCTATAATGAACACCTTCCATCACCTAATACAGTCCATGCCACAACGTCCTGGGTGGATGTTCCCACTATTAGGTAGATGGTCATTATATTCTGATATGACATTTTGATGAGGGTCAAAGCATCTCCAAAACATCGGGCAGGTCTTTCGATGTGTTCATGGTATGCAGTGGTCAGTACCTAACAAAAACTGTTCAAGAAAAAAGGAAACACCTGTGAACTGGCGACATGGTCATGGCCCCCTATGGCTCAGTCCATTGATGCAATCCACCTCACAACTTACAGGACTTGAAGGATCTGCTGCGAACGTCTTGGTGCCAGATACTACAGGACGACTTCAGAGGTCTTGTGGTGTCCATGTCTCTGACGGTCAAATCTGTTGTGGTGGCACAAGGGATACCTACTCAGTTTACCTACTCACATTAGGAATGTGGTGTTAATGTAATGGCTGATTGGTGTATATCATGATACAAATTTTCGTTTGGATCACCCACCTTCGCTGCAGGTAGTGTGTGTGTAGCATAGCCAAGGTTCGGGGGTTCTGGGTTTGATCGTTGCTCTGGCTCTCGCTGTGTGAGTAGTTTGGTGTCAGTGTGGGTTGTGTCGGTGAATGGTAGGTAAAAAACATGGTAGGCTATGGTAAATGTTCCCCTGGTGTAATTGATTGAATGAATCAGTGTGTGTGATACTGTGCAGTGGATCGGTGCCATGTCCAGGAGGTATTCCTGGTTTACACCCAAAAGATTCCAGACCCAGTCCGGACCCATCACGACCGAGACCAGGAAGAAGCGGATAGTAGAAAGGATGGATGGATTGACTGATAGATCACCCACCCACTCGGTTTTGACTTTTCCTATTTAAAAAGGGTTTACTTGAGCAGGAACTGCCTTTGGGTGTTTATATTTGAGCTGGGTTCGCAGCGTGCAAGCGGTTTTGAAAGCAGTGGCGTGTCACTCAGACAGCCATGTGTAGTCGGCTCCATTCGCCCTTGCCTGGATGAAGGCGGCCGCTGGGTTTGGTGCAGCGGTGTCTGCATCACGCAGGTTTGCTTGCACCACTTATCTGTCAAGAGCAGTGAGTGTAAAGGGGAGGGGAGGGTGGAGTAATTCCCCACTTCCTGCATGAAGGATACAATATCCATTTTAGTGACAGGGTAGATGGGCTCCAATTTAAATCTTAATCCACAGGGGCTGAGTGGCAGTCGGCCGGATTGATTCCAGGCTGCGTTGTGCATGTCCGTGCGCTCCGGCCCACGCTGATTCACTCTGTGATAGCCTGACACTTGGCCACAGCCCTCCCTGCACACATCTCCCTGTCTGTCGCGGCCGTATTGATGAAAGCAGCGCCTTACCCATGCGTGGCCATTTCATGGGCCAGGTTCCACCTGAGTAATGGTCAGGCTTCCCTGCGTACATTCCACTGATATCCCCTTAAAGAAAGGATTGGTGCTTGCACCCCTCTTGGAATGAAAAGCTTGTAGTCATTTCGGTACTGTTGCTTTAGTTCATGATTGCCAGTGTTACTATTCTCATGGAAATGCATCACAAGATGCAGCCAAGCTCGAAGGGAACAGTCTGCCAGCAAAAAAACAACAAAAAAAAACCAAAGCTTTTTAGTTCAGGAAGAAGAGAAATGTGATCTGATGAAGCATTTTTAATATTGCCTTGCTCTAACTCTTAGGGATCTTTATGTATTATCAGGGGTGGATTACTGAATGGTCCATTGAGGCAAGTGGCTAAGGGCCTCTGACTGCCAGGGGCCTTCGGAGAGGTCAGACAATAAAAGCACTTAAAGTGGCTCAAATATCTTGGTGCAGTCCACTGGAGATGCAAAGATTAGCATATGTACAAGTGACAGAATGAGTTAAAGAAATGAAAAAAATTGTCCTCTGTTCGCAGACCCTTTTCCATGTGTAAGACCTACTTCTGAGGTTGGATTATGACCTGGTGTGGCTCGAAAGAAAAAGAAAGGAAATTGTGATTCAGATCTCTCACAAAAATCTAATCTCAGTCTCAGACACAAACTGCTGCATTACAGAAACAATAGGACATTGTGTATTCATAATAAGGCAAATTTTATTCTTTTCAAAACAAATACATATATTTCTGGAGCTGACCAAAATGGACACTAACACAGATGTGAAATATTGTTTAATCTCACTTTTCAAATCCTATAATTATTGGAGTCTTATCATTGCTAAAGTGTGGGGGGCTCCAAAGATGCTTGTACCCTGGGGCCTTGCAAGTAGATGTGTAATCACTATTAATTACAAAGTTACGTAATGAACTCCTACTATAATCAGGTCATAATATGATCATTTTGGAGATTTTTGCCTATTTGTAAAGTTAAAATTAAAAAAGTGCAAAATCATTAACAATAAATGTAAAGAGGCAGAGTTTTGCCAACACTGTGTATGTACACAGCAGTTAAATTCCTACAGACAAGTGCTTAGTAGTGCCCAAGCTTGCCTGCTTTTCCGAAGGAAAGTCCAGGAGGTGTGAGTTTTTGTGTGTGTGAATGAGACTCCACATTGTGAACACAGAGCCATCACTGTGTGTAAGGCCTGGCCCGGCCCTGCCCCGGCCCTGCCCACTGGCTCTCTCAGCACCCAAGCATGTCCCTCTCAGGGGCCTCTCTATGCCAACCCTCCATGAGGAGCAGCGGCAGCAGCAGGCCATGGCCAGCCAGAGCAGCACTCCAGCCTGGGCCTGGCCGGCTGGGCTCGTGTTAAGTGCGAGTTTACTCTCAGTCCATTACTGACTAATCTCATTAGCTCTCTGGCCAGTGCGAGGGCCGAGCGAGCAGTGGAAGTGAAAGAGAGCCCTCCTCACCTCCAGACTCGCCACAGAGAGCACCCGGGCCCTGCAGTAATGGGGGCTGGGAGGTGCATGCACGGCTATTGACGAATCCCTTTAATTATCAGAGAGTGAGCAGCATTATTTGCTGTGCGCTGGGTTAATCAGATTCACTGCTTTTCAGGGCTCAAGCGCGGAGACCCGGAGTGACGGAATAACACCCCATTGACAGCTCCTATTCGCAGACCCTATCTTTTTGCCTCTAATTGTTTTCCTTTCATTTAGTCAGAGTTTTCTCGCTAATTAGATTTGTCGCATAAAACAGAAGAAAACTCCGGCACGGCAGGAGCTGCGGCACAGGAGGTCGCCATGCTGGGTTCCTAAAGGAGAAGTTGCTTGCTTTGATTGTCAAGACCTGGAACTGTGTCTGCACATGCAGACGAGTCCCCTTTATTTTTCTGCTTGTGTGCCTCGTTGTCATACCGCTTGTGTAGTCTTTTGTCTATAGTACAGACACACACACACCCTCATTTGTACTCTTGCATCTGTCTGGAGGCCTTGAGTGATCATGCGTTTGTTATGAGTGAATAACTGTACACACGTGATACCTGCGTTCTGCAGCAGCGTGTACTCTGTCTGCAGAGTGCGTTGTAGAGCATGAGTATTGGTGACAACTTCACAGTGCAGCGTGTAGAACGATACGAAGACTTTGATACCATATCACATGACAGCAAATGCATAGCGTTGCACAGTGTAACTGACTGACTGTTCTGTGTGTTACATTTTATTATGCCAAGCATGAATGTAAACAATGGAAGGTAAACTTAAAGGAGGTCTTTCACATAATCGGTACTAGACAGCCATCTGTTAATTATTAGCATCACTTGCATTTGTCCCAAAAATCTGGAAAGAGCTAGTCCATCTCATCTCAGCACTGATCAGGCGCTCGTGTTCTTGCTACTAGTCTCTACTAAAAAGGTGAAAATAGCATGAGCTCTTCCAAGAAATGGCTCAATGCTAAATTGCTAACTTTTTAAAGATTGGCTTAGTTTGCTGCCTGCTGAAAACCTATCAAACTATCAGACTCGAATGCAGCTTCCCTCATATGTTGTACATGTTCTGTACATTTAAAAAGATTGATACAAGCCATATCACATCTGCGATTGTCCAGAGCTACTTCACACTACGTTGCCAAATCAGTACTATAAACACAGCCGAACTGGCAGCTGTGTATTGTGTGTGTGTGTGTGTGTGTGTGTGTGTGTTTGCATGTCTTGAAATGGGTTGTTTCTCCAGTGTGGGAGAGCGCAAGCAGCATGCCCAGTGCAACGTCTTCAGGAGCTGATGTTTCAGCACTTTTGGGCCGAGCCTGAAACAGAAGGCCGTGGAATTTCTCAGCTTACCTATTCAGCAGCGGCAGCGCGCTGTGAGCGCACCGACACTCTCGAGCTGGAGCCGTGCCCGCCAGGTTAGGTTTACTGCACCCTGTATGGCCCACCTTCTCACTTAGAGCTTTCATGCCTGTGAGGCGCTCCTCTCTGCCTGTAGATAAAGACGGAGCTTTTTTCACTCTGCCTGAAATACAACCTCTCTCTTTTTACGAACTTTTGCGAGAATGTAAATTACGGCTTTTCCAAAAAGCCCGGCCCGGAATTCCTCCTCTCTGCTGTCACCCTAAATTAGAAGTCTTAAGATTTAAGTATCTTTATGAAAGTAGAACCACATTTTCTGCTGGGGACAAAATAGCGGAATAACAAAAGACACTAACGTCTTCGACTGTTACAACCTGTTCTGAAGTCCAGGAAAATTTATATCCCAGCAAACACAAACCCGTTGCTTTTGGCATAGATGAAGCCGAGGCATTCTGGAGCATTCTTTGTACCTCCCTTGTCTGCTGTGAGCATTTCAACCTTCTTGGGAGCTTCTTTTATACTCTGAGAGATATTTAGTGGTTGTCTGGACGTGATGTGCATTAGGCTCTATTTTTAGCTCAAACAGCACATGAGAGATTCACTGGCGGTCATGAGCCTCACTGTGACCTGATTTTTTGAACGCATGACTCCTCCCTTCCATCGATAACCGCAGACTAGACAGTGCTTTTCACATCAAGGGAAGTGAAAGTGAAAAGTAAAACTTAAACATTCCCCGATTGATCTGTGTTTGTTTCTGCTGATAATGTAGGCTAAAAGGATGCAATGTAGCGTGGAGAACCGGTCCGGTCTTTGCGAGCAGAGATAAGAGTCTGCATGGACCGGCTTTGCTGCTCAGGGCCCCTGTGTTCCACTGCAGGATGGAAACAACTCTTGGTTTATTTACGCTAGGCCTTTCAAGCCAGGCAGCTGGCAATCTCTGACAAATGAGAGAATCTAGGGTCGAGTCAAAAGGAGAGATACACTGGAATGCTGGATGTGCTTTTGTCGCCACGCTAAGCCTGGGCGATGAAGCGATAACGAGCATTATCAAAATGAAACATTTGATGATCTGCGTTTGAGGTGACATTTATGCCGTTTATTTATGCAGAACTATCAAGATTTATTAGCATATCTAGCATTATTCCTGAACATTTGAAAAGAGTAATTCCATCTATGATCAGAAGCTTGTGTTCTGGCAACTGGTTTCTGCTAAAAAGATGAAAATAGCGTGAAGATGTCCAGACATGGCTCAAAAAGACAGTGCATGCAAAATTGCAATTTTTCCTTTTTTTTGAACTCTGCAAAAAAAAAAAAACAAAACTTGAAGACCAGTACCCCACACGCAACTGTATTTTTATTGAGAGATAGTTTTTTAAGGCAATTGTGGAGGCCACGACTTCTGAAAGCCCAAAAAACCTCTTGGAGATACCTGCTCATATGCTGGTCAAGTGGACAACTCACAGTTTAGCTGTGACAAGACTGATGGTGCACTATTCCACTGTGCAGTGTTGCTTGCGCAAACATAATCTGCATGAAAGAGGCATAAGAACCAAATACTTGCCTGCGACTTTGTCACATCACTCTTTTGAACTCTTTTGAACCTTACCCTCTGTGAAGAATAAGGGTGAATCTATGCCTTGGGGGTCGTATTGTGGCCAGTGGCATTTAGCAATACTGCATGAGGGGAAAACATTGATTCCACACTATTCCAGCAAATCCTGGATACACGTCAACCTGTCTGTTAAAAGGCTGAAGCTGAAAAGAAGATGGCTTTTACAACAGGAATTTGGAAAAATGTTCCAAAACATGCCTTAAAAACCACCATGGACTAGCTGAAGAGACATAGACTGGCCCTCACAGCCCTCTGACCTAAACATTGTATAAAGTTAGTGGATAGACCATAAACAAGCTGTGCATGCAGGATAACCCAGGGAATCTGAGAACTAGAGGCCTTCTGTGAAGGAGTGGGAAACATTCCAGCTATAAGAACAAAAAGACTTTTAGCTGGTTACGAAAAGTGTTTTGCAAGCTCTGAAATCCAGGGGGTTATTACTAAGTCCTGACTTTGTAACTTTTAACTTTTGCATAGACCATATTCATTTTTATTAAACATTATATATTATGGAAATGAAGTAACTGTGCATTAGGATTTGCTAAAAATATTGTTTTAGGTTTGATAAGCTATAAACAAACATAAAATGTGTGAGATGTGTGTGTGTGTGTGTACGCATACACACACACACCACACACATATACAATCACTCATTCCCTCCATCACTCACTCTCTCACTCACTCTCTTTGCCTGTCCAGTCCTGGCCAGCGCAGTGATAAGAGTGAGGAGTTAAATTGTGACTTGCGCACCCAATGATTTGTGGCTGTGTCAGGTCGAGCAGGCCGAGTGCCACGCCGAGCCGCTGAACTCTTATCTGAGCTGGCTGGAGTTTTTCACAGCCCCGGCCTCCCTGCACGCTGTGAATCGCGGAGGCCCCCGCGCGCCCACGGCCCTTTCCCTCTGTACATTCGTGGAACGTGGGGGATTGTCCCTGGGGTATCTGGTTGCACATACCTGCCATTGTAGGGACCTCTGGCACCATGCTGCTGTTCAATATTTATAGCTGCCAAATGCTCTCAAATATCAAATTGTTAAACAGCTGCTCTCAATTTTGGAGCTGGGCGTCCCGATTTGGAAAGTGCATGGCCTCAGACCACAGGAACAGTCCCCATATAAAAGAGCTCATTTGCTGTTTAATCACTCCCTTTATTGGCTAATTAATTTGCTTTAAAGAGCGATGGCGTACATGTTTCCACGGCAAGGCTGTCCTGTGGTTAAGCTGGCGCTTCGGCTGGAAGGAGCTGGTAGCAGCTCCACCTGTAGCCATCAGTGCAAGGTCAGCTTTCCAGACCGCAGTCCTGACCCTGTGAACTTTCTACAGCTAATGAACCTGTTGGCTTTTAGGCCTCTCCGATTCGTCTTAGTTATCCGTCTGTGGATAACTGTGGATAACTGTGGCCTCCTCTCACTTTGGCCCTCCCTGCATCGCTCATCACTCAGTTCCGACAGTTCTCAGTTCTGTCTATGCAACCAGCATGATGTAGTGTTTTACAGTCTTTTAGAATAACCATGTTTCGTATGAACGTTATACAATGTCTGTGTTTTAAGCAAACAATATAGCAGCTTGTTCACCTTTTCCACGTTCGCTATCGTTGGCTTACCACTGCAGCCCTACAGCAGAGAAGCCACAGAGGTTACAGCGTGTGCGCAAGGTGCAGGGAGCTGATGAAAAATGGCCACTGCGCCGCGGGCTGCTGGCGGCAGCTCTCTCTCTCCTCAGCACTTCGCCTCAGGTGAGAAATTAAAGTGGATATTATCTGAGCTCCGGACCCCCCCCCTCGCTACAGCAGCATGGGGCCAGGAACCATTTGGCTGTGAGCGCAGAAGAAACGCTGGCTTGACATTATTTTCAGGGCGGCCCTCTGTTAGCGATGTGCTTTTCATCGATGCCTCTCTGCTTCAACTAGGGGCAAGGTCACGCACACTAAGGTCACAGTGTCTCCACGGTGGTGTAAAAATGAGCTGCATAAACAGCTATGACTTCTGTGTGGATGCTTTTCAGTATCTTTCAAAATTGATTTTGGTGTGTGTCCCCACCTGCTTTTTCTTCTTTCTGTGCCAATATGAAATCGGCATCCACATTATTAGAAACCCCCTACCTTGAACTCGCTGGATCCCTCAAGAGAGAAGACCTCCTATGGAAGACCAGTTCATTTTTAAATGTAACACACATGATGAGTAAGAGGACCACAATTCAGAATGAAGCCCTGGGATACACACTGTCCAGCATATGAAGACATTGAGCAGAGGCATTCATGTACAACACATCTCCATAATCAGTATCAGGCCAAAACCAACTCCACCAACTTCCTTTCACACAAAAAGCAAGACTTATTTCTGCAGGTAAATCCTAATAAAAGTCTTAAGTCTTTTATTAAATGCTGGATTTACTCAATGAACTGCTGATCTTGTATATCTACAAGTTGTGTATGACAATAGATAGGCTAACCGTCTCTGGCGAACCTACAAAGCTGGTGTTTCCGCTTTGTAGGTGTAAGTTTATGCAGTAGCTTTAGGTGCCAGTTTTAGGTTTGTGTTGGAGCAGATGGTTCAGTCATTTCAGCTCTAAAATGCTGTTAAATGCATTTCTGCAGGTGTACAACTTTTTAGTTTTGGCCCAGAAGTCTTTCTTGTTAGCCTGTGTTTTTCTGTCAAGGCCTCATTCTCCTGCTCAGTGGCCTCCTGTTGCCTCATCTCAGCCCCAGCAGTGTCTATCTCTTTTTCTCTCTCTCTCTCTCTCTTCCCTGCCTTACAGAGCGCTGGCCAGGATTAAGCATTAGCTCGGAGCTGACTGCATAATATCCAACCTTATCAGTCTCTCCGGGGAAGAGGTGGTCCGCGGCAAAAATAGCAGCAGTGATGTTACTGCTGACAGATACCGTGGTAGTGACTAGTGTTATTACTGACCCAGGTAATGGCAGCATTAGATGTGTAGTGCTTTTGATTTGCGATGGTTCGCTTTTCAAAATGGCTTTACGTTGAAGTGTTTGGAGACCAAAGTCAAAGGATGAAATCCCCTGCATTTATAGCTTTCTCCGGTCTTCAGTCTGGTGTTTAGATTTGATCCGAAGGGAGGAATGAAGGCAGGAGGCTTTGAGGTTGGAGATCCAGAGCCGAGGAAAAAAGCAGAGTAAAGGCAGTCCGTGCCTGCTGGACAGTGTGAAATAGAGAGCCATAGGCAGATGGAAGGAGTGAAAGAGAAAGGCGGGAGAAAAGGGAGGGGAGAGAGAGAGAGAGAGAGAGAGAGAGAGAGAGGAAAGGGGGGAGTCAGTCTGAGAGTAAGGGGAAGGTAGAGTGAGTGAAAGGAATAAATAGAGAGCGTGAGAGGAAGAGCGAGCGAGAGAGGGAGGGAGGGAGGGAGGCAGGCAGAGAGAGAGATTGTGGGAGGGAAAGAGGCCAGGCTGGTGCGGCCGTGTTGATTGGCTTGTATGAAAACACATGACTGCAGTGGGGAGCCTCTTGCTCAGGGTGAGTGGCTCTGCTGCAGACCAAACCACATTAGATGAAATGAATCCATTCCCCAGCCTGTTAAAGCAGCATGCTCCCCGGGCTCCGGAGAGAGAGAGAGAGGGAGAGAGACAGAGAGACATGCAGAGGGAGGGGGGTTTAGAGAGAGAGAGAGAGAGAGAGAGAGAGAGAAAGAGAGGGCGGGAGGAGGGGGAGAGTGACTGGCAGGAGGGAATGGAGGAGAGAAGAAAAGGGAGAGGCGGGGGCAGGAGGAGGCCAGCGCGCACTCGCGCACGCACACACACATACTGAGTCGAAGAGACTGCTCAGGGGATTATGGCACATTTTGGGGCAGGACAATGGCAAGCAGTAGAGCGCCTTCACCCAGCCCAGCTCCCTGCACACAACAAACGCTGCTTTGTGCTGTGTGTAGAGGCCACTGACCGGGGTCGTGCATCTGCAGCAGCGCACTGGGAGGAAAAAAAAAAAAAAAGTCAAATCAGCCTTCAGACCTGATACGACTCGAGCAACTCCTGTCCGATTTCCGTTAATATTTTGTGGACGCTTTAAAAAGCCGTATTTGGACAAATCTTCAAGGCTTCTTCTTTTAGGCATCATAATGTAGCATTTTGTTCTTAAAATAACGCTTGTTGACGCTCCACTGACTTGTATTATGGAGGTTAGCACCTCTAGGATTGCTCCTCCAGAACTGCACTACGCCAGAACCTGCACCATGTAACTTTGGTGAAGTGGGCAGAACGTCCAGTGCTGGTTGTGTATCCTTCAGCTTGTCCAGAAATGCAGGTGTAAAGCACGTGTCCTTTAAGGGTGGCTTAAAGCGCAACTTACATTTCTTGACTGTACAGGGAGCCCTTCTGATGGACATATTGATGATTGGGATGATCGGGCCTCCATTCCTTTCATACCCACTAGGTGAAGGGCTGCTTGGCCTCGCTTGGCTAGCGCGTCTCCAAATTGGCTGTGAAAGCGTGGATGTTTATCCTGCGACCGATCGATCGGAGGCAGCAGAGCACAGCGGTGAACGCAAAACCTGTGCCTCTCTGACCAGCAGATGCAGAGAAATAGGGCTGAACATTCATCCCTACATTTCCTAGAAGAAGAGGTGACCGGGAAAACTGTGGTTCACTCAAGGCTTGCTTTGCACATTTCAGTGCTTTACCTGCATAGGGAGGGCTGGTAGATTGGCTGATCTGCTGGACCAGGTGTGCTAGAGAAGGAAAAACCCCCATATGCTGTATACACAACAGGAATATACCACTACAGGACTGCAGGCTTTACTAAAGCTATTTGTTCAGTGTCAGGCAGATTCTCAGCGTGTGAAATAATGGCGCTTTGGGAGCGTGGAGCTGTTCATATCTGTTGTGGCAGATCTTTGTGTGAGCTGTAATTATGATCAGTCTTTTAAGCTTGGCCTTTTTCTCCTCTGAATGGTGTTAGTGGCTGGTATCAGTCTCTCGCTCAGTGTGCGTCCTTAACCTGGGAGAACGGCTGATGCTATTCTGAGAGCGAGAGCTTGAAAAGGTAGTCATTTGTGAGCAGAAATACAGAAGTCACTCATGCGGCATGTGTCTGATTATGAAGAGATAATTTCTCTCACTCTCTCTCAACCTCTCTCACTCCGATTGGTCCTCTGCTTCACTCCCCTGCTTCTCAGTTTAAGGCAGAGTGGGTTTCCACTCATTTTATTTATTTCATTTATTTCTTTTTTTGCTCCTCTTCCTGGCTTTTGTTTTTGCACTCTGCCGGTATGCGTTATTAGTCGGCCCGCTCCTCTGATATGATTAATCTTCCTTCCGCTTCGGAGGGTCGTTTCATGCCCAGATGGGTTTGTTGTGTAATCCCTGAGTATCACCTCCTCTAATTGTGTACAGACTGATGCGATTCATATGGCTGCATACTGAGCAGCGCGTAAGGGCACAGCATTGGGGCTGCTTACTAAAGGGCAAATGCAAGCAAATATTTATAGGACCCACATTTTGTTGCTTAGCGGGCCCAGAGGAATGTTTGGGCCATACTTACTTACACGCAGTAGAAAATGTGGGGCTGGCTGAGTGTTTAACTTTGTGTTTGGAATGACTTCATGGTGAGCTCCTGGTGCTCTCTGAATAACGAGGACACGGGTTTGTTTTCATTGAAGTACTTGGTGTGTTATATAACTGGTGTTTTTCCAACCCTCCCTGCCTGAGGGACAGAGAAGCAGAGAGAGACAGGGAGCAAGAGAGGAAGAGAAGAGTGAGGGAGGAGCGGGCTTGGACTCTGGGCTCCGCTCCACCGCTGGTCTGCGTCACTGGACAGGATGCTGGGCAGCCGCTGCAGTGATGTTTTCATGTCATCGTCTTCCTCCTGACGCGTGCAGCCATGATTTTGTACAGCAAACAAATCCTACGACCGCAGGGAAAGAGTGAGAGAGCGAGAGAGACAGAGGGAGAAAAAGAGGGAGAGAGAGAGAATAGCTACCCTCCACCACTTCTGTTCTCTCCTGCCGTCTCTAACTAACTCCCTCTCTCCGTTTCTCTCTGTTTTGGCTGCTAGCTGCAAGCGTGAGAGACAGCAGGGTTCGGTGGGAAATAGTTAATCAATAGCCACAAGGTCGGCTGGGCAAGCCGCAGGTTTGAGAGTGTCCTGTCAGTGAGCTGGAGCGGAGGATTTGTAGCGCTTGTAAAGGCTTAAAGGAACATGCGGTAGTTCTGCGCTGGTAGCCGGACTGCAGCAGGGCAGGGAGACATCTGCTGGCCACCAGCTGGCACTGCAGCTGTACTGGCCCACATATCGCCGGAGAGGAGCTGACTGAGCTCCTTTTTACTGTAACTGCAAGAGACACGCTTCAATACCTCACTCTCATACATCTTAGTTTCATAGCAGTTGGCGCATAATTCATGATAGTTACTGAACAAGAGGCCTTGGAGGACTACTTCAGTCTTTTTCTGTCTCATCTTGATACCGCAGATGACAGGCAACACCTTACTGAAGGGTAGAATCTACAAGCCTACTTAACACCTGCGTAAGTGTATCATCAGCCTTGGTTAAACATATAAAAAGGGGCATACTAGCAAACATCTGTGGTCATAAAGACGGTATTTGTCCATGTTGATGTCATTTCACCCCAGCAAGTGTTATGACAACTGATGCTCGTTGATTTAAGCCTTTATAAGGGGCTGTATATCTTTATGCCTGTCGAAAAAAAAAGATGTACTACTCCTTTAAGACCAGTAACTCAACAACAAGCTCGAGGGTTAAGGAGTTAAATTGCCAGCTTGGCTCCGGTTTCCAACAGCGTCTTTTAGGTTAAGTCAGCTAAATTTAACCAGAGCCAAACCGAGCACTGTGACTCCTAGAATAAACCCACAGTTTATTTTTCTTTTGTGTGACCTACTAGACTATTAAAGAGCCAGCAAGTGCATGCCTGTCATCCCCGGTTACCGTACACGTCTAGTGCTTCATTAATGAGCATGTCAGGACGCTCAGAGCTGTTTCTCCTTAAGAACCCCCAAATGCAATGCGTTCCAGCACCCAAAGCGCGTCCATGGCGGCCGCTCCTCGCTGTCACTCTGCCGGCGGAGGTGCGTGAAGCGAGCTTTATCAGGCTGTGGCAGCGGGCGGACGCGGGCGCCGCATGCTGGGGGAATTCTCTGCCTGTTTGGGTGGAGGAATTTGTGAGAGTGATGGCGATAAATTGAGCAGATGAGGAATGGAGTCCTGCCTCCCCCTGCTCAGCACCTATTTATCGGGCCACGTGACACCCCCCCCCCCCCCCCCCCCCCCCAGTGCATGAGTTACAGGCCGACCCAGGGACCCTGGATTTATCCCTCGCTGAATGTAGCTGTAAATCAGCCGGCAAGGCAAAATTGATAACCTTGAATGTAAGGCATGATACCTTTAACACCATGTAATAGACACGCTGATGGGATGCAGCCTCTGCTCGCAAGTTGGGAGGCTTTTCTGAACGTAATTGCTTGCAAACACCTCATGCCCCGTTAAAGCGTCCACCTTATGTCACTGAACTTATTGTGCTTGAAGCTAGTGCTTGAATGCATCTGTGGGTTTGGGTTTAAAGGGGCCCCAGAATTAATGAATGAATGAATTAATTAATTCATTAATCAATCAATCAATCACTTAATTAATTAATTATCCAGTATCTTATTTGCATCTTTGTAGTAAATTGTAAAAGGTGTGTGATTTTGGTCAGGGTGAAAAATGCTCAGATGCGCTTTGATATGCCCATTTATAGCCCTGTGATTTGACACTAGAATGGCCTAGCAGTTTTCCCTATTATGGAGTGCTCATAAATAACTTGATGAACTCTGAGCTCTGATTTGCTGGTTTACATCAAGGCCCCGCGATGGCTCATATAGAATCAAACAGAATCAACATACCATAGCATAAGTCATAGCTTTGTTTTAGCGCCGTAACAAGCATCATTCGTCGTTAGTGTAAACACACCGGCCACCACTGCGAGTCTGCGGTTAGCCCAGCTAGCTGAACGGCCTTGTCTGGAATGTTGCGATAGAGCCGTGTCTCTGAAAAGAGAAAAACACAGCCCTCCCTGACTTCACGTAGTGTGCTTAGCTGCAGTCTGAGCTAGTCCTGTTTGGTTTTTAAGGAGCTGGAGAGAAGCGATAGTTAAAGCCGGTTGAGCAGGGTTAGCTTTCAGCCTAGGACAGACCCCGCTACCATCTTGTCCTAGGGCTAGAATGTGGGCTGGTGCTTTGGCACCTTTAAGGATTAGAAGCTAGTGTATCCATGACAGGGCGGCCTGTGGACGGGTAACCGAGGACAACCTAACTCCTGAGCTATGCAAACAGTAAGGTGACTCCGCTGCCTTTTAAGCAAGCTGAGGTATGCCAGTGCAGAAATGTCTCATCTCAATCAGAACTGATCGTGTGTGTGTGTCTGTGTGTGTCTTAATATCTAGAAAAAGTTTACTTTCGTCACATATAATACTATTCATAAGTTTGGATACGTCACTGTAGGTTTTCAGTAATACAAAATATCAATTATAATACAGAAAGTCGCTCTGGATTAGAGCGTCTGCTAAATGCCGTAAATGTAAATAAATAGAGGCGGTGATATAATTATATATATAATTAGCATTATAAGCCGTTATATATGTGTTCAGAATATTGAACATTCATGGTAGCGGCAACAGTGAAAATATATGAAAGTAAATGAGAGGCTGTCAAATTTCAAGGCACAGAAATGATACACAATGTATAATAATATTGAAATAAAGGGTTTGGTTACTCCAAGATATTATTTGTTTAGTTTGTTTTTGTCACATAGTTCTGGTCTCTGCAGCTCCTCAGCATCATCACTGCTCCACAGACCCACTCTGGCCCAGTGAGAGATGGATGGGTCGTGTTCATGTCTTATTTTTGAAAACCAAAGGGGGTGGAAAAAGTGGCCTGAACGCTCAGTGTCTTTCAGGGCCTTGTTGAGGCAGTGAGGAGCTCAGCCATCTATTCCAGAGTGCTTTCTGGCTCACTCTCGCCTCCTCGTTGACACACTCCTCTCTTTGTCTGTCCATTTCTCAGGGAGAAGAACTTTAATGGCTTCCAGGTAGAGAGAAAGAGACAGCAATCAAGATGAACTCGATTCCTTCGATGGACAGGCACATACAGCAGACCAATGACAGACTGCTGTGCATCAAACAGGTGAGCACCGCCAGTATCAGACACAAACAGCAGACTCCTCCAATGTGAAGATGAATTCAACAATATACTGCAGATTATTCTGAAATCAAACATGGAATATAGCTGTGATATCGTGAAATGCATTGTAGCTGTATGTAGGCCTATGTAATGGGCTTCAGTTACATGATATTTGTAACTATATATTATATAGAAAAGCAAAGCATGTAGTGAGAACCTGTCTGTGTTACATTTCTCTGTCAAAACAACAAAAAGCAACACTTGCCTATACTTCTGTTGCAGCCCTACATAAAGGCCTCATACAAATATAGCCTAAGCAGTGACACATGTGTGCAGTTGGTAGTTGAGCCTTCACGGCTGCTTGGCCTTCTCTCTGCTCTGTGGGCTACCTTAAATGGTGTTGTTAGCCTTCCCATTGGCTGGGCCTGGATCAGGTTGCAGAATGAGGCCAGGGCTCAGATCCTGAGTGCTGTTCTACTCTTCTCCTCTACGGCCCTTTTCCACAGCATTTCTGCGGCCTATTGCACAACACTAGGCTTCTTGGGATGACGCAGAGGTGCAAACATGCACACTCAGACAGACTCCGTGTACCAGACAAAAATTTAGACACACCTGAGCAAAAAATATGTTTGTCATTATCTGAACTGCATTTTGAACCGAAAGCTGACGAACAACCCCTTTAACCGTTGGAAATCACGCGTGACTGTTGTTTTGCTCTGCTATTCAAATGAAATTGAAAGCTCCCTTCTACACATACCAAGAGTAAAAAATTCAGTCTGTTTTAGCCTGTCTCTCTGTTTTAGCCTTTAGCTTAGAGGTTTGAACACAGCAAGAAAATCGTTGTTAGAAAACAAGTTTCATCTTCATACTGTATTTAGGTCTATTTTGGACATTATGTTTGCTTCTTGGAAACTTTGAGGAAACTCTTAGTTTGGAATCTTTAATATCATCTCAGATAGTGTTAGGACCCCTCATAAACCAAATGCAAGTACTACCGTTGTAGACGATCGCCGCCCCCCTTAAAATGACCAGAGTATAAAGTAAGCGTCATAGTATTTACTACTCTTATAGCTAGGCACTGGATTCTGCCCCTCCTTGTCACTCTCAAAGGGTTCCAGAAGTACTCCGGTGTCTCAAAATGGAGAAAATTGGGTACACCTCCATATATGTGAGGAGATTACCGTCCTTTACTATCCCAGATCAATTGATTTACATGCATATTTAATTTAATTCCTATTTATTTGTTTGTTTGTTTAAAAATATAAGTTTGAAAACATGCTACACAGGTTTGCATACCCAGAGTGCAGATACACGACACAACAATGTGCACACTGAGTAATAGGACATTAAATACGGTAAGCACCTATGATGCTAATTAAGCATGACTATAAACAAATGCATTAGGTATGTGAATGGGTGTCGAGCAGCAAATGAGAAGAATGAATTATTGCATGCTACTGCCAGCTGTTAACTGTACAGAAAGCTTTGAGTACAGGTGTCCCAGAGCAGCACTTAAAGGTCATATGAATTGGGAGGATCCTTTTATTTCTGGCAAACAGCTCTGTATGCACCACAAGGACTTAAAATTAAAGTAAAACTTATTGTGAGCATACATGCACACCTGTAGTCACATACAGTACTCACAAAGGTAGTCGTGACCCAGGGCTACGATTTGTGATTTGAGACACTGCTAATTACTCGATGGTGTGTTTGTTATGAGTGTGGGCGTGACTCTTTGTGTCCCTTGACAGATTTATTGAAGTCTAGTACATGCCTGTATGTGATCCCGGGCATTTATGGCATTTCTCTTCCATGTGCTTTTCCTTTTGCTGTCGCTGTCGCTGACGCTGCTTCAATTAGACAAATGTACGGCGTTCCTGGATCCCAGTCGAAACATCTTCTGTGCTTAATTCATAACAAATGATGCTACCAGCTGTATTACGCGTTCCATATCGCGGCTGATGAACCCTTAAGACAAAACGCAATCGATTGAAGCCTATTAATCAAATTGAAATGGCACATTTGTGGTGTGGTTAGGCCGCAGTATATCGCTCATGACAGTTGTCCCAGTCAGCACACACTCGTAAAAAGTGTGATGTGCCAGTGTGAATAACCTTTAAATTGATATTATGAAAACATGGCTGTTTATAGAATCAAAAATGCCTCTTCTATGGCATCACTCAAAGAACCCTTTGTAGCTCTGAGATTCTTAAGCGTGCAGGTTAGTGATTGTCAGCGTGTTTGAATTTGCATGCGTTCTGGTGCGACGCGCTGTTTTGATTTAGGGGTGCTGGCTGGGGGCCAGGCTCTGTGCTGGGTTTTTTTTCCCCTCTCTCTCTCTCTCTCTCTCTCTCTCTCTCTCTCTCTCTCTCTCTCTCTCTCTAGAGCAGGTACTGCCTGATCCTGTCTGCTGGTAAACAAGGGCACCTTATCACTCCAGGGCTGTCTTTGAAGCCCGGCTTCCTGGGAGGCTGATACTCTGCGCATCTGATGGGGACTTTCTGCTGCGTTTCTTTTCTCTCTCTCTTTGGGTTGTGACTTGCTGTGCTGCTCTTTTCCATCTCGTTTTGTTAAAAGTCAGCTCTCTGGCATCTAGTCATGAGTGAAACAGTAAATTTGTAGAGCCATGTAGAGTTTTAGTGCAAGGGTGTCAACCCTAAAACTCATTTTCTAAAAACAGAAGGACTTGTAGACATGACTAGACATGAATACACAGAGCTCTGATTGCAAGAAGTCCGTATGATAAAGCTGCAAAATTTAAACCACTAAACTATTTGCTTACCAGTGCCATTCAATTGGGTTGAACGATTGCGTTTACAAAATGAAGTCTCTCTGGGTGTTTCTTTGAGAATCAGGGGGAATACGCTGTAAAATTCGATATAAACAAAATGGCTCAACAAATTCCATATTATGACTTTAACAGACCCATCAGATGCTGCTCAACATGTCTGTCGGAAGGAGTGTGAGTGTAAAAGGATAATAATATTCTTTTTTCTTTATTTTCGAATCAGTCTCTTTCTACACACGCATGCCATCGTTGTCATCTGACTTTGATTTACACAAGCCTTCCCTCAGCATTCCTGCACTTCCTCGGCACAGTCCTGCTAGACTGCTGGAAAAGCCAAGCGCCCGGGAGAGAGCAGCCGAAAGCTGTCAGTCACGCTAAATGAGATATTCTCTTCTATTGACTGACATCACTATCAGATCTATAGCCCTACAGCTGAGTTACATAGTTCCATTTGCATTTATTGGTTTTAACAGGAGCCTGGAGATCCTACAAGTATTCATGACCTATTAAACGAGACTCTTATCATTGTTTGATATAATCTAATTGCAAGTGTAATCTGTAAGGATAAAAGGCACATTGTTTTTTTTTTCCAACTGTAGTGAAATGAATTACTTGGCTTGCACAGCCATTGGCCGCTTTGTGGGAGTGTTTAGCTGCCCGGAGTAAAAGTAAATGCAGCTCCAGTGTTCCAGCTGAGAAAACGCCTTATTTTTAGAAATGCTAGATAATGTAATATTTCAGACTAGCTTCTCCATGGCTACCACTCTCGCAATCTTCCACATATACTATACGGACAGAAGTATTGAGACACCTGCTCATTAAAAGGTTTTTATATAAAATCAAGGATACTGAAAAGAGTTGATCCTGCTTTTGTTAGAGTAACTGTATCTACTGTCCAGTTAGGGCTTTCTACTGGAGCCTTGCTGTGATGAGTGTTAGTGTGGTCAGGATGTTAAGTGATCACCACCACCACCTCGTGCCAGATATACTGGATGGAGCACCATCGTTCCAGAGAACACAGTTCCACTGCTCCACAGCTCAATACTGGGGGGCTTTATACCCCTCTAGTCCACCCCTGACAAAAGGCATGGTGCCAATAGGTTAATGTTTATTCGCTCTACCGGTACTAGACAAGCTGTGTGTGTGCATTTGCACATCTGTGTCAGCGATGGGTGCAACTAAAAGCTTAGTGTGCTAGCTTAGTGTGAACATTAGAAGGGGTGCTCACAATCATTCTGTCATTGACTGTCTCTGCAGAAATCAGCGGGAGGCAAAGCAAAAACACACCCCTTCGAACTGCAAGTGTGAGGGCACACACTACAGTTCCTCACAGGTGGAACTATGTAACCTGTGTGTGTGTACGTTTTTTAGATTCATTAATATTTTACAGAAGATAATGAATAATAAATTCAGGGATGTGTATTCAATATCCAAACAATAACCCTATAACAATGGGTTAAATATGAAGCAAAATACAGTGGGAACAGCTTTGTGTTACTCTACAAAAGAGGCAGATCTCCAAACCACAAGGGAGTTAACAGAGACACTGTTCAGGCTTTGAGAGAAGCTCATTCCACCACTCAGGGGCAAGGATACCAAAGCACTTTAAGTTCCATAGAGAGACGTTTATTTAAGTCTAGAAGCACAGGGTCTGGGGCATTGCTTCTGCTTTCCTACCACTGAGTAGCTACATGGAGCAAACCTCCATTCTCTCATTCAGCTGTCTCAATATTACTCTTATTGTTCGCAGCACTTCCCTTGGAGCACTTGAAAATTGGTATCTCGGATGATCGGAACAATTAATTTGGCGCATTCCCCTTCAAGACCATGAGAAGGAATTTCAGTGATTGAAAATAATTAGGGAAACATGGCAGAGCAACTCAATTTTAATTAGAAAGCCTTTTTTATGTTGTGGAGCAGGACTGAATTGCTATTTGCATGCAGCTGGAATACAAATGTGTAGAGCTGTTGAGCTCTGCCGCTGGAGGAGGCAGATGTGCCTGCTTCACATGCTGAACTGATGAGATGAATGGCTTCTGTGCGAGGTTCCCGGATGGAGCAGGTGACGATAGAATCTCTTTTCAGATTAGATGCATCCTCATATTCCACATCCGGACTGTCTTCGGTCATTTGTTTTACTGGTTGGGCTTTGCTGAATGCCACTATGGTTAAAACGCATGGACCACAGAATAGGGTTTTTGATTGGTGGGGCCAAGCATCAGCAGGATACTGTTTTCCAGGCTGGTTTGTCGTTTTGTGTCATAGCAGTCGCTCACTGTAACTTTACAGAGCCACCGATGTGTGTTATTCTGCTTTTAAATCCTATGGCTTTAGTCAAATCAGCAGAGTATTCAACTATTCATGATGTAGAGATAAAGCAAACAGCGCTATAGTGCTGTGTTTAGATCTGTGTAGAGGGAGGCAAAGTAGGTCTTATGGCGCTTTTCCACTGCATGGTACTTACACTATTCTACTCGACTCTACTTGGCTTTTTGCTTTTCCATTAGGCTAATTTGGCATCTCATAATCTGGAACTGGGCACGCTTTTAGTACCTGCTCGCTTATGGCTCCAAGCGGACCGAGTAGGGACTAAAACGTCACATTCAGCAGACATCCAGCACAAACTAGCCATTTGTAAAATCTCCAAGCTAATTTCTCTAAGCACTTTAGTTAGATAGCTATTTTAATGGGTCACCAGTAACACCAAAGCCTGTTTTAGTCTAGATAGATGCATTTCGCTGACAGACTAGCTACATTAGCTATGTGCTATTCTGTATGTGTTGTTTAGGTTGCTATGTCATATTATGAAGCTGCCAAATATTTGTTCCTAACAGCCTTGCATTCACTTTTTTATTCAGCATATTTTCTTTATGGATGTGTTCTGCTCTCACTACCTGAAATAGCACAAATAGTGCTGAACTACCAAAAAGAATTGCTACTGTTAACAAACTGACCATTCTAAACCTGGAAACCTGTTCCGATAATGTCATTTTGAATTGTAGTGTGTTTTGCAACGTCACCAGCTATGTTTCGGGTGGGGAGCTGTGGTAGTGGAAAATGCTCCAGTCGAGTCGAGTCATGTAGGTACTATGTAGTGGAAAAAGTGCCAATAGTCACATTAGGTTCAGCACCTTGATTTCCATGCAAAAGGGAAAAGGGAAGGGATATCAAAAGCATATGAAAAATATGGGATATCTGGAATAAATGTGAACATTTTCACATAGATATACTTGCATTTACTAGCATATACATATTTTAGATAGATATACTCGCATATACTAGCATTTGGTTGAAGCTCAGTTCATGCAAAAAATGAATGACACATTTGCTGTTCCTGGCCAGGCTAGTGCGCCCCCAAATGGTTGAAAACTCAGTTCTGCTGCGTCTGTAACGCCGCCTCAACTGATGATGAAATTGTACGGATTTTCCACTGGGAAAATCCATGTGGGCGGCGACCTTTCAAATGTTGATGCTCCCACTGGTCCTCACTGAGCCCCACCTCCACATGCTTGTTATCCACCCCGCAGCATACGTTTTTCAAGTGTGCTGAGAGGACGGGAGTCCCGCTCATACTGAGGGTAGTAGTGATTGCTATCCTCCTCCTCGCCATGGCCAAACAGCGACTGGGCCGTCATTATACCTATGCCACATATACCTCAGACCTATCCCACAATTAACCACAGTGTGTAGAGTGGCGCTGGAAAGGCAGCGGGAGGCGCTGTGCATCAGGAGTGACAGGTGATGGAGCGTAGATGTGCCCTGTGGTGCGCGAGCCGTGTTTGGACAGTGTCATCATGGCATGGGGGAAAGGTGGAGGGTTTAGCCGGAGCTTTCGGAACACCTGTGCTGTAGCCGTGCCAACCAGACTGCCTCACTGACCCTCAGCACAGTGTGACCGTCATCACATCAGCTAGCTTGTGTCTCTACACTCCAACACACTGCAATTATCAGCCACCCTCTCTCTTTTGGAGAGGAGGTCATGTTAGGGAGCTCTTTGCTATTTGGAAGCTGGCAGTGCTTGTTTTGCATAAATAAACACTCTGGCAGAGAACGGCTTGTTTTATTTGTGTAAAGAAACACTTTGCGTGCCATCTATTGTAGCATTAGCATCCACATCCTTAGAAGACTTCTCTCTCTCTCTCTCGCGCTCTCGCTCTCACTACAGCGCGCTCGTGCATTACATTTCCGAATATCCACTCAAAGAATTACTCGCCTCAGAACACAATTTCTTCTCCACCGGCTTTTGTGGCAGGAGGAGAATTTTCACAGCCTGCGTAGCCCTTATGCTGTGCAGGATTTACTCAGCGGGGCTGTGTGGCAGCACACACTGGCTCTTTGTCACATGAGCTCTTTGTCAATGGACACCAAAGCCGCCCATTCAAATGGCGACCTCTGCCGCCCCCCGGAGACAATGCCGCTTCCTCGCAGCAAAAGCGGAGAAGAGAAGGCGCCCGTTGCCGAGCAGAATGGAAGTTTTCAGAGTGTCCGCGGCCTCCTCCTCGCCGTGGCCAAACAGCGACTGAGCCGTCTCCATACAAGAGATCTGGAGAGGTTACACGGTTACTCGCTCGTTTGTTTAAATTTCTCATCATGTCTTGCGAGTGAGTGAGTTGCCGTCTGGAATGGGTGGAAGAGGAGGGGGGGTGTTGGGTTTGGGGGGCTGGGGGGTGGTTGAGGAGTGGATAAACAATTTCAGGCCTCAATAAAAATGGGGGAAAAAGAGAGTAAGCCTCTCCTCATTCAGTTCCACCACAAAGCCTCGCCTCTTGCGCGCGCCTTGTTTGCCAGCCTGCTCGGCTATTGCTTTCAGTGTTGCGGATCTGTTACATCTTAGAGGACAAAAAGATGATGAGGAGGGTGGATTAGGACATGCTGGGGTGGTGTGAGGAGGCCTGGAAGAGCACTGAGCTCTTTGTTTGGGGGTGGGGAGAGTGGGGGGGGGGGGTTCTGTCGTAGAGTGCACAGCTGCGTTCCAGCCAGGAGGCCACGGGTTTTACTGACCAGGTCTTTCGCAGGGTCGTGCAGATGCAGGAGAAGTGAAGCAGAGACAAAGGACAGCGAGGAGAGAGAGAGAGAGAGAGAGAGAGAGAGAGAGATAGGCAGGCCCCTGAAATGATAAGACATTCCTCACTCGAGATGTCTTTAATACACCGAATGCTGCAAGACCTCATCAGAGACAAATCTCATCTTTCTGCGAAGGTCAGAGTTAGCAGGAAATGCACAGTGATCAAAAGCAAGGCCCGATCGATAGAGAGAGGTTAAATTCTGCAGTAATCCTAGTATCTCTTTTGAGGTAAGAGCCTGGATACGCTAAGCTGTGTGTGTTCCAGTACAATGATTTGGCTTCGGTTCAGAGAGGGATCTCATTGGCATCTAATACCTGAACAGATGTGCAAAGGCCCAGTTTTACACTGGAAGAAGCAAGAAGTTTGACTTTCAGCACTTAGTGAAATAGATTAGTGAACTGAGTGCCGTGCTGTGTGTCAATCTGCTGTGTCAGAATGCAGCGTGGTGTCTGAATCCTTCTCATTATTACTGTGTCAATGTGATTTATTTGCCAAAATAGGGCTGTAATTAAATTCAGAGACGAGTCTTTCTGGTACTGTTTTGAATGTGTTCGCTGATTGTGTATCATATTATCATTATTTATTCATTTATTTCATTTTTTTTCTCTTTACCTCCTACAGCACTTACAGAACCCGGCCAATTTCCAGACAGCCGCCACAGAGCTGCTGGACTGGTGTGGTGACCCGCGAGCCTTCCAGAGACCCTTTGAGCAGAGCCTGATGGGATGTCTGACGGTAAGACAGCAGCTGCTCCTCTTCTGTCCCCCTATCAGTGGCCAGAGACGAAGGTTAAAGCAGAAGTCACGCTTCACATAGCCCTCTGCCCATCTCTCTCTCTCTCTCATCTCTGTCCACTACCTCTTTCTCCCTCACCGTCCTCTCTCTCTCTTTCACCCTTGCCCTTTTTTCCTTTTCTCTTATCTTCAGTCTCTCTGCCTTGCCCTGTCCCCTCCCCCTTATTCACTCACACACACACACACACACACACACATTCTCAAAGACACACTCAAATACACACTCCGTTACCCTGGGCTTCCCTCTTGCTCTGTCCCGCTCCCCTTTGCTCCGATAAGACACTGGTACTTAAGCACAGGTCAGACAGAAGCAGTCACCCTTCCCAGCTTCTGCTGCAGCTCCTCATCGATTATGGCAGGAGGCCAGTGACCAACACCTCCAGCATTGCACTGGCCTGCAGAGCAGCTGCTTTGCGTGGCTGTAAGGCCATCCTCTCCATTGATTTGCAGCAGAAAGCCTGTGAGCAATCTCAATTCCTCACATAATGATTTACTGAAAAAAATATTGGAAAATGAGTGTCTTATCAACAGCTGCGTTTACTGATTGAACAGTCTTTTTCTTTCTTTCATTCTTTCTTTCTTTCTTTCTTTCTTTTTTTTGTAAGAGCAGCTGGAGGAAATACCCTAGATGAATCTTCAGCTTATGGCGAGAGATTATGGGACTTATTGGCAAACTGAAGGGGCATTGAGTAAACGACAAAATAATCATTATACTTTAAATAAGGCCTTAAACCTCTTAAAGCCCCGATTAAATCCCCCAAGAATTCAGCCACTCTTTGAACCCTCTTATAGCCTTTTGCCATTTAATTAATTACTGTAAATGCTGCTATCGAGAGTTCATGTACAGAACAAATTCCATCTCAGATCTCCCTCCCAGACACTATTTACATATTTGCTCACAAGCAGAAATATTCAAAGACGGGAAGTTAAAGGTAGGATTTTTGTGCATAGTTGTAGTGAGTCCATCATGTGTCATCAAAGCAGTGCACAATAAAGATGGCGAGAGAGATTGTGAGTGAGTGTCAAAACAAGCGCAAACTTGAAATGGAGGATGCAGATCGCTCTGGCTTTGATCTTCTGACAAGACCACCCGTAGCACAGCGGTCAAGGATTCAGCCTGATTTAGTGCTGTTGTGCCACTTGCTGAGTGTCACATGCTGTGTATGCATGGACATTTGTATAACTGTGCTTGAAGAGACTGTCCACTCGTTTTGGCTGCAGTATTTGTCTGTTAAGACTCTTCTAGTCTGTCTAGGAATGTAGTTTATTTTGTGCAGTGTGTGTGTATAACTGTATGCAATGTAGGGTTGTCCCATATAAAATGCCCAGATGTCAAGTGTACGGCACACTCTGAAATAACGCGTGTGTTTGTTTTTGCCAGACCGCCTGCCGCCTAGGGTATCTGGCCAGCAGCCACCAGCAACCATTGCTAGCTGTTAGCACGCCATTGTTAGCCAGCTTGCCAACTGTAAACAGTAAAAACACAAAGCAAATTTGATCCAATAACTTGATGCTATCGAAAGCACAGTGCTGAACACTCAATAACTGCAAATCAGTGTAATATTAGAACTGCAGTGGTTGGACCTTTGTGCGGAGCTGCGCTTAGATTGAAGCTATCTTGGCAATTAGCAGGCAGGCTAACAGCAGCAAGAACAGTAAAACACAAAAATGAACCTAATTATACCATGTCATTACGTACTATACCACGGTACAGTATTGCACACTGATTGGTTGGTAGTTGTGGGGTGATTCAAATGAACTTACGTATTCAGCTCCACTCAGTTTAGCAGTTAACTTAATGACTAGCATGCTAGCTAACTGTTTACCACAAACAGTGGTACAATCAATAGTGTAATTTTACCAGATAATTGCATAGCTACTCATTACAGTACAGTTCTACACACTGGATTTTTGAGCTCGTACACTACAAGTCCATTGAGACATGCACTACATGTCCAAATGTTTTGACCACACTAATGCTTTTATAGCTGAATGCAATCAGATCAACACAGTAGTGCTCTAAAATCCAGTAAAGACAATTACGGCAAAAGCAGGAGAAACTGTTTTTAATACCCTTGATTAATACCCTTGTGGGGCAGTGGTAAAGGTAAAGGTGCACGTATTTGTCACTGTACAGCGAAATGTGTCCTCCGCATTTAACCCATCTGGTAGTGAACACAATCGAACCCACAACCCTGGGGGTATCGAACCCACAACCCTGTTATCGATAACCCGGCGCTCTAACCGCTGAGCCACCACTGCCACTGCCCCTATGCCCCTATGTGGTGGCTCAGCGGTTAAAGCGCCGGGCTATCGATAACAGGGTTGTGGGTTCGATTCCCGTGCTTGGCAAGCTGCCACTGTTGGGCCCTTGAGCAAGGCCCTTTACCCTCTCTGCTCCCCGGGCGCTGGAGTTGGCTGCCCACCGCTCTTTGTGTGTGTGTGTGTCTGTGTGTGTGTCTGTGTGTTCACTACCAGATTGGTTAAATGCGGAGGACACATTTTGCTGTACAGTGACAAATACATACACATACCTTTAAAAAAAAAAAAAAAGAATGAGCAGGTGTCCCAATACTTTTGTCCATTGTAGTCTAGCTTTAAGGGGGTTAAAACATAAGCAGACACGCATACGCATGGCATCCATGAACCAAGTTAGGGGCCAGAACCAGAACAGCTCGGATATGCAGTAATATGGCAAGACTCGGTAAAAACTCAGGGGAGGCTGTATATGAGAAGGCAGTGATCTCTACGCAGGTGTATGCGATCATGAGTGGGCGGAGCCACACAGTAGCTGGGACTGGGCAAGCCCATGTGCAGTATCCCCAGAGGGTAGACACCATGACAGGTACTCTTAGCACTAAGTGTGTAATGACCGAGCACAGTGTAGCGGCTAGTGTAACTGTGTTTTGACAAAAGGGGCCTGGCTGAACTGCAGTCAGAGCACTAATTGCACACGGTGTTGCAGATATTACAAGTGCTTCTTGGGCTGTTTTCATTTTCCACATTTAACACAGCTCCACATCGCAGACACATAAACTGCTTGTTAACATCTGAGAATGTGCCTCATAGGCTGCAAGTGGATAATGACTGTTTGTCACCGCTCTGCACCAAGCAGCTAAACTCAGTAAAACAGCCTTAACAAAGCGTAAGAATTCGATCAGGCTTAATAAAGCCTAAACCAATTCATACAAATATGTCCATTTGGCTCTGGAACCAGCCTTTCACACAGGATGGGAACATCCCTTTTGGGCTCATGCCCCAGCAGTGGATTGGAGTGTTACTGACCACCCCCCGTGTCTCATCCTCATGCCCCCCAGCAATGGCCAGGGTGATTGGGAGATGAAAGCGAGGAGCCGATAAGAATGCCAGCTGACATATGCGGACATGTCTTACACGTCAGCCCCTGGGGCGGCAGGTAGCTCTACATCGCTCACTTCCCCAGCGCACGCAGGCGCAGCTTGATTGTCTCCCAGCCGCAAGCTCATAGCTCTCACTCTGCCAAATGATAAATGACATATCCAGCCTGTCAGTAGCTTTACCAGCGACAGCTATCTGGGAGTGCACTGTTTCACAGTCTTTCCCTGTCATCCCGTGCATATCTGCAGCGCTGTGGGCCGAATGATTGGTCGTGTTTTGTTTGTCTTGAATGAAATATATTGGATGTTTTCGGGTTGTTTTTTTTTTTTCTTTCTTTCTTTCTCAGTGGCCCGTCTTCCTCTGCCGACTCAGAGCTGTTTGTGCTATTGTTGCGACGGCCTCACCTTTTAGCTACATGGCAAAACTGTAAACTAGGATTTGCTTGGTTCGGTGACCTGAAATTTTGCTGTTGAATCACATAATATTTGGGGCCAGCATTCTGAGAAAAGAGATTATGAGGAAAAGGCTTATGAGAGGGAACATTTCTAAAGCCCGTTTGAATCTATGCTAGCCTGTGTGGCACCGTGCCTGGTTCATACACTTGGCAGATGCAGTTGCAGAAGGGAAATTAAAGTTTGGCAGGAACTCTGCATTTCAGCTTGTCCAAAACCCTGCAAAACTGCAGGATAAAAAATGTCTCTGGGTTTTCATTATAAGAGATGCTATTCATCAGATCTCCGAATCCTGTTAAGCCATCAGTGAATTATTTGATTATTAAACCGTGAATAAAAAGCTGTCTATGCAGGTTAGTTTGTCATTTTTACTGTAGTGTTTTTCTTCTTCCACGGCTGGCGGTGCCATGCCTGTTTCCTTTTACAAATGCTGAAATAAACTGTGACAAATGTCAAAGAGTTCATTTGCGTCAAACAGAGTTAATAAGCGCTTTATTCCACCGTGTGGGGGGGGATACAGCGGCGTATGGGTTGCTGCATGTTCTCTGTGGTCTAGTATCAAACCTTTAAGCTGACAGCACAGGTTGTTGATCAGTGGCAGATGTTCTTCCTTGCATTTCTAGACTTTACAGTGGTTTATTTCTATGCATGATCAATGCAGGTAGAAGTCACCAGTCCTATGCACGCCTTGCTTTCTCTGGTTATGTCAAACGAACAACAGTGTTTGTTTTAAAAACGGAAGCTCCAACCGTCACAGTCCAGAGTCATGCATTGGAGGAGTCAATGATGAATGTGTCTTTCTGAACGTTCTTATAAGGGAACCGCCTTTGACTGAACCCTGTTGTGGAGGCGGATGTGTTCTCGGCGATAGGCCTTTCATATTGCACTCTTAACTTTTGGGCTGATCTCCAAGCTTTTTTTTTTTTTTTTTTTTTGGTTTGCTGCAGATCAAGGCCTGTGCTGAAAGGGGGTTGAATTTGGAGTTCAGTGGGCCAAGTCTAGGCTCAGGTCTCTGCGGAACAGAACATTCAGAGAACAAACAACCGCCGTCTGCGCAACAGTCTCCCAGATCTCCAGGGAAAACCCATCAGTCCTGCCCTGCGAATACCAACACAGCCTTAACACTGTACCACATCAGTGGAGGTGGCTGTTTTCTTTTAGAATGTATTATTCATGCCAGCAGATAAATATTTCATATGATTGCATTAGAATGAGGAAATTGCTCCACTATGAGTAGTTTGTAGAGAGGGATTTTGTGTATGAGGAAGAGAGGAGCAGTGTGGAGGGCGTGGTGCTCAGCACACTGCCGGTTCAGGCTGCTCTCATGGGGTTCTGGAGTAGAATTTCAAGGAAGCTTAATTGCACATATCTTATGTAGACCCTGAAAAATTCAGAAGGCCCGGTGCTAAGCAGCGAGTTTAGAGGAGTTCACCACAATGTCCGCTCGTACTGCTCTGCCTTGTGCGTGTTTGTGCTCCTCTGCTGAGTGCGAGAGAGTTCTGTCTCACGGAAGAGGAAGAAGTTTTCCTTCTCACACGTCCGCTCAGTCACAAAAGCTCCGTCTCCGATCAGCTGCCTCCATAGTATCCTGGCCCCTTGTAGTGTACTGTCAATTCCCGGGTGACGTGGTAGAACCGCTATGAAAAAAAGTGTGGAGAATTGTGCTCAATTATGTCTCAATTCAAGTGTGCACCTTGCTCGTCCGCTATTCGCAGTGTCCATAATCACCGACACCCTGGAGATAAACCTTTCGGGAGGCTTCACCTCCAACCCAGATTTACACACCTGATCCAGCTAATCACATACTTCTAAAGATAATTATTAGATGGATCAGGTGTGGTGGATTAGGGTTTGAGCCAACCTTCTGCCGGAATGTGGATCTCCAGGAGCAGGGTTGTTGACCACTGAAGCATGTACTCCACTGTAGTGTCTTTGAAGAGGCCGGTAGACGGAAATGACAGATTATCATTGATTCTTGCCTGAGTAGCCGCCATATGAGCAACTGCAGATTTCTTCATTTCAAATCTGCGGCCTGGCTTAGAACATTTGCTGTTTAGAAATGTTTTAACTACAGCATCCTGTAGTAACATATTTGGACATTTTTGATACAGAAACCATTCATTCATTCATTAATTTTTTTATAAAATTAATGTGAAATTACTGTTCACACCATGCACACATTTTACACACATGCACACTAGGGACAGAACAATGCACTTTTAAATTTTCATGTTTGGTAGAATTTTAAACTGCGAGGTCAGTGTTTTTTTGTAATGTGCCATGTAGGGAATGCTCAGTGCAAAATGTTAGTTTTCCATCAATGAAGATGATACTACCTCACTAATCTCCAGGCACGTACATAGTGAAGGCTGAGCATGCACAACGTGCTATCTAGTCCCAGGGAAAGACTTCCAAAATCCAGTCCATGCCAAAGCCTACGCATAGCCGCGTGCCATAAGTTGTAGCCTGGCGCGCATCTTCCCAGAAATGTAACCGCATGCTACTGCATGCAGAGCTCAAAAACTGCATCGCACTTCCGCTTTCTTCCTGAATTCAGTTGGGCGAACATGGGTAATGGTTTGTGCTTGCGCTGATATTAGATAAATGAGTGCTCGTGACCAGATCATCAAACCTCCCTGAATGTCCTCCTCCGTGTCTCTCAGTGGCTGCACATGCACAGACAATTTACCCTCCTTCTGCCTCAGTTCAGAGGCCATATGGACCATCCTCTCTCCTCTGACGTCTTCTCTCTGTCTTTCTTTGCAGACATTTTAGTGAAAGTAAACAACAGCTATTTTGCTCCAACTCCAACATAGCAAGCAGTGGTGGCTCAGCGGTCAGAGCTCCAGGCTATTGATGACAGGGTTGTGGGTTTGATACCTGGGCTCGGCATTCTGCCACTGTTGGGCCCTTGAGCAAAGCCCTTCACCCTTTCTGCTGCCCAGGCGCTGGAGTTGGCTGCCCATCGTTCTGGGTGTGTGTGTGCTCACTGCCCCTAGTTCATAGAACAGTGACAAATATGTGCACCTTTACATAATTCGTTCAGTCTGCATTAGGGATCGCCTCATATAAGTACCATACCCACAAGTATAAGTGCTCACAGTGCTCAGCGCTGATGCATAAATCGGCCTTAATGCTACATGTGCCGACTTGTAAAACATGATAGTATAACGTGGGTGTCTTAGTTCCTCTCAAGGTTTCTTCCTCTTGATCTGAGGGTGTTTTTCCTTGCCACTGTCACCACTTGGGGCTTGGACGTGGCTCTCTGTAAAGCTGCTTTGTGACCACATCCGTTGTGAAACGTGCTATACAGATATATCACAATAGATTTGAATTAAATTGAGTTCAAATGTAAGTACTGGTGGATAAGAGCATCAGCCATAAATGTAGATGGTGTAAATTGAGTGTAGTAAATAGCGTATAGTGTAAAAATACACTAATGCTCTAAACGCTCTCTTTCACACACACACACAGGCTCCCTCACAGAACAGATTTAACACACTCCTGGTGTGTCCCTACAGGTGGTGAGTCGTGTTGCGGCGCAGCAGGGTTTTGACCTGGACCTGGGCTACCGGCTCCTGGCTGTGTGTGCAGCCAACCGTGACAAGTTCACCCCAAAGTCAGCAGGTGAGACCCGTTTCTCTGCTCTTACTCTCTTGCTCCGTCTCCCTTTCCCTCCTGTCCATCGCACTGCAGCGGGAGCCGCTCCTCCTGCGCTACACCTTTCCTTTAACCCGTAGAGGGCTAAAGTTAAGGTTTTTACTGCTGCTGTTCTGGCGTGTCGATTATCGTCCATTTGAAATAGACGAACAAAACTGATTATATTGTTGGTTACGTAATGAATTAGATAAGCATTCAATTTGCATGCTGTAATGAGAGGTCAGCACTTTCAGTATTTTATTATTTTAGAAACAATGCACCCAGCAGTATTTTTTCCAATTCAGGTTATAGGAAAATCTCTTGCTAGTCTTTTACTACTGAATAAGAATAATGAGAAATAATTCATGCCAATGGTTTGTTTGTGATCGCCAGCTTTAACTGCTACCTCTAAGGGTTAAACGCAAGGTAATAGGAGGGAAAGTCTTATAATCATGCACTTGTACAAACTGTAGGCCTGTCTGTGCATGCAGTGTCACCATATATTAAAGATCTCTTCACCACTCACCCATGTTTACTGAAGAGGATGTTGTAACTCTCTGAGGCTTTACACCGCTGCCACTTTTAGCAGTGTGGTTCTCAGCATGACCATGCACGCACAGCAATAACACCAGAAATGTCTAATTCATCAAACAGAGTCATCGAGGTTTGATTCCTAACGGCTGCTCAGAGCAAACAAACAGCTGCAGAGCAGCGTCCTTTAGTAAGCAGCCCTGTCTGAAACCCTGACCTGCTCAGCCCAGCTCTCCTGAAGTGTCCTGTTCTCGTCCATTTGTCAAAGTGAAGCGCAAACGGGCATCAGCACAACAGAGATAGATGGCCAGAGAGTGCTCGGGTTGAGGCGTGCGTGCCGTACTTCATTTGAAAAAGGCCTGACATGGCTAGCTGTTAGGAATGAAGATAAACGGATGTTTTAGAGCGCCGCAGATTACCATGGTTACTGCCGGACACTGGGAGGCTCCCAGGAAGAGTGATTGGTTCTCGTGTTCCTCTGTAGATGCAGAGCAGCGCAGAGCAAAAGGGGGAGATAATATTTGACGTTTATTGATGAGGATGGTGCTCGGGTACCTGATGAAGCTCAGGGAAGGTGTGTGGCAGGTTTCGGGATCTTTATGAACAGTAATGTCTTTTTTGTAGTCATCTGAGCAGGACCCTCCACAGCGAGTGTGTGATAAAGAAAAGTCTGGAAGCAGATATGGCTGCGGCCTCCTCACTCTCAGCCCCATCGCACAGGCATCCATCTCAGCTCTGTCACGAGGGCGTCGGCTGCCCCAGACAGGGAGACGACAGTGGCAGAGCAAACGTTCACTCTGTCTGGGCCTTAGCTTCCTCCCCTCCACTCATTTCTCGTGCATTCCCTACTTGTGTGTCTCTCTCTCTCTCTGTCTCTCTCTCTCTCTCTCTTGCTCTAACCATCTCCTTTACACTACCAGTCAAAAGTCTGGGGACACTTGTTTTTTTGGCTTTTTTTGAAAATGCAAGCTGCTTTTGACATTTTGTGAAGCTTTTACAACAAATCTTTCCAATACTTTGATTCGGGCAGTTGTTGTTTACATTGTGTCAAAAATTCCACAATGAATAGACCAATAGAAACAGCCTTTTTTCCAATAGAAACAGCCTTTTTTCCTTCTCCTAACTTTATTAAAGTTTGAATGTTATTTGAAATGTACACATATTCAAATACCTAAACAACTGCTTTTCATCCTCCTTCAAATCCAGACCTTGAATCTAAAGAACCGGAAACTGGACAGGACTTTGCAGTGCTTGATAGGCCTGACACTACTTGGTCAATCAATTACATTAATTGGTCTCTTAACTTCCAGCGAGAACAAAATCCAGGACTGGAAACTGAATTCTAGAGTATGCTGAGTTAGATATTTAACAAACTACATCAGATCAGAGTTTGTTTTAATTTGCTGGCTGTAACATTGAGTTGCAAACATGACGCATCTTTGAGTGTGTCTTTATAAGCCTTTTTTTGTGCTGACAAAAAAACAACAAAAAGAATAAAAGGGGAAAAAGAAACCGATAGCAATGAAGTTGGAAAGTTCAGATTGTTTCTTTAATTCCGACCACAAATACTCAAATGTGCTAATTTTTATATCTGCTGACCCAATTTTACGACAATGGGGTGATACTTTAGATATGTTTTACGCCATTGAGCTTCATGTTCTTTGTATAAACAGTACAGTTTTGCCTAAATAATGACTCAAGCTTTAGAAGCATCTTAAAAACACCTTAGAGGTTTGAGTGCTGATGAGGAATGACATCAGAAAAAAGAGCTAGAGGGTGAGATTTTTTTGAGGTATTATTTTCAAGCTGTTATTATCACTGAATGTGTTTTTTAATACTGTTTTCCTCAAAATACATTTAAAAATGGTTTTAAAACCTTAGACCATAGACTTACTATTCCATAATAATAATCATAATAAGGCAATAAGGCTTATTGTTTAAAATTCCCATTGCCATGTAAGTCCACATGTATGAGCGTTTAGTAGTAAGGAGTTGATATGCTAACTTAAAGGTAACAAATGAATAAATGCAAGTACAAGTGCTCATTCCTCGAACGGACAACATCCGTCTCACACAAACACAGCGCACATGCATAGGCTGTGTGTGACGTTGGATCTGTGGTGAGAAAGTGCAATCCTAGTGAAAAGGCAGTGACAGGCAGGATGGCGACAGAGGGTCGGCCGACACCAGACACTGGAGCTGAGAGCCGCACTACACGATCAATGACCAGTCAGACAAACAGTCCCAAGCTCCACACACACACACACACACACCCTGCACATCACACTGCTGTATCAGTCAGAAAACACTGTATTTGACAATACAGTAGTTTGATAGTAGTGACGCAACAGCTGATAATAGATCTTAGATAATGAGCTGCACGATTGCTGACTAAACAATTAGCCTGAATTGTGAGGGGTTATGTTTTAAAGAACGTATAACACACTATCTCACACACACACATACAGACACACCTCCAGCTGTCCAGGAAAAGAATCTGATCCTAAACGCTTCAGGGGCATTTCAGCACTTTGTCATTTTGGAAGAGAAAGTGTAAAACAGTGCCTCAGTCTGTATTACTTTTAATCTGCGCTGTTTGTCACTCAACATAAAAGGTTCTCTTAAACTCTGTCATCACTTTTTTTTTCTGTTCTTATGTTCTCAGATGTCGTTTTAACACACTCTCAGTAGCACGTGCGGCTCATCGCAGGTGCCTGTAAAGTATAGCACACTTTTTCATGACGGACTGATAAGCCGTTCACACAAAGGAAAGATGTTATCAGTGCAAAGTATACAAGCCTGCCATTTCCTATCAATAGCTGATCTGTAAGGGTGTGTGTATGTGTGTGAGTGCACGGAGGTGAGGAGTAGTCTGTCAGGGACAGGCTGGATGTGATGCTGACCTCTCTGTCAGTAGGATTAGCCTGCCGTATTAATCTGCGATTACGGGAGCTATCTGTCCGCAGTGTGTGTTTAGCGTGCGCGGGTGTGTATGTGTGTGTACCCTCTGGAGTCTGAGCTGAACTGCTTACATGCCACAGGCAGACTTCTTACCCAGGCTTTGTTGGGCACCCCACCGGGCAGGGCAATAAGATAATTGTTTTGTCTAACACCCAGCAGTCCCTCTTTTTGTCTGCGTTTCACTGCAGCGTCCGCGAGTGGCGCACAGTGGCACAGCAGCTCCTCTCCCATACTTCTTGAACCGCCCCGAAACACAAACCAACGGATTGTCTAATTGTTTCTCCGTCTGCGTGCATTTCTGCCTCAAAAACTGTACATTTCCTTAGCGCCTGGGTTGTTTATATTGGAACATTGTTGTCAGTGGTAGCAGTCAGCTGTCTTAGATCAACAGCTTGTTCTTCCCTTAGAGCATGTCACGCTGACATTTAATAGAAAGCACATTAGTATGTAGAGTGACAGCTAATGTGTTTGTCTGGCAGGATGTGTCTCTCATTTGTACACCCCCATTCAGACAGCCTGCCATTGTTTACGCGTTTCCATATTAAAAAAAAAAAGCATCTCCTCAAGACCTGTTTTTGCCTGCATGCGAGAACAGAGATAGCACGCCATTGTTCTCGGTTGAGATGTTTCGACAGGCTAATTGCAAGGTGTGCTGCCGGCCAAGTGCCTTTTAAGTCTCCTTTCGACTAGTTTTGGCATGAAGCGTGCAAGTCGGTAGCGACTGGAAATGTAGCAATGCTTTGTTGTCTTTTCTCAAAGTGTACTTTAAGTGTCGCGCCGCCCTCACCCACTCGCGCAGCCCAACGGCTTCTCTGCGGTCTTGGTTCCTCAGCAGCGCGTGTCAGGTCGGGGCTCAGACGAAGCAGGAAAAGAGACACTCGGCTTTCATTGGTTTCTCCTATGAGAAGTGTGTGCGAGTAATGCGAGAAAGTTGAAAGAATTTTGACCCGGTTAGCTGAACACGACCATTTGTTTGTCATTTGCAGCCGTTCCACTGTGTTGCCTCATTTTCAGTCATTAACTCTTGAGAGGTCCTCTAGTGAGGGACTTTGGTGGTGTTCTAAATGATGTGTCGAGTGCTTGTAGAGACTCCAGAGAGTCAGACAGAGATTGATATGATTCAGCCGTCTCTCTGACCACTTAAAAATATAGAAAACCAACTTTCTCTTCATTTGCTCTGCCCTCTGTTATGAAGTGCAAGATGTTCATGTGATGTTCATGCACCCTGCTATCTTCTTGAGCAATTCCTCCCACATGTCACTAAGCTGGGCTGTTTTTTTTAACAGTAGACAGTATCTATCGTTCTAGAAATTATATATAAAATATATAATTTATAATAAAATATATCTATAAAAATGGAATGGAACAGAATTCAGGCTTACTGCGGTCGCTGCTATTGTTTTTTGAGCTGTACGGTGCACTTCTGTCTAATTTGTCCAATTTCTGCCTCGTGGATCTTGCTGCTTGCCATCTGCAGCCGGAGTTGGGGAGGGCACAACTGGCCTTTCATTCTCAGGGTGATGTGTCATAGCACTCCTAGCGTGATGTTGATCAGCACAGGTGTCTGTTAGCTCTTGTATCAGACCTGGAGAGCTCTGCATCAGCAGCAGTTTGAAAAGAGTCTGTGCCTGGCTTCACATGTGCTAGTCTTCACACTCCTAGTGTTGGGGGTATTGCTAAGGATGAGGGAGTTTACATGAACAGGAACTGGGTAGAAAATTAGAAATCTTTCAAATTCAACTGGGTAATGGTAATGTTTGGGCCACTAAGCTTTTGTACTGAACTGCCATTTTAATCACATCAAATCACTTTCTTTTCAGGAGCATAAATGTTTTATTATTGAAGAGAAACAAGTTGGCACAGTAATTGTTTTTTTTTGTGTTTTTAGCTGTGCTTTGCCCAAGGTTAATTGTGGACAGACAGGGGAAAATGCACCAAGGCTGCAGCAGTATAAGGTGTAACTGCCTCCTCTGGTGCAAACGTAAAGAATGTTCCTGCTCTGCATAGGAATCCTGTCAGCGCGCCGTAAATCAGGCCAGCTGGAAGGCGACGTCAGGAAAGAGAGCGATCCGCCATGTCTGCAGTGAGGGATTGCTTTCACGGGCCCAGCCGTAATTCACATGTCATGTAGACACACGCTTTACAGAGCAGCAGAGAGTGCAAGTACACAGGAAGTCCAAGCCCAGGGACCTCCCTCTGACAAACACACACTCGCCACAAACCATGCTCCCTCCCCACCACCCCTTTACTCAATTCACCATTCAGAGATGAGAAATCCGCTGCCTGCCTTTTTTTCCCTCTGCGCAGAGGTTTACCTCTAATGATATGTAATTAGTAAGGCAGAATCTCCTGTGTTAATAATGTAATCAACCCCTGCAGTCATTGTGCTGTGGCGGGAAGAGAAGCCGTGCGAAATAATGAACAGGACTGGATTCGCCTCTAACCAGGCCACTGTTTTGACATATTCTCCAGTGCTTGTCTTTAGCTGATGAAATCGCTCAGCAACAGTTAAAACAGAGCTTGGTCCCTGTGTTGTAGTCTCTACGTAACCATTAAACCATTCTTTGGCAAAATCAGGGCTCTGTGTGGCTCTGGTGTAACTAGTGTGACGGCATTACCTGAAATGCTCTGGAGTGTTTGGGCGAACGAGGAAAGTTCATCAACTCAAGCGTTTTGCATCCAGGCAGCCATGTGAGCAGCGGGGACCGCGTTATAGGAAGAGTCACTATGAGTCATTGCTGTGCAGTCAGATAGCGAGAGAAAGCTCAAGTTCCTGTTTGAGCCAGCTTCAGCTCTTCACCTCTTTAATGCAGCCTGCAGCCTTGACATGTCCTCTCGTTTCTCTGAATTATTTCGCCCACCAGAAGCATGATATTGAAGGTCCCTGTCACAGCACTTTGAGGCTGGCCGGGGGTCGCTAGACAGGGAGGCCGCTCAGGCCTTGGCGCTTGGAATTATCCCGTACGTCTCAGTGGTTTGTTTGAACGAATGGATTGTTTCTAATTTGACGACAGTGATAATCAAGACGGGGATAATTATGTGGAGGTTTTCACAGTGCCAAGTCACAGCTACTGTCAATACAGTGCTTTTAATTAACAAACCAGGCGACGCTAATTCAGCTGCCGCTGAACAGCTATTTATTAATTAATTAATTTTGTGTGAGTGTGTGTGAAGGGGGGGGGGGTTAGGTGGGTGTTATTGACAACCTGCAGAAGAGCTGGATCTGTTTCCTAAAATTCTGCATTTTAGATGTATGTAATTAGCAGTGTTAGATCGGCTAGTGTCATGACAGGCACTTACCGTTAAAAGCTAACAATTTTCCCATTAATGTCACCCTCTCCAGTATGTGTCTGAAGCCGGTTCAGACCACCAGCCCTGGACTTAATTAGTCGGCGCAATTTGACGGATTTAGTCACTGGTGTCATGCGAGCCCACGTAAGCACCCGCCGATTAGATTCACCAATAGGCAGGATTCCCCTTCTTTGATAGCAGTAATCACTCGTTTCAAACATGGCTTTGACTGAATTGATTTGCGCTTGTTGGTTGGGATCCCCACCAACCCCCTCCCCTCTCTCCCCCCACCCACTTCTCCTGATGCTTTGGCCAAGGGCCAAGAACCAGCCTGTCTGCCACGTTAAGCACCACCCCCCTCTGCAAGTTTGAAATGTGAGCCGCCTGCATATTTCCCCTTTTCTCCCTTCTGGCAAAGTGGCTGTGGCACGGCGTGCATGTGTGTGTGCGTGTGTGTGTGTGTGTGTGTGTTTGTGTGTATGTCTGTGAGTGAGTGAGTGGGTGAGCGTGCACGTCTGCATTCATGTGTGTGCTCGTCCATCCATCTCTGTGTGATGGGGACATTAGGCAAAGGTGCGATGGATCACTAGAGAGAGAGAGAGGGGACATCAATTACAGCACCAATACATCCAAGGTGAGATAGGCTTCGCTCCATTCTCTCTCTCTCTCTCTCTCTCTCTCTCTCTCTCTCTCTCTCTCTCTCTCTTTCTCGCTTCCTTTTAACCCCTTTGAAACCAGCGTGAGCTTCCTGTTCATCTTGTGGCTTTTGCACTGCAGACAGCTTACAGGCGTGTGGTCAGTCTCCTGGCAGCATTCGTGTATGTGTGTGTGTGTGTGCGTGCGCACGAGTGTGTGTGAAGTTTTGAGGAGCTTAACCTGATTCCCTGTGGGCCGTCGTCATCTCTGGAGCCGGTGGCAGGTACAGCGGGAGCCCATTAGCACACAGCTCCATCTGTGATTGGCTTTCGCCGTGGAAATCCAGAGACCGCCGCTGAATAATTGATGTGTATCGTGCAGTCGCCGGACGGGCGAGAGAGGAGAGGGAGAAAACAGAGAGTCATGGTGCCCTGAGAAAACAAGACAAGAGGAGAGAGAGAGAGAGAGAGAGAGAGAGAGAGAGAGAGAGAGAGAGAGATTAGAAAGCTTTGGAAGGTTTCTTTGGAGTTGCTTTCCAGACGCTTGAGCCCCATTCCTGTGTGCGGTGAGAAGAATGGGATGACGTGCAGAGACAAAGCTCAGCCATTGGTAAGTCTGTTTGTAGTTGAGTGTGGGTGTCAGTAATGTCTGAAGAGAGGTGCGCCTGCCTCTGTGAGTGCGTGTAAGCCTTGCTCCTATGCAAGCGTGTTACAGGGTGGTATCTGCTGCATATATGTGTTGACTGTAGCCTCTCATCAGGCTCCGTTGGGCTGGGGAGGGCTTTCCTGCTGTGCCTTTAACTAATGGAAGCAGAGTTGTAAAGCGTGACTGGAGCCCCCAGTGCTGCACTTGATAGAGCTGTAACAGCTGACTACATTTGACCTACTTCCTGCTCTCACACACAGAGAGAGATAGAGGGAAAGAGAGAGAGAGAGAGAGGCCGAATGGGCTTTATCTCTAGGAGAAGAGCTGACCTACTTGAGGCCATTTTTTTCCTCTCTCGCCAGTCCTTTAGCAGTTTGACATGAGCCGCGCGACAGCCTGGCTCCAACCGCTCGCCCAATTACACACAGAGCAGCTCCCGAAGCCTCTTGCAGACCAACCACACGGATACACTGTCCAGTGGATGTGTGGTCACTTCAGCATAGGAGTGAGTCATGTGTGGTGATTTTGGAGTTTGGAGAATAATTGTCAGAGGGACAATGATTTTGTTTTATGTGCAGTTTTGCACAAAAGGGACATTACAGTCGTCTGGATGATTGATTTGTGCGCTTAAAAGCATGTCCTAGCTTAAACCCGTAAGTAACCTGACTTTTGTTCTGTTTACTTGTAATAGTAAATAAACAGAGGAAGCATCATCCTGTCAACTGATTACCTTAACTGTAGATGTAGTCTACATTTTAAAAGGGGATCTTTGAGTGATGCCATAAAAGAAGCACCTTTGAATCCATAAAGAATCATGTTTGTAATAGAGAACTGTTATAGAAGTTTGACGAACCTTTTTAAGGTCTGAAGAACCTTCTTTTGATGTAAAGTTTCTTTACCAATTAAAAGGTTCTTCATACTTACACATCCATTACAAACGTAATTCTTTATGGAGTTCCTGCATTTCACACTGTATTCTGAATGAGTTTAAATAACAGACATCGCCAGTTTAGCAGCAGTTTAATTAAAAAATATCATAATAAAAAAGGAATCATCTGATGGAAGCCAGTTGATCACTTTGTTGCTGTGTTCAAATGAACTTCACACAATAGAAGGATGCTGTGCTTCAGTTAACCAAAGGCTTGCACCATGTTAGACAACTTCTGGGAGTTGATGCATGAAAATGCAAACACTGCTGAATATGAGAAGGCGTGACCTGTCTGGGTCCTGTCCTGAAAGTTAGATTTGTAGCAAGGGGGCGGGAGGGGGTGAGGGAGTGGGCAGCCGTTACCATGACAATGGCCTTGGTCCAGTTTTCCACCCCTTCCAGTCTGAGCTTCAACAGCGCTCTCATTCTAGTTAGGACTGCCAAACGTCTCCTTTGTTGTGCTATCAGTGCTGAGGAAGCACTGACAGAGTGCTTTATTTATGTCCAGGCATGAAGGTCGTGACGGCATGAGCGAGGGATATATTGCAGGTTCTTTGAAAATGTAAGAATGAGTGGGTGCCTGCTTTCTTTGGGAGGAAGTGTTCTTTCTCATAGTTCCAGCCAGGAAACGGGCCCAGTCAGGCCCCCACCAGCTGGGGTCTTCTGCTTGTGAGATGATTGAATTGGGTGAATTGGGGTGAATGAGAGAAGGACGTTTACTAATCTGTCACTAACCTGAGCATTTTGTCCTGTAAGATCTCAAAACTATGCTGGGGGTGTAAAAATGCATAGCTTTGTCAATATAACTGCATCAGTTTTGGAATGTTACTATTTATCTATATTCAAATAAAATAAAATCACGTGGTCATGTTGGCCTAAATATATATATATATATATATATATATATATATATATATATATATATATTTTAACATTTCTATCTCTCCAAAAACATAAATTCTAAATTATGCCCCCTATGCATTTGTCCAGTGAATCTGAAGTGATGTAATTAGCTCTTTCCTAAAAATCCTAATGGATTCAAACTGTTGTAAGACAATTCCACAAACAAATGCATGTAAATCCTGAGAATAAACAGCGCATAAGTGTAAATAACTATGGATAATAGTACAAAATGCTACTACAGTAGTACAGTGCTAATGCAGCAAAGTGATACATGTCAGAAAAAAATGATCAGTCCACAGCAAATTTTAAAGACTTATTCACAGCAAGTGCAATTTTTCTCATATGTATAAAACAAATTGGAACCTATGGCGCTTTCTTTGACTTCTGTACTCTGTGGACAGGTTTAGAAACTCTGTAGTTCTCATCAATCTCCACTCTTTCTTTTTCTCTGCTTTCTGTATGTTTTGGCACTTTAATTTCCCTTCTCCATGCCAGTGCTCATTAGCGAGGGAAGCTATAGTTCATGATTGTTTGTGGCTGTGTACAGACTAAGATGCACCTAGACAAAAAAAAGGCTACATTAAGTGGCATTAAGTTGCTGCAAAGTTCTCACCATCTAATTGGTCAACATCTTTTTAGCGCATCTTTTTAGCTCTAATTGAAAAGCTCAGAATGTGAATCAGTCATTTTTCGGGTGTGATAGATATTAATATACGTAATAAACTTGACATGTTTTTTTACGTAGTAGTAGTAGTAGTAGTAGTCCTCTGATGAAGCTGTTGGCATTCATGAATGAAATGTGCTCAACTAAATTAGTTTTAAAGGCCTGCTGTTTTTAATGGTGCACAGGTATACACACACAAGTAGACATTAAATAGAACTGCATAAAAGAGATCTGGACCTCCATCACTGTGACTGCGAAATGTATTTCTGTAGTTCAGAGAATTGGTTCAATAATTAGCTTTCAGGACAACAAGTATCCTAACCTGCTCAGTCTGGAGCTGGAGGTACCTTTGACGGCATGAAAAGTGTGTGTGAGAACTCTTGTTAATGCTCGCAGCCTAAGTGTGATTATTAACAGCCGTAACGGTGAATTGTATTGCGGTTTTCTGTAATCAGAATCCTGCTGTTCACAAGTGAAACTTCCTCCTCGGCGAGGTGCGGTTAATAGCTCACTCCTTCTGCTCTTTTCGAGTTTGTGCTTGTGGATTGTGTTGTAACTGGATTTGTACACATAACATACACACCAAGACCCCTTAACAGTACAGGGTATTTCTGCATGGCATTCATTATCATACTAATAATTAAACACCTGTAATTATTTTATTTAGAAGGCACATACCAGGATTAAAATCTTCATATAGATTTGAAAAGGACTGAATAATAAAACAGAAGGGATGGACTTTATTGATCCCTAAGGAAACACAACAAACTAGGTACCTCCATGTTTAATGCCATGCATACTGCTGTAGGTCAAATAGCAATACTTTTCAAAATCATGAAAATGATTGGCTGGCTGTTTGCATCATATTTTACCTCTGCTGTTTACTCAGCAGCTTTGACTGTGTAATTTTAGAATGCTACATGCAGGCGATAAAGTGGCTCAAAAAGGCAATATAATAAATAATAATGGCGGGAAAGTAACAGATGTAGTGTATCTTTTTTAAATGAGTGTCAAGAACCCTGCAAATATAAATATAGCCCTACTGGGTGAAACATCCATGCAACTACTTGCAGTTTTGCAAGTTGCATAAGCAATTTCTGTGCAACTCGCAGTCACACAGAGCAGTAATTAAAATTGACATCCAGTGCACTAGTTAGAAAGATTACTAGCTAGTGATTTACGTAGTTATGCTGACTGGTTATCTGTGCATAGGCAGTGTGATTTCTTGCACTTCGCAAAGCTTAAGTTTGTTGTTAGGAGGACCTCTTTTGAACTACACAAGAAACCATCCAGTGAAAACCTTTCTTCAAGTGGCGGCAAGACGTGATGGACAATACGGAGAAACAGAGTGGTGGTGTAGCACTGAATAGCAGGACGTCACCTCTAAACCCTGCTGGACCACAGCTTTTCCTGTGCCAGTGACTGCAGAAGGGGACCTCGGTATGTGACTAAGTGAACTATGTGACTGGGGAAGCAAACAGGGATCTGTGGAAACAGGCATCTCTTCTCTTTATCGTCCTCTCCAGAAACAAACTGGACTACCTCCGCTACCAAACTGTAGAGACCCCGCCAGATCCAGGGAAATTAGCAGGGTCCAGACTTACAGCTAACTGACTACAATCTCTCCAGCTCCTCTTATGTACACAATTGGCAGAGAGGACAGTAACAATCCAAGCCACATACTTACTTACTATTTATACCTCGAAGAACAACTTAAACTATATATACTTAATAAAAGTGAATTCCAGAATGCTTCACAGAAAGCAACAGAAGTGAATTTTCTTTTTATTTAGATTTCAAACAATTAAAAATTTGTGGACAACCCATCTACTGAATGCATTCAGCTACTGACACAGGAGTGTAAATGCACACACACAACTTGTTTAGACCCTGTGGAGAAGTATTGCCAATAGAATCAGAGTCTCTGGAGATTCAGATAAACATGAACCTATCGGCACCATGCCTAAGCCCGCCAGCATTGAGCTGTGGAACAGTGGAATGATGGTGCTCCATCCAGTACTTTTGGGATGAGTTGGGGAGTCAAATCCTCACAGCAGTGCTCCGAAATGGAAAGCCCTCTGAGCACTGTAGACAGTTACTCAGGAAAATCTTTTTTTTATTATTATTATTGGTCTTGATTTCAGAAGAGCCAGTGAATGAGCAGGTGTCCCAATACTTTTAGTCCATCTAGTTTACATACATTACATTAATATTAGATTCATGCTACGGAAATTACTTAATTGTTAGAAGAGACAATACATACATTTAATTATTCATAGAATAGTTGAACAGCTGTTGAACATGAGTGTGGCAAATGCAGATGGCATCTGACAAATGTGCAACCTGGAATATTTCTTGGTCTTTTTTTAGAGCCTCTAGCAGGGCCCAGCTCCGTACTTCCCCAAAAAGCTGCTTAGAGCTTCCTGATTGCGTTCAAGGGCCATTTGTGCCTCAGTGATTCACTTGTTAGTGAACTGAGTTCTTCTTAATGCTGTCATTGTTGTGTTGACGTTGCTTTGCCCATCCGAGTAAAATGTTGAATTTGAACCCTACAGAAACCAACACCTGCAGGAGATGTCAGAGTGACTCAGGTACTCTTCTGTGTTCTAGCATCATTTGGCTTGTGTGACACATTCAGTGGAGAGCTCTCTCTCTCTCTCTCTCTCTCTCCTTCTCTCTCTCCTCTCTCTCTACTGCCATTGTCACTCCGGACATTCATACTGTTTTCTTTTTTTGTTATTCATCTGTGAGCAGTCACAGGAGCTGAGTCACAGTGACGCAGACGCTTTCAGTGTGCTTCCTCTCATGCAGAGGTGTTTGTGTGGCTCATTGGCTGCTAAATGGGCGTTCATACCTGTATCACAGAAGCATGTGCTGCTCAGTTATGTTTGTACCATGTTTCCTAAAGGCACTTGTCACTCACCAGATACTGCAGTCCAGTGAACAGAGATTGTCTCTTTTACTTTCTTATTTATTATTTTTTTTATCACATTGTACCTTTGTACGTTTAAGTGAAGCCTCCATCTGTGCATCCTCCACTTCTGGGGCTGGCCTGTGTTGTTGTTGACTCGCTGGTTTATGCCATATTTGTGAGTAAGTCTTATTCCATTATAGCTGTTCACTCCCAATGTACTTGCTTTTGTAGAAACAGTGCAATGTGTACTGTGCTACTCGTCGATTCAAGGAGCATCCAGCTGATACTCTCTGTAATGAAGACAGCATGTCAGTGCAGCTGTATTGTAGAGAGGTGCTGTTTTAACGACAGTCAGAAATATTACAATATCAGTCGCTGGCATTAACCTATGGCTGTGCTTCTTTTCAGACCACACAACCCCTGTCTCTGCTCAGTGCATCTTTGCTGGAGGTTTTTTAACATTTTAACATTACTCTACAGTCGTCGTATGTATTTATTTGTATGCTTTTTATATTTATCTACAGACGTATATACAGACATGCTCCTTGTAGCATTTGCTTAAAATAAGTGATTTGTATAGTTCTAGCTATTTAATGTTGATAGATTACATAGATTGCAAACAACCCAGCCTTGTTTCCACAACCAAGAGGTTGAAAATTTAGTTCTGCTGCGCCTTTAATTGATGATGAAATAGTGAGGATTTTCACTCTGTAACATAGCCAAGGGCAGAAGCCTTCCAAATGTTGACACTGAAAGTTGAATGTTGAAGCTGAAAGCCTCTGATCTGCGGCTTTCTACCCAGTCCGCTCCTCGCTAAGCCCCGCCTCCACGTACTTGTTACCCACCCCACAACGTGCACTTTTTAAATGTGCCGGGAGGCCGGGAGACCAGCAGATATCGAGGCTGGATCTACTCTTTAATGAATTCTATTGCTAGTTACATATTGGACTACATCATTTGATTTACATCACCTATGGAAATGTCTGCATTGTGCAGCTTCTCAATTTGTTGTAGTGGCAGGACTCAATAGAAACAGTGTAGTTGATCATCCAAAATCACAACATTACACACATTAACCTTTAATCAAACTCAAATCAGGCAAGCGCAAATGTAATGTCGATTCAAAAGGTTGATTCGGCACTTTTCACAATTCCACATCTTCTCTGTGATCTGCGAGAGAAAATTAATTCAACAAAGAGGGGTTCTAAGATCTACACACCATAAACAACCTTGCCAGCAGGCATTTCCCCCCTCTTGTATTTGTGTGAGAGAGTGTGTAAGAGCATGTTGTTTGTATTTGTGTGCTGCACAGTGCAGGAGAGCGCTGTCCTGAGCAGTTACGTCAGGGGCTGTAGAGGGGGTCAGTGTGTGACCCACTGGCCTCTGCTGGGGTTAATAGGTCCCGTGGTGTACGTGCAACCTGCACTCAGGATCAGTCCTGCCCTTAATTAGTATGTAGACTTTCCTTGTAAGGCAGGACCTGCACAGTGTCATTAGTTAATAGCAGAGTGCTGCTGGGAGCACACTTACACACTCCGCCACTCCACTGCCACATAGCCAGGGCCTTTCTGCAATCAGTCCGTGCATTCATGCCATGCAGAAGTCTTAATGGCCGGGAGATTTAAAAAAATGGGTTTACTCTTATTGACGTGGCACATTAATTGAGTCTGCGGTACTTTGAATAATTTACTGTAGCAGCGAGACCGCTCAGTGAGAAGTCTTTGAGGCAAATTTGTACATGCAAGCAAAACATTCAAAAAGTGTCCAAACATGTCATTTCACTGCAAGGCTCCCAGTGCTTTTCTGTTCAGTTCTGCATTAAAATAATAAAAGTTTTCCATAATGGTTCCATAAGCATAATAACATGATCATTCCCAGATCATTTGCAGTGCTGTTTGAACTTTCAAAAAAGTCCTAAAAACAAAACAATAGTGAGAGAAAAAAAACGACTGAAAAATTAAAAGTAAACATTTCAAACACATTAGAAGTGTCTTTTTTAATGGTGTGGGATGTGTGTGGTGTGTTATGCAGCGACTAATTGAAGGTATCATCTTCGCATGAAGATTAACTCGATTAATTAATTAGCACAGCCAAGTTTAGGCTTTTACACTGAAATGAATTTGTTTTGATCACAACAGTCAATTTATGTGTTGCAAGAGCAAAAGAGAGAGAAGATCTAAGTGGAAATATAAGGAGTGACTGTGAGAGTACACATGTTTACTTTCAGTTATACTTGAGTAAAGTACAAACTTCCAAAGTAATTCTTAAGTACGAAGTGAAGTATTTAGCATCGTTTTGAGTAAACTGTTTGGAATAAGTAGCAGCATGTCACCATTTTCAGATTTCATTAGAAGTGCAAAACATAGAAGTCTAATAATTTACATGCTGAAACTAACTTACACAGTAGAACACTAGCCTTCATTGTTGGAGTTTATGTCAAACGTACTTGACCTGAAAACATTGACTTCATGTTTTATGACCGGATATTCCAAAATGCCCAGCTCAACGCGCTTAGTCGTTCACTGAGAATGTAAGAATGTAGTGCAATAGGATGAGGGCATATCAGCATATTTTTAACACAACTTCTTTCATGGCAGTATTTTATATGGCAAATACTTCAGAATCAGCACTTTCTGAAATGCACACCCACTGGCATCTAAGAGATTTGTACTGGTCCATGTGGTCTGGTATTACTGAGCATACAAATCTTAAGCAAAATCTCCCTCTCTTAGCATGCTGCTACAGAGTTCTCTTAAGCAGCTTACACTGCCTGGGAAAGACCTGCATTAACAGATTGAGGAATTCCGAATGAAGGAATTTGGGCTGAATTTTCCAAAACTAGACACACACACTGTTTACAAGAATGGAAACAGGATCTTTTAGTGTATTTTAGTGCCTTCTTTATGCTAGTGCTGTGTGTTTAATGTACATAATCTACTGTTTTATTTACTCACACTGAAAAGTCAAGTGCTGAACAAATGCACTGCAAAAAGTCAGCAGCCTCGTATATCATTATTCTGATCACAGCTTGGAGAAAACAACACCCAAAACTAGCAGACACTATCATTTTATGACAATGTTGGTCAGGATATTAATAAATATGTGGTTTGAATTCATTAGCAGAGCCCATGGTTGAAGAGCTGGAGTGATGTCAGTGTAGGGCAGGAGGGGATGGCTTGCTCGGTGTGGACATGAGGAGGAAACAGGACACGCTCTGATGTGTGTTAGACCGTCAGAAGGATGATGAGCATCCGACTGAGCAGTCCAGGCCCTATGGAAAGAAGGAGAGCTTGAGGGAAAGTGAGGGAGCAGTGGTAAAGGGTTGTAAGAAATGCTTATTGTCTGAATATTAGAATATATTGATTTGCACTGGGTAGAAAAGTCCTGGCTGACACAGGAATGCCCACTGTGCACATTTCAAAATATAAAATTGGTTTACTGAGAAATTGAGGTCTACACGCTCCCTCTTTCCTGTGAAAGAACCTTTTTTTGCCATTTTCTTGTAATCATTGAACTTTATATTCTATTTTTTTCTGCCTTTTACATTATGTAAATAATAATAATAATAACAACTAAATAAACAGTTATTAATCGTTTTTTCTTCTCCTTTAAAGTTACCATTTTGGAGCTTTAAAGTTTTGACAGTGAGAATATCTATGGTGTAAAGTAATATGCAGTAATACGCCTCTTTTAGCTTAAGATATAACTGCTTCAATGTACCTAATAAAGGCAGCATCACTTCATAATTCTCACACAGATCTTCATACCCAAATCCTCTTTCCCACTGCTGTAATATATTCAATGAATAAGTAATGGCCAGGGTGAACAAGCTGCGCTGGGTTTGGCGCGGTGGGCCGGGTTGTTGGGCCAGGGTGAAGTCTGCTATCTGATACAGCCAGACTGCGATTATAGAGTCAAGTGGAGTCCTCTACTTTGATGGCTTTGTTCGTTTTGGCCTCTCTCCATTACACCACCGTCCATTTCTTGCCATCCTTGTTTTATTAGCGATGGAAAGGCAGCATCGTAATTAAAAAGCTCATAATGAGCCGGCGAGAGCAGTAAAAGAGACAGAGGTAGGGGCTGGGACTGAGACGAGGAGGGTGCTGGCAGGGGTGGGTGGAACAGCCTGTGGGACGAGAGGAGGCGCACATACTTTAGGCAGATTTGGAGGTGATTTGTGTAACCAGGGCGACCTGGTCCTCTACAGACCCGCTTGTTTGGGGATTTATACCGGTCGGCAGGAGGGATGGACAGCCATCAGCCCACTAAACCACACTGCAGAGCCTCTTAACTGGGCATAGGGCAGACACGGTGAGAGAGGGAGAGGGAGGTTGTGGGTCATTTCTTTGCCTCACTCTGCCAGTTGTCTAAAGAGCCACAGGCTGTTGTCCTTGCAAGAAGATGACAGAGTGGTCTGGCACCTTCAGGAATAGCAGGATGTGTCGTAAGATTTAAAGTGAGACGAGCCATAAGTGTGTCAACCTTGACTTTTCTCAGGTTGCTTTTGTTCTTTTAGTTCCATTAATTGTAAACTAAAACCCTTCGGTCGTGTATTAAGAACTGTCAGAGCTTACTGATTGTAAACCATATGTAAACCAGTCATGCCAATGGCTTCAGTTGTCACTAAATATGTGCTATGGATCTAATAACTGTGCTGTGTTACCTGGCTTCATTTTTCATTTCACTTAGTGTCATAAATGTGCATGTGAAAAGTCCTCTCACCAGAACTGCAGTTGGTGACTCCTACAGTGTTATTTGGTATTGGTAAAGGCTCAGTAAATTTGGCTGACTGGTGCTTTACTGGCCCAGTGAAAGCTCTGCTCTGTGCCTGCTCTCTCTGCCCCCTGCTGTCACTGTCCCTGCCAATCCTGCCAGCCTTGCCAGAGTGGAGCTCCAGCACCATAGTGCAGCCAGCCATGAAGCCAGCACAGACCAGAGCACCATACACTGATTCACACGAAACCAGCATGTACCCAACAAACACCATAATACGGCCTGCTTTCATGGACCCAACACACACAATCATACTGCCTACTGCTTATTGACCAAACACATCATTATACTGCCTACTGCTATTATTCTAACACAACCATCATGTTACCAACTGCCATTATCCCAACACACTATCCTACTGCCATTATCCCAACATACTATCCTACTGCCTACTATCATACACTCAACACACTTCCTACTGGCTACTGCCTTTATTCCAACACACCATCATACTGTCCACTGCCCTTGACCTAACACAACCATTATACCTACTGCCATTATCCCAGCGCACACCATCCTCCTGCCTACTGCCTTTATTAAAGCACACACAGTCATACTGCCTGCTAACAAGTAGAGATGCACTGATCCAACCTTTCCTCTCCTGATACCATTTCTTTTCTCGAGGAAAAGTGAAACTTAAACCGCTGATGTGAAACCAGTGTTCTGCAGACACTGTATTAAAGTACATACAAGTAAATATTAAAAAATAAATATAAATATGAAAATTTACAGTGTTACATGTTACCCTGTTACAATTTCAGAATGACCATGGCCCAAGAAATACTATATCATACTGCCTACTCTCTTTAACCCAGCACCCTTCCACAACAAAGCCTGCACTGTTCTGCCTGCTGCCACAGAGTCAGCAAGGAGCGCCATACTCTCTCTACCACAGAGGCATATTGCCCACTGCCAACTTACCAACACACAACCCACAGCTCTCACTGGAGCAGGTGTCCATGGCAGAGAACAAGAGACAGAGAGTGAGCAGCACCAGAAGAGAGGAGAGAGGAACAAGGGGGTAATGGAGATATAAACAGGCCATTCTTCTTCTAGCAGTGGTTAATGCAGAATTACCCATCAGAGGCGATGGCACTGTACTGTACAGACACAGTACAGATAAAAAAACTCTGTAGGTGTAGGAAGGTAATGTTCTGCAGGAAAAATAGAAGCTTTATTTGGATAGAAAAGGGCGTTGTTACTTGTTGATAGAAGGTGTTGGGCTGATTAGCCCAAGTGTGGGCTGTTTTCTAGTGAATACATGGGCTGCATTGCGGGCAGGAGTACTCTTGCTCTTTGTTAGGTGTAGGAGGTGCGCTAGGCGGGGGGACTACAGAGGGAATTGGCAGGCAGTGACTGGCTGTAACCTGTCATATGAGTTCTAAGTTGGTCTTTTGTGAGAAAATAGCAGTTGCCAGCATGCAGAGGTGGTGATTTAGCAGGGAGATAAGCTCTCTGTAATGGCAGGGTGGAATAATTCTCATTTAAGTAGGTGGGTGATTCCAGCCTCTCGCTCCAAACCTGCTGGGATGGCTTTCACGCCTGTCGTGTGGTAAGCAGTGCTCTCTTTCAAACAGCCCTTTGATATGTGTACACGTACACGCTCTCACTTTGATTGTATGTCTGAACCTGGAGAGAGTGAGTCAGACACTATTAGAACAATGAGTATTATGAAGCACTCAGAATTCAATAAATAAAGACTGTTACTCAACACACACACACATACACACTCAAATATTAATTAGTAATCATGTAATGTACCAAGTATGCCTAGTACAGACGTTTATTAGAATAATAATTACAAGCCACTCATAGCTTTTAAACACTATATGTCCAAATGTTTGTGGACATCCCTTCTAATGAATGCATTCAGCTAGTTTAAGTTGCACCCATTGCTGATGCACATGTGCAAATACACACACAGCTTGTGTAGCCCTTGTAAAGAAAGGATTGCCAATAAAATAGGACGTTCCTGAGCAGATAAACATGTACATATTATTGCCGATCCTAATGCCAGGTGTGGGCTAGAGAGGTATAAATCACCCAGCATTGAGCTGTGAAGTAGTGGAACTGTGTTCTCTGGAATGGCGGTGCTCCATCTAATATTTTAGATAAGCAAGCACACCAGTCACTTGTAACCGTGTGCAAAATGATTGTCGGATGTGATTTCTATCTTCTTTTTAATCGGATTACCAAATGCCAACCAGATAATGCAAGATGCCACACTGCTCCTCAGGAGGTGAAGAGGTGAGATGAAGTTCAGGTGATGTCAGGTAGCTAGGTTTAAATACCATTGAGACCCTGTGGGACCAGATGAGAACCTACAAAGCACTGAGGCTCTAATGCAGTATATACAATTGTGTATGTGTGTGTAATTGTCATTTCATCACATACTACTACTACTGCTAATGTACTGACTAAAGGAAGGCCAGATGGAAAGCAGTGTGTGTGTGTGTGTGTGTGTGTGTGTGTGTGTGTGTGTGTGTGTGTGTGTGTGATGAAGCTGGGATGGCAGTGAAAATGTGATCTGTGCGCGTGATCCTCCCTGTCTGTCAGACGCGTATTTGCTCGTTTACATTCCCCCAGCATTAAGGGCACTGGAGACAGCTGAGCAGTCTTATTAGTCATTACTGGCTGATCGATACAGGGAGGAAAGAGCCAAGGCAGACGTCTGTCTCTATGCACTAGAGAGAGAGAGAGAGAAAGAGGGAGAGAGAAGCAAGCACACTCAGCCACTCACGTTAGAGCTGCAGTCTCCCCAGACAAGGAGAAAAAGACTCTTTAACACCACCCCCTGTGTTGAAATAAGCACACGGGGCATTTTTTATTCTCTATCTGCTGTCTCCGTGGAGGGGTCTCGGGAAAGAAAGAGGGGTATTGTTCCAGAGGATGAACTCATTTTGGATTAAAGGGAATATTTTATGTGGTCCCTTTGCAGAATCTGTTTGATGGTGGAGCAAGACTGCACCAGCAAGGCAGTTCATGGCTTTTATTCATGCTCCGTCTGTGTGGTACAGTCACAACAAGAACGCGTCTGCATGTTCTCATTCTCTCCTCCGTCACCGCACACAGGTGTGTGTGTGTGTGGGTGGGTGGGAGCATGCGTGTGTCCGTGAACGAGCACTCTGAGAGAGTCCAGAGGCCTCTAGAGTGCTAGAGGAGCACTTAAACCCATTGGTTGGAGTCTAGGCTGTGGGGGTTTACAGCAGCCAGTGCAGCAGTGGTAGATTTGGCTCTGTGCCAGCACCTGCCCCTCCGATTCCACTCCACCGCCGTAGCAAAAGACTCATGCCACCACCACCCCACCACACGCCCCCCCCCCCACTTCTCCTCCCCAAAGCAGTGAAGTGCTGCCATAGCTTGTCGCTGACGTGATTCACCATCCTCAGCTCTGATTCTCATCTCCCCTCCCTTGCGCTCCTTCTCTCTCTCTCCCTCCCTCTGTCTCTCTCTCTGCCTTTTCATCCTCCCACCATGAGAAGGGAAGAGCAGTCTTTTGTAGTAGGATCACTGCTTACTATGCACTGCAGATGAAAAGCATATGATCCTGAGAGAGGCATGCTGACATGGCCCTAAGTGCTCAGAAAAAGACAGGGCTGCAGTGCCCTCCAGTGGTGAAGGTCAACAACTGCAGGTGGAGGTTTGTTTAAGAAAGGACGTCGTTCTGGGCAGTGAAGGATACGGCGAGGTGCTGATGCATTGTCTCATTGTATTTGAACATATTAATTATCATATTTTTTTTCAGGCATGGCTGTTTTGTCTCCAATGTTTCGTTCTCCCCTTTGCACGTTTATTCACCATGTATGTCTTTTAAATATGCTTAAAAAAACTTGTATCTCCAAAACAGCAACTTTACAGAAGAAAGAAAAAAAAAACATATGTCGAAACGAAAGTCATATTTAGTTCATTTTATTCCAAGTCATTCCTCAGCATTTCTATTGGTCCATTTGTCATGAAATACAGAGATACAAGAGTTTTTGTGTGACAGTGATGCATAACTAAAAATGCTATGAAAAATGCCATATGTCTCTAACCAAACATAGATTGTATTAAGATGCTTATTGTGTCAGATTAATCTACTTTTCAGCTTATTTCATAAGCCTTGGTTCTATAGACTCATGTCCAGTCTCTCTCTCTCTTTTTCTGTCTTTTTCTTTCTCTGTAGCTCTGCTCTCATCCTGGTGCGAGGAGCTGGGTCGGCTGCTCCTGCTGCGGCACCAGAAGAATCGGCAGAGCGAGCCTCAGGGCAAAGTGCCCATGCAGCCACCCATGAACTCCATGAAGCCCTCGCTCTCCCACAGGTCAGTGCGCTGGCCAAACAAAAGCCCAGTTCTGCAGACGGCAAGCCTCCCTCTCACTGGACCCACTCCAAGCACTGTGACAACCACAGCTCTGAACCTGTTGCCCCGGGAGCTTGGGCTACAGTACAGGGACATTGTGCTAAGTTAAAGCCATTCTTGTACTGTGTTATGCCCTTGTCCAAAATGAACCATCCTTTTAAATGCGGAGCACCTGACCCGTACTTAAAGACTGCTCATTTACTTGGCCCCTCACTGTTACCACCAGCTGTCTGTACTCAGTCTTTTCCAAGACACCAGCAGTCAAGGTTTTTTCAGCCATGCTGTGTAAACATTGAATCATTGCTGGCTATCAGAGTCATCTAACAATCTCAGGACTCCAAGGCACAGAGAAAAAAAAAAAATGAACCATGCTTCATTTTCATTTAAACTTTGCTCTATATAAGTCACTAAAGGATTTGGGTGTGTGGAGCTGTTTGTTGATAGAGTGCCAGAGAAGGGCCTCTGGGGTCTCCAAGCAGAGATGAAGCACTGGCCCAATGAAGTTATGTTTAATAGAACATTCTGTGCTCTGGGCCTCAGCTTCAGCTCTGATTGGTTGCCAGGGAAAGTCTCCCTGGCGAATCCTACAGCTTCGATTCCATGAGAAACAATGTCCCCCATTCAGCAGAGAATTCTTCCACAAGTCAGCAAACCTCCCTGTAGCTGCCCTTTAGTGCTTTAGACCCCACTGTACAGAGCTGGAATATGAACTTCCTAATCCTGGAATACAGTGCATCAGTTTGTATGGCTGTTGACTGATGTGATGTTATTGTTTGGTTTTCAGTGATGGGTCTTTTCCGTACGACTCCGTTCCATGGCAGCAAAACACCAACCAGGCCCCAGGCTCATTGTCAGTGGTCACAACGGTGTGGGGGGTTACCAATACATCACAAAGTCAGGTGAGACAGAGACGCAATAGCTTGCATGCTAATGTACTAAACGCTCCTTTTTTAAATGCCCCTGTTGCAATATTAATGACATGCACAGCTGAAGGTTTTGTAATCCTGTTGTTTTTGAATCAGGTATTGGGTAACCCCATGGCCAACACCAACAACCCCATGAACCCTGGAGGCAATGGAATAGGGTCCGGCATGTCAGCCAGCAACCCTGGGATCAACTCCCCTCAGTTCCCTGGCCAACAGCAACAGTTCTCAGCCAAAGGGGGCTCCAACCAGGCCTACATGCAACAGGGCATGTACGGACGAGCGGGGCACCCCGGAGCCGGAGGCTTCAGTGGGAGGTGAGTGCTCAAAGCCTCAGTGCTGCCAAATCAGTGGAGCAGCCCCAGACACACTGATGGGAAGATACTGTCCAAAGAGAGGAGTCTTTCCTTGCTCGATTCCCTGAGAAATTCAATAAACTTGGGCAATGAGTCTTCCATTAGTGATATTTGATATTAGATTATGATGCCAAGCCAACACTTATCTCATGGATAGTCAACTTAGTGTTCCAGGAGTTTTCTCAAAAGAGATGATATCACCTTCACACAATGCCAAGCAGACAGAGAGAGTATCATCATTAAGAAGATTTCTGGAGCTCTAATATTCAGAGACAGTGACATCAGATGTTAAAAGGGAGACATTCTTATATTATGATTATTGACTTTGTTTTGCGTGCCAGCAAGTTGAGGTAAGCTGGTGTTTTTGCTTTTGCAGCTACCCAGGTGGTCCAAACACTCCAGGCGGTATAGGCATGCCACCTCACACCCGGCCACCGTCGGACTTCACCCAACCTGCTGCTGCTGCGGCTGCAGCTGCTGTCGCTGCGGCCGCCGCCACAGCAACAGCTACTGCCACAGCCACAGTGGCCGCCCTGCAGGAGACCAACAAGGACATGAACCAGTATGGCCAGGTGGGTAATGTTTTTGCAGAGCAGGTTCTGGCACAGAGCCAAGCTGAAACAGAGCTGTTAATCCATTGGCTCAATTATCAACTAATCTCCTCTTGCTCTTTTCTCCAGATGTGCTCCTCATTTCAGATGGGACCCACGCAGGGCTACGGCAACCAGTTCATGAACCAGCCCGGCCCCCGGGGTCCCCCGACCATGGGAGGAGGCATGAATCCAGCTGGCATGGGCGCTGGCATGAACAGTTCCAACATGAGCGGCCCGCCAATGGGTATGAACCAGCCTCGCGCTGCAGGGATGGGACCCTTCGGAGGGCACGGCCAGAGAATGCCCCAGCAAGGTTATCCTGGTCCCAGGCCTCAGTCCATGCCCATGCAGGGCACCAAGAGGCCCTATCCTGGAGAGGTGAGAAATGACTGTTACTTGTGCTTGCATTTTGCACTTCAAATCAAACATAGACAATTTATCCTCCAAGTGTGGTCAATCAAGTATGATATATTTGGTGTCTGATGTTCACTTATCTAGTTTTGCACTGGACACTAATGTAGCTTACAAGTAATGGAAGCTTCTACCACTTTATTAGTTAGCATCTTGCATCTTGCAAAATACACACCTACTGCATGCTTGTCTTAAGACTTTTCTAGTAGATACATTATCTTAGAAAGAATTCCTTATCTGTTGTCTGACATTCAGTGACACACTAAATCTGGATAAAAGTACAAACTAAAATCAGGCTGGTATTATTGTTTGTAGCTGCAAATGTGACGTGGTGATTTAGGAATGCAGCTTAATTAAACGCCTTGTCTTTCAGCCCAACTATGCGGCGCAGCAGTTTGGACCTAATGGGCAGTTTCCTAACCAGCAAGGGCAATATCCCAATCCAAATGCCTCCAGAGCGCTACCCTCACCCAACTACCCTGCTCAGAGAATGCCAGGCCAGCAGGGCTCTGGCCAGTACCCCCCATCAGGAGTGGCCATGGGACAGTACTACAAGGTAAATCTCAGGAGATGCTCAATGGAATGCAGTATAATAAAGCAGTCTTTGTTTCTCATCATTTATATTGCAAAATTGAACATGTCTTCATTTTTTTTTCTCTAGCAGGAGCCATTTAATGGTCAGAGTAACAACTTCTCTGGAGGTGGTTATGCCTACAATCAAGGCAATGGGGTAGGCATCCCTTTTATTTCCCTACTTGTATTGTTTGTGCTTCCACTTTATATAAATGTAAGTGATATGTAATACAAAATATGTGTAATACAAGAAGTCTGTGTTTTTTTCCTCTTCTTAGCCGCCACGACAGGTTGTGAACTATCCTCACTCGCCAGTTCCTGGCAACCCTACGCCACCTATGACTCCTGGCAGTAGTATCCCTCCATACCTGTCACCTAACCAGGACGTCAAGCCTCCGTTTCCTCCTGATATGAAACCAAACATGACGTCCCTGCCTCCTCCACCGAGTGAGTGCATAACACCTCATAGCGTTTCAATCTTTCCACTCGTGTCTTTATTAAACACTCAGTCATCAGCGAACCTTAGACAACCCTTTGATCCTCTCAACACCTTCAGCTGGGTGGGAAAAAGTCCCACTGCTCATTTATCTTGCCTCATTCATTTTTCACATCCACTCTGAGTGCATTTATAATGCATGCATTTCAGTTGGAAGGTAGAAACAATGTGACCCCAAAGGCAAAGTTCTCTGTGTATCCTGCAGGGCCTGCCTGTTAAAAAAGAGTAAGCTAAGACTCTGTTGTCATAAAGTCATGGGTATGTGCGAGCTAATGCTGTTCATTGATTTTAGCTAATCCCAACGAGGAGCTACGGCTGACGTTCCCTGTGCGGGATGGAGTTGTCCTGGAGCCCTTCAGACTGGAGCATAACCTGGCCGTCAGCAACCACGTCTTCCATCTGCGGCCCTCCGTCCACCAGACCCTCATGTGGAGGTATGTGTCTGCTACGGGATGCTACATTTAGCATGCCTTATCAGCACTCTTCACTTTTTTAATGTGATTACAATAGTCGTGAAACCAAAACTGCCAAATCATTACTTGGGCATCATCCCTGACTGTTAATACTTATTACTTGAAGCTGAGCGGTAATAAAAAAAACATTACTTTCTGGAGCTTAAAGCATCATTTGACAGACACTCTGAATTCTACTTTTCTATGATAGAGTGTGTGTATGTGCTAGTGTGTTAACCACTTAACTGGTTGTTTGTGTCAGGTCTGACCTGGAGCTCCAGTTTAAGTGCTACCACCATGAGGACCGACAGATGAACACCAACTGGCCAGCGTCGGTACAGGTCAGCGTCAATGCCACCCCGCTCACCATCGAGAGGGGTGACAACAAGACCTCCCACAAACCCCTGCACCTGAAGCACGTGTGTCAGCCAGGGAGAAACACCATCCAGATCACGGTCACGGCCTGCTGCTGTGTGAGTACTGCTGCTGCACTGCAGCTAATAGCAGTGTTCTTAAATAATGCATCGTCTCTCATTTAATGGCAGTGTTGGAGCACTCTTGTACAACATATGATACTAAATGAGATAACACTGATTTGGTTGAGCAGCCTCGCTCATGTAAGATCCTCTGCTGTGTGTGTGTGCGTGTGTGTGTCTGCGTTTGGTATCAGTTTCGTGGTCTTCCGCTAGTGAAGGGAAACAGCACTGCGGAGATATCATTATCCCAGAGCACTAACGTACAGATTTGATGGCGTGAGGGGGCTTGCTGGCATGTGTTAACACGTCTGCTCTTGTTCCAGTCACACTTGTTCGTGCTGCAGCTGGTGCACAGGCCGTCAGTGAGATCCGTCCTGCAAGGCCTGCTGAAGAAGAGACTCCTGCCCGCAGAACACTGCATCACCAAAAGTAAGAGCGCATTCCGACGAATTGGACTTCACCTTGTAAATATGTACACAAGGCACACAGGGCTTGATTTGGGCGATGCAAGAACATGCCATCACTCCTGGTCAAAGACAGAAACACAAAAAACAGTCCCGCTTGTAAAACTGCAACTCCCTCTATTCATAAGAGATAACCCACAATTATTAATTTTTTTTGGCTAAAAAAAGAAGTCTTATTGTATGAACTCTACATTGCTTTTTTAAATGTATATATATCATAATTCTGCTATTTGGAGTCAAGAAGAGGAGGAGTTCCCCTTTTCTGTCTTGGTTCCTGTTCTTCAGCTTACAGTTTTTCCTCCCTCAGTTTTGCTCATTAGTGGGCTTTTTTAGTGGATTTCTAAAAAAGGAGCTTTTTTCCCATATTGCCAAAAGATGCTATATAGAAATGCAATTGCATTAACATATCACCATTACATGCAAACAGTCCTGTTGCTACATATTTTGAATGTTTCCTGCTATATTTTCTATTGTATGGGCTACATCTGATTTTTCTTGCTATTCTTTGTCTGCAGTAAAGAGAAATTTCAGCAGTGTAGCAGCGTCCTCTGGGAACGCCACGCTGAATGGAGAGGACGGGGTGGAGCAGACAGCCATCAAAGTGTCCCTCAAGTGTCCCATCACGTTCCGGAGGATCCAGCTCCCCGCCAGGGGACACGACTGCAAACATGTGCAGGTAGGCAGAGCAATGAAGTGTGCTGGCTTGGGAAAATGTTTAAAAGACTATTAAAACGACATATTGTTTGTGAATGAGTAATCATTTTCAGTGTTATTTAAACCAGAACTATACCTAAGAGCTGTGTTTTAGTATTTTCCAACAGCTTTGGATGTGACTCAGTCAGTCAAGTGCTTAATGTTTTACTGTTAGCCCTCACAACATGAGAGTAGTTTTAGCCTTGTTTCCATATGCTGTGTACTTCACTCTTGCTGTTGCCTCTCCTCTGCAGTGTTTTGACCTGGAGTCCTATCTGCAGCTGAATTGTGAGAGAGGAACGTGGAGGTGTCCTGTATGCAAGTATGTAACAAACCTCAGTTGGACTGAATTTTGGCCTGAAAATGTGTTTTGCTCTTTGAACACAGTTTCATACGGCTCTCTCTGTCCCCAGTAAAACCGCATTATTGGAGGGTCTGGAAGTGGACCAGTACATGTGGGGAATTCTCAATGCCATCCAAAAGTATGTATGAGATAAGTAAACAACCTTATTTATGTTTGTGACACATTTAGTACTTTTCCAAATAGTCACCCGCATAATCACATACCCACAAGCCTTTTGTTGAGAGTTGAAGGCTTCGCACATGTTTTCTCACACCTTTTCTTCTGCTTTTCTTCTTTAGCTCAGAGTTTGAAGAGGTCACCATTGACCCCACGTGTAGTTGGCGGCCGGTGCCCATAAAGTCGGACCTGCACATAAAGGAGGATCCAGACGGCCCTCTGGCCAAGCGCTTTAAGACGATGAGCCCCAGCAAGATGATCTTGCCTAACGTGATGGATATGATCGCACAGCTGGGGCCAGGACCTTCACCCTACACCTCCCTTCCCCCTCAGCATGGAGGGAACAGCACGGAATACGGGGGCCAAGGTAGAGGTCAGCAGCCCAGCCGGCTCCAGCCTTTCACTCTATCTACCTCAGGATAAATAGCCTTAAACGTTTTACAAGACCCTTTGTGGGTTTGCCTGACTCCTATTTTTTTTTCACAGTCATAACAGTCAGATAGACTTATGCCTGCAGATTTTTAACAGGCTGACCCAAGCGCCTCTTTCTGTCTCTTTCTGTTTCTCTGGCTAAGGAAAGCTTTCTCACTGCTCTTCTCGGTTTCCTGTGCTTTATCAGGCAATAGTTACCAGGGCCATGGAAACTTTGACTTTCCGCACGGTAACTCTGGTGGAGGAGCTCCCATGAATGATTTCATGCACGGGCCGCAGCTCTCCCACCCTCCGGACGTGCCCAATAACCTCATGGGCCCAGACAAACCTCTTGGCCACGGCATGCCTGACTCGGTAAGAGAACCCAAGTCCAGATCCAATCCTGACATCATTTCCAGCCTCCTCTGGTCATCTAGAACCTCACTGCTTTCATTGCAGCAGTGTTTAAATTAAACATTTTGGGACTTTGTTCATTCAAATATGAATAGTGCACAAAACCATCACCAACATTGCTCCTGGAGATCAGTCTTCCTGCAGGCTGTGTAATGTGTTTTACATTTGGGTTAGCGATAACGTCTGCAGGAAGCATCATCTTTAGGGGGAAGGTTAGTGACTACTGCCTTCTTCATAGTCCCCATATGTTATTGACAAGTTTGACAGTTTCTCAAGCTTCAAGCCTTGTATGGAGAACAGTTATCTGCACTACCTTCTGATAATGTATTATTTACTTAAAATAAATGATTTAGAAATAAGTCATACATTTTATAATTTATCTAAAATAATTTTTTAGTTTAATTTTTTAGTTTGAATTATCATTATTTTGTAATAATCTATGTAAAAAAACATTTGTACCTAAAATATTTAGATACATTTTACAATGAGGACCCTGACATCAACATTCATCTAAGATGTTATAGTTAATATTATGTATTTTGGGGAACATGGGTTATTAAATAATAAACAACAGATGATAGTCCAAATGTAAAAGTGTAAAAATGTAGATTTTTAAACAGCAGTGCACCGCTGTAGTTTTGCATATACAGACAAAAACACATCTGCATAACGCAGTTGTGAAGAGGCATATAGGTAACGTCCTTCTTTAGAATGGCAGCGTCTGTCAGTGTGTGGTGATATGTTCTGACGTCATCTGCATGGCACTCGCGTCGCTCCAAACAGTATTATGTGTTTCTGGCTGTCACCTGGGCGCTGGCCCGTGCTTCCTGCTGCGCACGCAGTGCCTCACTGCCTCTCTCTCCTCCCTCTGTAGATGCCCCATCCTGTGAGCGCTGAGCAGTCCCATGCTTCCATGCAGCCAGGCATGCACGCATCCCCCCACCCCAACAGCCAATCAGCGCAGCCATTACATCACAGCGGCCCACCATCCTCCCAGCCCCCACGCCAAGCCCCACCCCCGCAGCAGCCCGGCCCCAACAACCACCCGCACGCTGACATGACCTTCAACCCGGCTGCCGAGGGCCAGGTGGGCGGCCAGGGACCGGCAGACATGCCTGAACCCTCTCTGGACGTGAGTAACCACGCCACATAGTGGACTTACCCTCTCCTCATTTCTCTTTCTCTGCTTCTGTGAAGTCACAACCCATAACCATTGTTTTGCAAGGCCATACGCTTTGCTCACTCAAAAAAACAACACGCGAACACAAAAAATAAAAGGCAGTCAGATTTCAGAGAGCATATTGGACTTTTGCCTATTTTGCCTTTTTTCTATTGATAATTCACATTCCAAGTTTCAAAATAAAATCAGCAGTAAGGGCATGGCAATATTAGGATACTATGATATTTGCTTAATGTGGTTTGATTTTACTGATATTTCAAACCAGTATTTAATAGTGTGTTTACTGTTCTCCAGAACATGTAGAGAACACTTCTTACTCTTTATCCATTGTACTAGATTTAAAAGCCTCTGGAAATAAATGATATCATTTTCTGTCATGTTAATTGCAGTAGATGTAGTCCCAGTTTCCATTTTTACGTGTTTTACATGTATGTATATTTATATGTATTGGTTTTGGCATTGACAGATATGTACCTAATTATCTGATATCAGCAATGACCCATAGCTCCAATACATATACATCCTCCGAGATGGAGAAATCATCTAGCCATGCATGCATTCTAACATCACAAGCTAGCATGACAGTAGAATTAACCAGCTCGCTATTTTAAGTGTTGAGATTCTGTGTTACTTGTTTATTGCTGAATGTAAAGACCTAGTAAAAGTGCAGAAGTCTATGATAGCATATGATAAATACTTTTAGATGTTGCACTAGAATAGGTTTGTTCTAGTTTTTAAATGTACAATTGGGCAGCAATAAATGCATAGAAAATGATCAATTATAGTTATTACAATGTAGAAAATACATTGTCATAGACAATTTTCTCGATGTTGGCCAGCCCTGGCCGATATTGAATGTGTTTTTTTTTTTTTTTTTTTTTTTTTTTTTTGTAGTTTTTTTGGATCATTTGAGAGACACTTTATGTGCACTTTCACAGATGCGTATTTATAAAAGTGTGCACAATACGCTGTAGTTGTTGTACTTGAAACACCTGTTGTCCTTCTGCTTTCTAACATTTGTCCTGTCCTCTGCAGCTGCTGCCAGAGCTGGCGAACCCAGATGAGTTACTGTCATACCTAGACCCTCCTGACCTCCCAAGCAACAGCAACGACGATCTGCTCTCCCTCTTTGAAAACAACTGACTTCTCAAATCCTCCTTTATCTGAGGCACTGACGTGTTTGGCTGTCAGGAGTCAAAGAGCACCCTGAGCACCCAATCCAGTACTTTACAAGCGCAAAACACTCTTCCTCCCTCTGCCTCTCACGCGTGTAAATATCTCACTCTTTTATGGACGTCCTTTTCCACACATGTAAGGCAGCCATGTTGGTTGGCACTAAAGTGATATCTTTCAATACTAATATGAATAAAACAAACTGTGCAGCTATAATCAGTTCATATGAAAATATATGTCACACAGAACTGTATGTGTGCTCACTAGGAAAGTGTTGTAGCATTTTTTTAATTCAGATTTTTTTTTCCTTTTGTGAAAAGCAAGACCTGAATAGAAAAAAAAGAAAGAGAAAAAAAATTCTTCCTGTAACTGGCGCGCGTGTGTCCACAAGCTCTGAGGTTTGTTCTTCCAAGCTTTACCACCATGGCTTCTCAGTAACCCCCCTGTCTGGTGTTCTCCACTGGATGTCCACACAGTTCATCTGTCTGAGTCCCTTGGGAAAAAAAGCACAATAAAGTTCATCGGACTGCAACAGGAAGACTGCAAAAGGAAACATCAAAGGGAAGAACGCTTGCATCGTTGTCATGGAACAGAGAGGATCCGCATCTGAGTGATCTGGTACCCCCATCACAGAGACTTATGGTGGGCTTAGGAAGTCCATCGACGCTCATATTCGTAGAACACGTGAACGTGTGTTCCCTCTTAGGAAAACTCCTTCAGCTCTGCATATCATGTGGCATCATCACTATCACTATCACTTGCTCATCATATTCACTCGTGGGTGTTCCATTCAAATGCAAAACAAGCTCCAGAGAGCATCTTAACACTTCCTTTTGTTTTTTGTGTTGTTTTTAAATATCATTTTCGATCGAAACATGCCAACACTGTTTGCCTGATTATATGCATTAATAACCAGCACTGTACCTCCTTCACAAAATCTCTCCAACTCAGAGTGCTGTGGAATCAAACTCAACAGGCAAGGAAATTCATTTTGTAAAGTACGAAGTAAAATGCAATCACTTTTTAAAAGAGTAGTTTATAACATCTAAGTGTTCCAACATCCGAAACCCTCTATCAGCTGTCTTTTCTGGGGGTCTGTCCCCCATTAATGCATGAGCTTAGTCCCTCCCGGGCCTGTGATGTCTTTTGACCCCTCATGACGAGACTGCATACAGTGTGTTTAATGTGCACCTGTGCCAACCACCCTTGTTTTAGTGATAGAAACAAGAGTAGGCTGATTTATTTTTGTTGTTTTTTGTTTTGTTTTGTTTGTTTGTTTATTTTTATCAGTGCTTTCAGACGTGTTCCTCTGTCCTGTTTTTAAAAACATGAACTACGATCATGTAAAGGATTCCGTTTGTAATGCACAGTATATTGTCCATGCTATGATTACTGTTTTTCCCCTGTTGTTGTAACTCTAAATGTACAGTGTATGTGCGTTTGTTACGATATGGCCATGTATTACCAAAGTCCGGTGTTGTGATTGGAGGAGGTGACCCAAACATCTTAGCAAGGTTAAATATCTGGGGTTTTTATGATGGTTAAAGCATGTGACATTTTCAGCTGTTCCAGCGAGGCATTTACAAAAGTAATAAGTTATGATATGGTAGTGTACGGTACAGTACCTGTTGTTTTTTTTTGTTTTTTTTTTACCAGTAATTCCCTCATTTGTAGATGTTACATGTCTGGGTAATTTATTTTGTTGGTTGTAATCCATCAGAAAACGACCCCCCACCCCCACCATTTCTCAACCCATAGCCAGTGCAAATGAGTATGTTTATAAAATGGAGTCAAAGAAATGCTATGAGCTCAGCAACTTGCCCAGTCCGAGAAAGGAAATGACACATCACACTCAACAGATTACTGTGTAACACACTATTCTGTTACTGCAAAGGAAAAAAAATGCTTTGCCCCCTTTATACTGTAATTTATACCCTCTGTTCATAATCAAACCGTACTGTATGTCCGCAATATGTTTTCATTCTGTATTATTTGATTTGGGTTTCTGCTGGAGCAATACCGTCACTTGTATGAGCTTACAACTGAAAACCATTGGCAATGTGTTTTGTTGGATGCATATTTACCCCATTTTAAAACTTATTTTCCATCTTAAATTATTTTGTATTACATTTTTTAGTGAGCAGTTATGTACAGACCTTTTTGTTTGTTGTCGAAACATTTGAAATCCTTCAAAGCAGGAGAATGCAGCAGTTCTCCAATTCTAATACACATGTATATCTTTTTTTTTATTTGAGATATATATATATATATATATATATATATATATATATATATATATATATATATATATATATATATATATATATATACACACACACACACACACACACACTGATGCACTGCCGCGTTTTGGTTCCCACGTTGTAGACACATGCAGACCTAAACTGAACAGAAATCTCCACTTGGGTCACACTTCAAGCTGAGCGTAGTCCATGTTTAAGACCTGTCACTTACTGTGGTTTGTGCAGCCATTGAGGAGCGAGAGCGTAAGACGAGGCGGAGGTAGTGGCGGTGAAGTGAGTCGAGGCGTTTGTTCGTCCCCTACTCGGCCACAGGTCTCGATTGGGAAATGGTCTGGAAGAGAGCGGGAGCAGGAGCAGGGGACATAAGGGATGCATGTACATATGTAAATGACAAATAGAGACACGTTAACAGAAATGTATTCATTTTCCCCAGGGGAATGTGCATTGTGTATTTAGAATTTGTAAAGCTTGCATCCTCCTAACAGACTCGAATTGGGTAAAATGAATCTGTGTTTGTTAGCGTCTGTGGAACCTCTCGCCATCTTCTTTTTTCCCCACTTATGTAAAATATTTCCAGCCCCCTCGTCAGGGGAACTGCGGGAGGGGGGAACGAGACACATTTGTTTTGTGTAATATTTAGCTTATGTGTATTGCTCCATTACCTGTGTACTCTATAAGGTGCTACAAAAAAAGATAATGAAGAAAATCCTGGGGAATAATTTGGAGGATAGGGACGTGGGGCCTGGAGTGGTTCCAAAAGATTGTAACCAAATTCATAGTTTGTACAATTTTGATATCATGACCAGAGGTAAAAAAAAAAATGACAAAAAAGGTACAATCTGAGGTGATTGGCGCCTAAAGTGGCAGTTGTCTTTTGGTTTGTACATTCTGTGTACAATCATTTCATATTTTAAACTGTTCAGAAGAAAAAACAACTAATTGTGATTTTTAGTCTTGCAAAACTGTATGTAGTTAGATGCTGTGACATCCTAATATTTATCTAATAAATATGTATTCAGATGAAACATGGTCACCAACTTGTGTGAGACATGATTTTTGTGCACAATGAGTGGAAGCACACTAAAAGGGTCCATGTGCTGCGTTTGTTTTGTATTTATGTTTGTCACTGAATATATATATGAATAGACATATGTAAATGTGGTGGTTTCATGAAGGTAAACTGAGCTGTTTTGCAGCATACTTGCTGTATCATCTCGTCAATCCTTTTTCAGTTTCATAATTTTTATATTGGTTGAACAGATCATGCTGGTCACCATTTAACATGTCAATATTTTATAAAGAACAGAATAATAGAAACTAATGACTTCTAATAAATAATTTTATATTAACTTAGGCTTTATTATTATATTATTATTATTCATTATTTCTCATGCAAAGTTACTGTTTTGGAGATACACTATACATCCAAATGTCTGCGGACGCCCATTCTAATGAATGCCTTTAGCTACTTTAAGCTGCATTCATTTCTGCTACAGAAATTTCAGAAATGCACACTCAGTTAGACCCTGTACAGAAGTGCTGCCAATAGAATAGGACTCTATGGAGCAGACAAACATGAACCTATTGGCACCATGCCTATTGCCAGGTGTAGGCTAAAGGGGTATAAGGCCCCCCAGCATTGAGCTGTGGAGCAGTGGAACTGTGCTATCTGGAATGATGGTGGAGGGGAACATCCAACATCCTGACTGCAGCAAAATCTAGTAGAAAGCCTTCACTGGAAAGTAGAGACAGTTACTGCGACGAAAGCAGAATAAACTCTTAATACACTTGATTTTGGAAGAAATTATAAATGAGCAGGTGTCCCAATACTTTTGTTCATGTAGTGTAGCAGTGTCTGTGCCCACAGCGAAGTTACACATGACTTAGAAACACAGTTTACACAACACAATGAAATTCAACCTCCACACCTAACCACCTAATCTCACACTATAGTAATTAGTGCAGTGAGAACACAGGCTTGGGCCTGCAGCTCAAGAGTTGAGCCTTAGTTGAGGGAGAAGAAGGCCCTGTTTCTTCATTCCCCCCACCCTCACCTTCCGCCTGTCCTGGGAATCAAACCAGTGACTATGCGGTCCAGAGTCTGCTTCTCTAAGCTTTGCCCATACCGGTCAACCCTCCCATTTTCCCTGGAACTCTCCCACAGAGGTAAAAGTGTCGTGAACCACCATGAAAGATCTGCTGAACAAGCAATGTACATACCCTCATTTAGCTCATACACACATTACCCTCTGAATAAAATGCTGAATTTATATAATTCACTTTCCAAATTTACAAGGTGCACTGTGTGTCCAAATGTTTATAGACACCTCTTCTAATGACTGCATTCAGCTACTTTAAGTTGCAGCCATTGCTGACTCAGATGTACAATCACACACAGCTTGTCTAGTCCCTGTAGAGAAGTACTGCCAATAGAATAGGAACATCTCAAGCAGATAAACATGAATCTGTAGACACTGTGTCTAAGCCAGGCGAGGGCCAGAGGGGTATAGAGCCTCCCAGCACTGAGCTGTGGAGCTGTGGTACTGTGTTCTCTGGAATGCTGGTACTCCATCCAGTACTTTTGGGCTGAGCTGAGGATGAAGTGGGGCTGTGGTCATCCAACTTGAATGCTGAATCAGATCCTCAAAGCGAAAGCAGAAAACATTCAATACCCCTGATTTCGGAAGAAACAATGACTGAACAAGTGTCCCAATACTTTTGTGTTGTCACTCACTTAGGAACTAGTTAACCCAATCTTTGTTACACTGACATTTTAAAGCCAGTGTGTGCCGGAGGGTGATGTATTGGTTGTGTGCACCCTCGTCTAAATCTTTAGGAGTATGTGGAATATGATATTGACAAGTCAAAATATAAAAAAAAAAAAGTTTTGATAAAAAGTCTTACACAAGCTTTTTTTAAGGCTTTTAAAAATATTTATATTTAAAACACATGATTAAAATTATCATGCTTTCTGAGAGCTTGGCACTTTAATAATTTCACCACTCGCAGCACAATGACTTAATACAACCGGCCACAAGGGGGCGCTGCTGGTTTTCCTTCAGCTCTGAGAAAACAGGGTCACATGGCGGCAATGGCCGCGTTTGGTAAACACATACATTTCACCTTGGGCAGATCTTTCCCTTGTCCACTTTCACACTGTCCATCGTTCAGGGCTTGGTTTTAAACCATTCGTGCCGCAATGTTACAAATAAAAAACCGTTTGAAATATTGCTCAGTCGGCATTGCTGCCAGCAGACTTCTCTCAGGACCCCCTAAAAACCGTGTTGTGTTTTTGGACGTCGCAGCGGACGGAGAGTTTATTGGAAGGATCGTTATTGAAGTAAGATGAAGCTTTAAGCAGATCAGCAGGAAATTGGTCAGGGCTTCATATCTGTGTTGGTTAGCTAAACTGGTCTGAAGCAGCCCTGTGTAAGACTATCAATCTACTCCCGTATCCGCCTGTTAGACTTCCCCTCCTTTAGTCTCACGTGGGAAGTGTGTGTGGATGTTAGTGTGAGCGTACAGTGTGTGTAAAGTGTGTGTTTGCTCTTTTTTCATACAGCTTAATGCAGACGTTGTTCCCAAAACAGCAGGTAAGTCCAGATGTGTTTCATGGGAACTGATCCAGTGACCAAAACCAGCAAAATGAAGGATTTAATGGGTTTGGTCTTTCAGAGAACTTCAGGGCACTCTGTACAGGAGAGCATGGCTTCGGTTATAAAGGCTCGGTTTTCCACAGAATCATTCCTGAGTTCATGTGTCAGGTATGGATAAGTTGAACACTTTAACAGATGTTAGATCAGAACCTTGCTTCATTTTCTTTTCTTGCATTAAGATCAGTGTAACTGGGTTGTCCAGAGGGTCTCCAAAGTTGGATGCCTATTAGGGCCCACACTTGCACTGGCACTGTTTTGCTTATATCCAGTGTAATACCTTAATGTCTATCAAGATTGATGGAAACTTAAACTATATATATATATATATATATATATATATATATATATATATATATATATATATATACTATATAAATACTATATATATATATATATATATATATATATATATATATATATATACTATATATTTTTTTACTGTTTTGACATAATTTGGAACTGGCCTTTTCATTGTAGGCATCTCATGATGAATGAACCAAAATCACTGATTTAAAAATGGATTCAGTCTTTTTACATTGACTTCCATTGAAAGCTCTAAAGGTGTTTTTCCTCTCTTAAAAAGTTTAAGTCAAAGATTTTTGCTTGACAGCCACGATATGCTGCTCATCAGCAGACTGTACATGGATGCCTGGTTTGATATTAGTTGTACTGACTTGCCAGCAGAGAGTGACCGGTTGTTTTTGCAGGGTGGAGATTTCACACACCATAATGGCACTGGTGGAAAATCTATTTATGGGAAGAAATTCAAGGATGAGAACTTCAAGTTGAAACACACTGGGCCAGGTGATGTAACATCCTTTCTACTGTAACGAAGGTTCAGAGCTACCATGGTTCATTATGAATTATGGTCCACACTTTTTATTAGTGGTTATGAGCGCATGGGATTGTAAGTGGTTCATGAGTGTACTGGTACTTTTACTTCTGCGATAGACCACTAGGTGGTGGCGAGGGCCGCAGCAGTGAGGAGCAGAGATTTTGTAATCCACAAACAAATGACCTACTTTCCGAGCAAGTCAACATCAATGTATCATAGTGCATTTCTGGTGCCAGGGGGTTCCTAAACCAACAAACCCTTTTGATAGATTGATATGGCCAAATAGTGTCGGGTTGTGTAATACCGGCCTGGATGTAATTATAGTCGAGAACCATAACTTACCCGATCCAGATGTGTGCCCTCATGCAGCGCTGCAGACTGCTCTGGTGTTTGGGGTCTCTGCTTTTCTTTACATTCAGCCCATTGTTGTGGAGATTCTGATTACCATGTGGCCCCTAAATCATATCACATTTACTGAAGTGTACAAACTGACATGAGAACCGACTTGCATCTTAGTAGAACATCTACAGACATCTACATGTACAACTGACACCTAATGTTTGTTCATCTTGCTCTTCACAGGTGTGCTGTCAATGGCAAACTCTGGACCAAACACCAACGGATCTCAGTTTTTCATCTGCACAGCCAAAACTGAATGGTGTGTCTGTAGGGCTGTATGCACAAAGGCAGTAAAAAAAAGTCCTGCTGGTTCTGGATCAGTTTTATTTATATATATATATATATATTTTTTTTTTTTCTTTCTCAGGCTTGATGACAAACATGTTGTGTTTGGACATGTAAAAGAAGGCATGGAGACCGTGACTGTAATGGAGTCCTATGGTTTGCATGATGGAGGAACAGTTAAGAAGATTGTCATCACAGACTGTGGAGAGCTTTAATAATACATTCCTCAATACCAGTGGTCACCAACCCTACTCCTGAAAATCTGCCTTCCTGAAGATTTCACCACCAACCCGAATCTAACACCTCGTCCAGCTAATCCACTGCAGAAGTGTTGTTTTGGTCTCCACACAGGTGAATGATTAATTAGTTTAATATAATGGACAAAAAAGCATGTGCATGCAATTGCATATGATGAAAGATTTGCTTTGGTTTAAGGTAGACTATATGAGCAAAAGTATTGGGACACTCCTCCTAATCAGTAAATTCAGGTGTTTCATTTAGTGTACAGGTCCACAGGAGTGTAAAATCAAACCCTTAGTTAGTAATGAACTAAAGAGTTCACTGAATTCCAGTGTGGTACTATAATAGCATGCCAAGTAAATTCTGAAAATTTCTTTTCGTCCTAGATATATTTCTGAGAGTGGAATTACTGAAAAGTGGGAGCGTTTAGACACCACAGGAACTCCGCTACGAAGTGGCAGACTGTGCTGAGGCACATAATGCATAAAGGTCACCAACATTCTGCTCAGTAACTAAGGAGTTCCAGTTCAACTCCATATAAATGCATGTGGATTCAGAATGGCATGTCATTAAAAACGCTTGTATGTGTCCCAATACTTTTGTCTTTTTAATTTCAGTGAATATTATACCTCTATGGGCCTTTTAGCACTCTGTAAGGAAGTTTGTTTCAGGGTTTTATGCTTACTAGGTAAGCACTCTCTCTGACATGCATGCTAAATCACAAACGTTTGTATTTTTTGTTTGTTTTGGGAATACAATACAATGTGCATTTGTATATTTCTTGAGATTTCTGTAAGGAATTTCCAGGAGGTATTTAAAATAAACTGAAATGTATATGAAGCTGGTCGTCATGAGAAATTCCTTTCAGGATATTTGTATCCTGTACTCATGGTTAAGTTTTTAATGGCTAAAAAGTCTGTTTTCCAGATGAGGGCTACAACCCAATCGCTACATTCTATACATACATAGTGTGTGTTTACATACACATATACTGAATGTCATGGCAATATTTGGCTTTCAGTGATGTCCTTGAACTGTTCTTTTCTGGGGCAGAAAGAGTGTACAGCATACATGAAACAAGAGAATGGGAGACTTTTGTGCAGAAGTTTGTTTAAAATAAACACAGGGTCAAATATGTACATACAGCACACCAAATGCTGGGTTAAACATGCCTTATCCAGCACAGGATTTGGGTTGGATAAATAATAGCATTCAGTGAAATGTGTTGGTTTCCTGGCACAGACCCACCTTTTAAGAACAGTCCACATATTTTCAATAGGGTTGAAGTCAGGACTTTGGGAGGACCATTCCCAAAGCTTAATGCTAGTCTGCTTCATTCACTCCATAAACCCTTCTTTTGTGTGTTTGGGGTTTCAGTTGTCTAGCTGATGGTTTCAGGTTATCATTATTCCATCCACTTGTGTGGATGCAGTATACCAGTTCTACTGGCAGCAAAAAATGGCCCAGGACATCTTAACTGACCAAGCTTTTTTTGATGCTCATGTGGGCAGCTGCAAACTTGACTCTGTAGAGATTGAAGGTGCCGATTTTGCAGCAGAGGCTTCTTGTTTGGACAGCAGCCTCAGTCATTGGCCTTGTTAATTGCAGGCCTGTGCTTGAGTGGTTATTGGGTTGCTTCTGACCATTTAAACCATTTTTCTCTCAGTTAAGGGTGACCGTGAGGCTCTTCTTCTCAACCATGGCAAAGAGTTCACGTTCCAATAGCTTATATCTCTGTATAGTTGTTAGAATTGATTTTCTTGAATTCTGAAGTTGATTAGAAATAGCTTTGAGATTTGATGCTTCTCAGATGTGATCTTTACAGGTCTAATATTTAATACTAATTTCTCATTGTACTACGTTGGACAACCCATTTTTATGCAGGCTCGGAGAAGCTACCAGCTGTAGTCAGTCATGATCATTAACAGAAAGTTAAGTGGCCTCTGATCTTTCAGCACCACTGAATTAATTATCTATATATTATTAAAAAAAAGATTACAGACTTGTATGCATCTACAACCTTCTTTCTGAGGGGCCTCAGGGCGCTCTTCAGATCTCAAAATGTGTTTTTATTTTCTAACCTTAAAATTGCACTTCTGTTACTTACATAACACTTTTTAAAATACCTCAGCTTTCTTCACATCCATCTGTCAATATTGTTCAAATGAAAATCAAATAATCAAAAAAAGTTTAAATATGTTAAAAAAAGAAAAAAAGTTTTTACTGGCGTTCTCATTTTTTCACGACTGTTTGTGTGTTGTGTGTCTTGAATTAGGAATTGCGCCCTTGCCATCATTTCTGAACTGTTCGTTTGGTTTTCTTCCATGCTTTTTAAAAGTTTCCTGAGATTGATGCCAAAGCTTTTTTTAGACAAGACTTCCTGTCCCTTAGAACAGGATGTGACATCACACCTGTGGCCATGAAGCTTCTCCACCTTCGGCACAGATTGGCTTATTCTGCACGGCCTGCAGGCCAACATCCCCATCCCAATAACTGCCAACTAGTCTACACTGCACAGACACCAGCACTGTGGAGCTGGTATGGAGCTGGAGGTAGAGGTGTAGCTTATCACAGTAATGCTTTATGAAAGTAAATTATGAACCTTTTGTGGAAAACCAGTCCTTTTGCTAAATGAAACCATATGCAGGCTGAGGTCACAACATTTGCTTGACTTCTCCGATTACAGGGTTGCCATAGAGACCTGCTCAATCCCGTTCGGTTTAAGTCTGCATTGTTGTAACAAACTTCATATAATTTGGGCCTCCACCCTCTTGTGAAGTTTTAGTGATTTGGAATATGTAGCCCAATTACGGAAACTTGGCTCTAAGAGGAAAGGCAATGCCGTTGCCAAGGTCTAACGTTCTCATGTAGCACTCACATGTTTACAATCATTACAAGCAATTAGATGACTGTTAAAAAACTCAACACATCTGTCTTCTTTAGCATGTGCTGTATAGTAAAGATAAAATAAGTGGGCTTCAGTGATGGGCTTTGAAAGTATGATCTAAAGAAAATCTCTTCTATGGTGCTTTCAGCAATACATGAACCTGATACCAAAATGACAGCCATTCCTGAGGCTTTACACTTGGATTTCTATTACACAAGCATCACTCCCTCGGACCGTATCTGAGTAATTAATCAAGACCATACTGCCTCCCAAGTGGAAGATCTGAGATGATGCGAGTTACCCAATTCTCAGAGAGGGCCAACACATATGCTGAACTCTTGAAACATCTCATCTACAGTATAGCTGTCTAAAACAGAAGAGAAAGAGGAATTCGGCTGCACGACAGAAAGACTAGAGAAGACAAGCTGAGTTTAGTTTCAATATTTTAATTCAACAAACTCCTAAAAGCACAAAGAATTCAGTTTTCCTAACTAATAAGGCACATATCGGAATGCCGTTTCATGGACGTTGAGCAACAGAGTTGTACACTTTTTTTTCCTTTATCAACCCCCTCTGTTGCTCTGTCCAATTCAGTATGATCTCAAATATGTTACAGACATTACGAACAGGAACATAAACATGAGTATCTAATGAGAGAATCATCAATACATTCAGTAAATATGTATTAATTGGTATACCCTAGTAGTGAATAAAGGCATTTAATTGTAACAATCAGTTATTAGTCGGGTGAACTCTATGAAAGACATTTCGGAGAAATTACATGAGCTATTATTAAATAATACATTGCACAAACGTATACTTTTTAAATCAGTTAAAACACATGCACATGCAAACTCAACTACAGTTCTTTGTCTCACATAATTATGTAAGTGATCTCAATTGCATAAAGATGAAGAAAACAAACTTCGTAACTATTCTTTGACTGGTGACATTGAAAAACTCGAGCTCACAGTTTGATACAGTTTGACTTACAGTGGTGTGAGTCAGTTTCTTTTCTGTTTCTTTTACATTAAACTTTCACTGTTACGTTATTGCTTTCCTAGAACTGCTATTCCGAACATCTGTGCTATTCAGCAGACACACGCTGTGATTTTCAGAGGCATATTTAAAGCACTTGTAATGGGTAAAGTTACTGTGATAATATCTAAGATAACAAAACACAAATAAAATGGCTTGTAAGGGCATAAGAATTATGTACCAACCAATAATATTCTATGTAGACATCAATATTTCCTTCATAGTGTAGTTCTGTTGCATTTTATACAAAAAAGAAGAAACTGCAGAAAGACCTTCCATAAATATTTCTGTAGGATACAACCTAAGATCATTGTAAAACAACGTAAAAACTCCCAGCTCTTTTGCATCTCAGCAATCTGCCCTTTTTAAAAAAAACAAAAAAAAAAAACAATTTTAATATTGCATCACAACATTTCAACATAGCTAACTTGAAAATGATGGCCGTCGAATATATACACAAAACAAACACAGAACTGTATCTTTGAAAGGGAAAACAAAATCGCATCCAATTTCAAATTGCAAAATTTTCAACATCTATACTGGTTTCCAAAATACACATATCTTTCATAGAAAATAAGTTTACACTGAAAGTGAGCTATAAAAGTCAAGTATACGTAATTCAAGACAAACACATGCGCGAAAGCACTTGTATTGCAAATGCATGTACACTATCGCTACCTCCAATCGCTCCAGGCCTCTGGCTGTTGGAGCAGAACTAGCACATCACAGGGCTTATGCTAAAACACCTCCAAAGGTAAGGCTAACAAGTAAATCATCATCATCATCATCATCATCATTAAGATCATCTCAGCTGTAGCAATCTGTTCTTCTTTTAAATGTTAGAAACAAGCTGAGCTGGAACATCCCACTCCTCCTCAGCCCACTGAAAGGATGCAGACGAGTAGATGTTCACTATGCTACTGCTAGTTCATAGGGAACCACTATTTAGCAGTATAGCTTTGTGGTTTTTATTTTTTGCTCACACATTAAGGCTACAAACAATTGTTTACAATTGATCCCAGTGATGTAGGGAGACAGTTCCGTGTTAAGCTTTTAAGAATGGGCAGCCATTGCACTGAAGCTACACATTGCTTTTTTACTGAGAAAAACAGCCTCTGGCTGATTTCCTACAACGGTGTAAATCAAAACACAGTATAACTTCTTCCATCCTAAATGAGGCTGGAAGTGAAACTTGGCGTGTAACAACGTGTGCACAGAGGAGCTATTAGCAACAACAGTCCACAGTAAAACTACATTTATTGAGTAATGAAGGAGCTCTACTAGAAAACAGGATGACCTGCTTTGCGGAGAGCCATTTTGTGAGACTGATCTCATTTCTAGCTCACTGCTGATTCCTCAGCAACAGACCATAGTCTGATCGGATTTAGCATCAGGAAATCAAACCTAATGCATCCACAGCTCCTAATGAAGGGAGGGGAATATTAGTTGGTTCTCTGTTTTCAGTGCTAATGGGTTCGTTATATTGCCGCCCCATCAATTCACATCTTAGACCAGCATGAGACACTACCTACCAAAATCCCAGCGTTTCACATCATATAAAGCATTTTGGACTTCTCCCTTCAGGTACAGTTTGCTTCTGAGAGTATCAAATAGTTTGTCTCTACAAATCAGGAAACATACAAGTAAGTTCAGACGACATAAAATATATGAGGTTATGACTTCCAACGTTTAGTAAACAATTATACACATATTCTATATACCAAGAAACATCTTTTACTTTATATGTACATCTAGGTTTACAACTTCGACAAGACAATATTCTGCCCTCAACAACTTCTGTCAGCAAATGCTTACGAACGTGTCCACAAATGATCTCTGTTATACAAAATAAAGCTACATTTAAATGTTATAAAATATTAAATGCTCTTTGATCACAGTCAAAGGTGACCAATAGTATGAGTACAAGAGTACAAGAGCGAATCGTGCAGGCTGAGAGGTAAACTACAGTATATCCTTCAATAATCTTCATATCTCTCAAATAAATGTTTTCTATCTTTCTCGGCATTATACTACATTCCTCAAACACTTCCAATATGTCCTGTGTCCTATGCCCAACTGCTCCCAAAACCACATCCTGTCAGTTTCAGACCTTGCCAAAGACTTTTCAACATAACATACTTTGTCCTTTTCTCACATTTCAGCCAACTGTTTCCTCCTCTGCTCCTAGACAGGTCATTCTTTCCTAACAGAAATCACAGCTTTGATGGGATTAAATCCATCGTTTGTCAGTTGTGTTGGCAATTCAGAAATGTACATTAACAGCAAAGCTTCTATACAGCTGTGGTGTGATAAATCTTTCTTGGAGAAGATTACATATTGTTTTTGTGATGTCACAAGGCATATTCTTGTGATGTCACAAGGCATCTAAACACCTCTAAATACTCTATAAATATCAAAATAAGGCCACATAATTTGCAAGGAATCGTTTAGACCAAGTATTTGAAAAATTACATATTTTTTTCGAGCCATTTTTTAAAAACACATCAAAGAAATAAATGCTATTAAGTCCACTAATAAATGCTACTCATACACAACAAAGTTCAAGCACTCAAGCTAATGGCCAATGTAGAATTGCATAGATACACTTAGGCCTTAACCATCATGTCATCTAAAATATAGCGGCATACAAATAAAACAATTGGTGCATGAAGATAAGAAAATATGTAAATTCAACGCAGGTTCTATCCCGAGACAAACTGAGGCGTTTGTCCCAGCTGGCTGTGCTCTTGTGGTCTTGTGAGGAATTCCAACCTGTTGTTTTTTTATTATCATCCAATAGGCTACTGTGCAGATGACTAACACTGTTGCATAAGATGTTGATGTTCTATATGGAGACGCTAACTTCCTTTAAGCCAGCTGATTGCTTTAGCCTTGCAGTTTATATGCATGTCAAAAACACACAAGTATATATATTCAAAGCAGGAACTTGATATTGCTGAATTTCATACAAGACAATTCTATCCTACAGTAGTTTCTAATGGCAAGAGGTGGGGTTAGACAGGCCCTGTGCACACAAACACACAGGTGTAAATATCCCAGTTTAGTTGAATCAATTGCACGATGATATAAAAACAATACAAATAAATATGCAACATAAAAGCTAGGGACGACAAGTACAATATCCCCTGTTAATTCACAGTTAAAATGGTGTGCTGTTGACCCAAAGAATACTGCAAGGCACACTACAGGCCAGCCCTGTCTGACTGAACTAATATAATACTTATACCACTCAGCACATCCACGTAGTTCACTTGGCAGGGAAAATGAAGACAGATTCTGTAAACACGCAGTCAGAGAGCACAATGTTGAGGTCAGCCATTGTGTCCGGTATGGATATCAATACTGTCAGTGACACACTTCTAAACATATACTTACTAGTCAATTATACACATAAATCAAATCCGTTCTATACTGTTGATACACAAGGCCATTTTAGAGCTAGCAATATTTACACTAATATTTTGGCACATATTTCTCATATTTGTTTCATGGAGCACTTGCTGGGTATGTCAGAGGGGAAGGGGCAAAGGGAGAGGAAGGCAGGAGTGGACAGGGACCTGCGTGGTCCTTATTGCACACGGCGGCAGTAGTAGCCCAGGACTTTGCACTTCTCACACAGGTGCTGCGGGTGTTCCTTGCTCTGGTCAGAGACGTCCAGGCCGTCGGGTTTCTCCAGAGGACGCTGCAAGAAGGGAAGATGCTCGTCATTACACTTGCTTTTATTTCAGGCTGGCCATTTGCCTCAATATTTGACCAAGGCCAGAGCTACTGAGAACGTCTGCAACGAGGCCTTGAAGGCTGATCTTATGGACCATCATGTGAGTTTAGAGCTCAAACCACAGTCTGGCTCCATCAGCAGGGTGTGTCAAACATTTGTTTAGGACTGGTATCAGATAATATACTCCAATCTCAGAAATATGCTGAAAAAGCTGTTCATAGCTATTGGAAATACTTTCAGGATTCCATCTCTCTGGTATGCTTATTCCTACAAACCAGCGTGACAATCGAGGTGATGAATCTTATTCTTGGAAATTATGCAAAAGACCCAGAGAATAGCTGTGAGAGCCAGCCGTTTTTGGCTGTTGATCACAAACAATACTTCTACAATCATTTGTTTTCCCACCCATTGTTGTTGCAGGATCTTTTTACGGTCCTGTTATTCTTTCCAGTGTGTCTCAGCTGTACTTTATGAAATACGGAAAACCAGGTTAACACAGGCCATTGGGAGGAGACAATGTAGCATTAGGCTGAGTGTTTGCTCAAGAGCGAAGGGCTTTGTGAATGATAATATTAGGGAATATCGGATACCACTGTGGATTAAGAATTTGGCCTATGTGCTCAATAACTGGAAGGAATTCCTGCCAAACAACAGAAAAGCTCAGTCAAGCAGGAAGCTTTGGGGGGACTTGCGTTGTACCTCTGTTTTTTGTCTGCGCATACTGTAAAGATGTCAGCCGGGCTCCCAGGGAAAGGCGTTAAATTGGAGATTGATGGAAACAGGGCTTGCGGCAGTTAGCCCTCTAATGCGCTTAGAGTGAGCTTCTGGCACAGGTCTGGCTATTTGACTTGATAGCATGGCAAAGGCCACTGCTAAGACACGTTCACTTAATCACCCGACAGGAACTATTGGGGATGTGTAACACTTCGCAGTTCTAGAGCTAAAGTCGTAACAGCTTTCCACCATGAGAAAACAATAAACCCCTACACACACATCTACTTTATGTGAATGCTTGGATTCCAAGAACAGGAGTCAGCTATGCACCCATAGAGGCTCTTTGATATCCACTGGGGTGTACTGCACATCTCACATGCTGACTTGGGGGAAATATGTTAAGTGGGTGATGCTGAAAGGGCAAAGAATTTGCTTGCAAGAGAAGAGCTAACCACAACATAATCATGGAAAAGAGCATGCATTTCCCACCAGCTGCCTCCAAACAAATGATGGTTTCTCATGAATGTTACAGCCACATTTAATGACAATGATTGAAATGAATGTTTCCTTCTTTGCGCTACTATATTTACTCTTTCAAGTCCATCTTCAGACGTCTGGAACTGGGACTAAACTTAAGAGCAGTTCAGCAGCATGGTTTTGGTGTGAGGCATGTTGTCAATTTTAGCAATAATGAAACCTGCAGCGCCTTTGTGCAGAGATTAGTGTGACTAGGCAAGAGTATTTTTTTTTTCTTTCTTAGTCAGTCCCTCTCCTGCCTTGCATATGTGTATTTCCTGGAAGAGGAAACACACTGTTAAAGCAGTATCACGTTTTGGATATCAAGTATCAAAGGTAGGCCCATGGGGCTTCATCTACCACAAAAATGTTTCTAAAGACTACAATGTTTGTGTGTACATTACACAAATATGCTTTTGATTGAACATTAGTCTCTCTCTCTCTCTCTCTCTCTCTCTCTCTCTCTCTCTCTCTCTCTCTCACACACACACACACACACACACACACACACACACACACATGCTAACTCAATTATGGGCTTTCACAGAACATGTTGATCTGGATATCTAGAGAACATCATTAAAGCTGTGTTGTACCTGTTTGTGAGGATACACGTTGATGTGACACTTGATACATTCCTGCCCCATGTTGGCCCAGGAGTTTCCACTCATCCACTTCCTTTTGCATTTGGGGCATTTGTACTCTCCGAAGCATCTCTTCTTCCCCTGATAGGGTGTCAGTCCTTCACCTTTGGGTCGGGCCTGAAACGGCATGGAAGGTACAGTTGGGTCAAGTCTGCTGCTAAAGTCTGCAAGCAATCAAATCATCAAGCTCCTCTGATCAACAGTGGATGAAAAAGTAAGTCTGGACTGAAGCTCTGCCCACAGTGGAAGAATTTATGTCACCTGATTCTGTCCTCCCTCAGTGAATTACTATCACCTGTGCTCTTGGCACAGTGCAGTTAGAATCAAGTAAGACTTGTTTAACAAGCTGCGAGCTCTCATAAGTGCAGCCCAGTCCATATGCTGCAGCACTAATGTAATGTTTTGAATGCAACCTGGGAGACTGTATTAAACAGCAAAGCTAGGCCAGGGACTTGTTTTATGGCCTGTGAGTATGACTCTACAGACGATGCGCTATATAATGGTCAGTACAGGGCAAAAAGTGCATTTTGTTTCATAAAAAACAAATGCTAAGAGCAGTGCTTTATAGAACTTTTAATTACCAGTTCAATGAGAAGATGCACAAACCATGCTATATGAAGTATAGCCAAGGCTTTGTTGGTATTGGAAGCATTTGTTTCATTTGCACTAAGGGGCTTTTTAACACAAGAATTTATTCTCAAACAGACTTGGGCGTGGTGTCAACATGGTGAGTCAATGCTGGATTCAATATCTAGGCCACAACAACTACAAAAGGGAAAACTCAGATTTTCCCCTGGTGTGTCACAAATAAGAGCTTTATGTCATCACCATGGTAGATCTTTAAATTCTAAGAAGGCCAAAAGCAAACTTAAAAATTAGAAAACAACAAGTTTATTGAGCCCTGTCAAATCCAATTGGGGTCTACAAGAAAACAATTTAAGAACAGTTTAAGAACAGTAGACTCCAGAAAAAACAGTATTTACTAAAATGGTTTAAAGTGATCCAAAAAAAAAGTCATCCATGCAATGCACACCACAGCAACAGCCCCAGAACATATCAAATCATCACTTAAATCTGAGCACTTCCAAAGATTTCCATTATTTGAGTGAAAATAAGGCTTTACAGATGAGTGTGGTGTGGTCTCTGCATGTGTTCTGGTAATGAAGTTCAACATGTGTGCATCATTATGTTCCCTTTCAATCGTGTCTTTAAAAAGAGACTTAAAGAGTGGGAAATGGGCTGTGTGTGTGAGAGTGAGAGAGAGAGAGCGAACAAGAAAGAGAAAGTGGCATAATCACTCAGGCAGAAAATATTTCCCATCTTGAGTCCCTCTGAACAAGCATGGCTTTTCAAACAGGTGAGAAAAAAAATCTTCGGAGGCCCTGCTTTACCCATGTGAAATCTATCATATCAAAGTTCTTGTCCTTGGGGCTTGAGCCACATTGTGGAGAAAGAATGAAGCCTGAAGCTGGCTCCAGATTGCAGCAGGGATGAGAGGGGTGGATATGTTACTTTGGTCCCGCATGAGTAATGAGAGGTGAAATCATCAGCATCTGCTCCAGTGTGTGTAAAGAGCCAGTAATATGCGTCACAACACACATGCTGCATGCGATAGGCTCTCCTCCCCAACCTTAAACAATATGACTCAACCACTGTCAACAAACCATCTCCTTAGTTGACAGCAGCTGGAAACCATGACTTCTGAGCTTTGCTCTGGCTGCATCGCCAAACTTCAGAAACGGACTGACGCAAGGTCACGCTAAAGACTGCGCCACTAGTCCACTTTAGGACTGGCGTGGGTGGGGAGCTCTAGGATAGGGAAAATAATAAAACCCATAGCATAACTGACCTCAGCCCATTTGATTCATATTTTCCATTGTTGAGCTTCATTAAGCTTTAGGTGTAACTAAAATCTCTGGTTAATGTCCTGACAGTGTTGTAATGCCCTGCTCTATGACGTTACACAATATGACCTAGCTTGATGGCTAGACTTGAAGTGCTCTTCTAACACTACAGGCTCCTGTTGAGAGTAGAACAGAAACTAAACATAAAAATCTTAATTGCTTCCTTGTCTTCCTGTTTCTTAACATCACATATTAACTCCTTTAACGCCACAGAACCGCCAAGGGCACCGGTCTTACATTTAATTACATTTACATTTCTGGTATTTATTGAGAGCGACTTACAAGGTTACTCGTATTACAGAGGTGGGCCAATGTAGTGGTAGGAGTCTTGCCCAAGGACTCTTATTGGTGTAGTGCAGCATAGTCACCCAGACCGGGAATCGAACCTCAGTCTCCCATGTGGTGCGGTAGCTCACTGGCAGGTAGTGGTGCTATCTGTTGTGCCACACCAACCAAAATTATTTTCATAAATTTACTGAATAATATTTTTTAGGATGCAATAAAAATCACAGAGTTTTAAAGGTTAACTCTTAAGGATCTGTCAGCAGCTGCAGTTCCTTACTATTATAATAATGTTCCTTAAAGATTCGTTTCCAGATTAGTTTTGTTGTGATAATAAATAACTCATGTTAGTTAGTAGATAATATTATTATATTCTATTTTACTATACAACTCCAAAGGACATGAATAGACATAGATAGACTAGATAGGTTTTCTCAAGTTAGCGCTTCCCTCTGAGAGATATCTGACCAGCAGTCCTGGAAAATTCACAACTCTGACTAATCGCATTGCTAAGAATCTGAGGCACTGTGAAAAAAGCCTCTATCTATGCATCAGCGCTCTGCAGAATGCCCTGGGCCTCTGCCAGAAGACACACATGATATTCTGTTTACAGCAGCTTGACCTATTTTGGTTGTGTTTTTAATAGATTTCAGATTAATTGAGAATGTAGGAGAGGGCTGGTTTGATCGGCATGATGAGACACTGGACCTGTTCGATGAGGATAAAGCCAAGACTGGAATTGACCAACTATTGCTCAAAAGAATTTTGCCACTTCATGTTTTGATCTATTTACAGTATTTATTTACATTTTGTGCTATTAACAAAGGCAAGTTACTTTTTTTTTATAAAGAACTAAAATGAATATAAAGAGTGCTGATATAAACAAGGAGATTTAGGTGAGGTTTATGTGTTTAAAACATACTTCATTTTCTACACATTAGTAATGAGAAATATTCAGGTCAACTATATTAGTAGGCTAAAACACTGTATTCCATGCTCTCAAACACATGAACTTGCATGGCTTGTTTTATTATTACTGTTGGTGATCACAGATTTGTCACAAAACATATTACCACCATCTGAAGCACAAACAGAACAGTCTGCTTTCCAAAAACAACAATTTAAAATATTTTTTTTCAGAGCACACTTCACTAGCAAACACCACAAGTGGAATTACAGACTGATGCCAGAGTCTCTGCACTTTAGTTGCATGTTTACACAGTTGAACTCATTGCTGCATTGCTGTAAAAGCTGAGAGACTTCAGCCTTACTTTCACAGAGGGCTTAAACAGACACAGAAAGCTCATCGAAATGGTCATAGCCTACCGGTCAAATACATCAATAATGACTAGTTTGTTTGAGTGTGTTTCAGGTCAGTGTTTTTTTTTTCTGCGACAGAATTTGTTTATCCCATATCCTACATTTTCTCATAGTTTCTTTTCCTGAGGCCACCTTATGACATTTGTGTGGGTTTTAATATCCAAAACAATCATACTTTATTGGTACATTACCATTTTCTAACCTCTCTCCTATCCCTTAGAATTACACATGTAGTTTTTCTTACTGTGTCTTTGTAGAGCAGGCTGCTAAAAGACTGATGTAGATAAATGAGCTGTGTCCTGATTGGCTAACCTGTGTTTTGCTTATTTTAAAAAGCAGTCCAGACTGAAACGTTCTTTATAACTTCAATGTGAATGAACAAACTAAACGGCTGTAGGCTCCACAGGCAAATATGTAAATACATTCATTTTCATGGCAAAACAGACTGGTTTCTACAACTTAGTTTACAAATATAGAGCTTCAGGACCAGAGACTGAACCTTACATTTTGAGACTTCATCAGTGTTTACAAAGTACGTCTACTCTTTTGAAAAGAGCAAGGACATTCAGTTTGCCATGACATAGCCCCTTTTAAATAACAAGGAGTTTTGAGAGCTTGCTATCCACCTCTAGAACAGACTTACTTAGACAGAGTACTGGCAAGAATGTCCCACCACAAACGCACTTTCATTGAACACAAGCGGATGAGACTGCGACTGACTAAGACTAATCTAATGGACCAAACAGATTCACATTGCTTTTGCAGTCAGTGTACTTCAGTTTTCTCTCCGAAACAAAACTGCAGGAGTAACAGAAAACCCACTCAGGAGTTCTGTAGCGTTGGTCACTCCGGACATTAGAGATATGTATGCAGTGACAGTCACTAGAGAGGTAAAAGAGGGGAATTCAATTTGACCACCCCCCCTCCTCCTCCCTCCAGCTGTGTTCCCCAAGGATAGCAAAGGGGGCTGGGATCCAGCAGCAGAGCCAACCTCCCTGCAACAGGACAAATACCACAGCTCGGCAGTCATCGCTCGCAGCTGGAGAGGGCCCTCCAATCAAGCCCTACAGGACTGAAAAGGGGGGGGGGAAATCAGAAGCAGATGGGTTCCACACTGGTATAACACGAGAAAACACTAACCCCCCTCGTAAAACCACTGATCTGCTTTGAATTAGGACTATAGGTTAGCAAACGAGGGCCGGAGGAAAGTGCTAACCTGAAACATTCACTGTTGAGTACAATCGATTCAGTGTATTATCATTGGAAGAGATCTGTCAGATGATTGATACGTCTCTAGATCAAATAGCAGAGGAATGTTGGATGTATACTGGGTGTATAGGACAGAAAGAGCACTGTATAGAATGCTAGCACAATCCTCTGGATAATTAACAACCATTTTATATTAAACCAAAAAAACACAGTTTTTTAAAAGCACCTTTGTGGCATTTTCTTTGGATGACTGCATGCAAAGACAAAAAAGAACACACACTGCTGAAGGCTTAGGCCCACAGAGGACAGAGGTCATAGTGCTGTGACACTGCATGTTAAATACTGTTAACAGTAGAGTTCTCATGATTACTCCTAAACTTGATTACTTGATTAAATACAATCATTGCATAATATAAAATTATCTTGCAGTAAAAACAGATGGATTGACACATTCCTTTATTCTTTGTTGTCAGATGTATTGAAAACACTCCTGCTTTGAATTTACCTAATTCAAAAGTTTCCTTTGGTTGCACATGAACAAAATATGCCACATCAACACACGTTGCTTTGTTTGGAAATACTGGTGTTTTTCCAGGACAGAATTTTGCTATATTTTTTTACTGTTCAGGTCTTATAGAATGTTCTAGTTTTACAAAATTATTAAAAAAGAAAATTATGAAAATTATTTCTCCATCACAAATAATTAATATTAACAGTGCTAGTTAACCAGATCTGTTTAATTAAATAAAATGTAAAATGTGACCACTTGCCTAATGCACAGCTGTATTTTGCATGTCTATTCAGGCATGATTTACCAATGTCTTCCAACAATTAGTGGCCAAATCTGTCCTTATGCCTGGAGGCCTCAATCTTCACATGTGAGTGAGCTTGTTTAAGCAATAAGCCTAGTTCTCTGGAGGAATTTAGTGGGTTTTACCAGTGACAGCTTGTTCATGTGCAAACATGTTTTGCGCATTTTTATAAATAATGAAAAAATCACCAGATTACCTGCATCTTCCACAGAGGAAAATATTTTCCTAGGACCAGAAATATGTGGCACATACACAACCCAGAAATGTAATGTTGTTTACAGCTCCAAAATGTCTTTCACTCTTCTGTATCTTGTGTTTCTGCACTTTAGAAGACTTGATTTACTTGAAGTATTTATTGGAAGGACAACTGTGCCATTTAAGTGCATTCTTGGTGGTAATAGTAGAAAACCACTTCTCTGGCCCTGTCTGAGGACTTTGTTTTTGTTAGGAAATGCATGTCATCTTTTGAGGCAGAGGATGGAGAAAAGCCTACACAAATCGGAGTACTTTTTTTGGCTTTGAGTTGCACAATAGATGTGGTGAATGTGGAGTCAACAGAAAGAAGAGCACATATAATCTTTGACTAATCACAAAAACCACTCTTGCTAACTTCAGACAATAGCTTGCACAGCATGTGTTGGAAAGTCTCATGAAAATAATTAGGCTTGTTGAAGGAAACTCCAGTGTGCAATTCCACTTCCAAGTCCTGCTTGGATTCATTCTATATTCTTGGAAATCAGTCATAACTTTATCAAAATATTAATCTTGTTACAGGCCCCAAATGCTAAACGCTAACTATACTGACACATACAGTGCTAGGCAAGTCTTGAAAAGTCATTAAAATTATTATTCATTTTTTTTGTGTAACGTTTTACACAAATATCCACATAACTATTTTCCAGTACTATTGAAACACTGGCCTTCGTGGAGAAGGGGAGGGTTGGAAGTGGTTCAGCAAACACACACACACACACACACAAACAATTCCAATAACCTGTTCATCCATATTTACGCCTATGCTAATGTTCTAACTTCTGCAGTTTCACTATTGGCAAACCATTTACCCAGATTACCTTTTCCACAGTATTGCTTGGGATCCTTGATAGTTTTTAACATTTCATAAACGGCATTAGCATTACAATTTCATTATCTGTGGCATCATCCACATGTGCTTTATGCATGTAAGCGCAGTTAGAGTACCAGTGTGCGCTCAACAACTCTCCGCCATTAGCATCACAATGTGAGGGCCCGATCAAGCAGAGCTCTGTCTGGCCTGGATAGGGAGATTCAGCCAAGGCCAAGGCACAGCCTGCAGATGGCCTTCCCTGGAGTCTCACACACAAGAATGATAGTGTCACCCTCATCAGCTGCGTTCTGTGTGCGATTTCCGGAGTGCTCGGCGAAAGGCCCGATTTGCGCGAGCATTCCAGTCAGGTGCGTGTTGGTGTTATTTATTAATTCCCACTAGGAAGGCTAAATGAAGCCAGTGTTTCCTTAGGTCTCCCCGGCTCCTTTTCTTGTGGGTGCAGCTGTCTCTTTTTATGCCTGTGAGGGAGAGACTGCAGAGTCGCAAAGACTGACAAGGAGGAACAGGTGTGCTGTTAAATGATAAATCTGCACGCTTACAATGCCTCAGTGTTCGCAAAATCAGTCCTCCTGAAACGAAGCGCTCAGACGTGCTGAGGGAACGCGCAAATAATTAAGTGTAGACCCTGCTGAGAACCAAGTTAAGCTGGCATTGACACAACTTTAGCAGCTGACCTGAGGTCAGCCTTGCCCCCTATTAGGAGAGGGGCCTGGACTGTTGATTCTGGAGCTGGCTCCAAAAACGTGAAAGGAAAGGAAGCTGAAAGTAGAGGGTGAGGACTACCAAACGAAATCTGGTGTAACATTTTAAGTTTTAGATATTTTCATAACATTTGAAGCAAAAAACGAAATGTAGTGCAATGTTTGCTGCATCGGCTGAGATGGAAAAATTTACATTCGATTAAAATGTTTAAATCTGTGTCTTTCTGCATTGTTTTTTTTGCTGAGCGAATATGAAATATGTACTTGAGGCCATTGTGATCAAAACAAAAGCACTTTATAACTACATGCTGGAGAGCACCAATTTCAAACCAAGTTAACTAATTGATGATCTGATGATAAACAGGTACCTAATCAAAGGTCACTGTACGTTGAAGCAGCAAAAGTAAGTTATATTCAATATTTCACTTAGTACTTTGCTCAAGTAGATGATAGAAACTTTTTCGAAACTACAAAAAAACAAGTATAGCAACTACAAAATTACATGCAATTACTAACTTTCTACCACTGCTTGCTTTGTAGACAAAATAACTGCCTGTGTTGAGGGTTTTTTAATGGTAATTAGAGAGATTCAGAGGAAACTTATGGCATAAAGCCTTGTGCTTCTCTTATCTCTTTGATGTGCGAGATAATTAAACGCGTACTCTTTCGACGTGAAACGTAATTGTCCACTTAAGTGAAATTTACAGCGATAATTACTTCTGAGAGGAATATCACAGCAGGATGCAAGGCCATATGTTCATGGGCTGATACCATATTGCACCTGAGTCATACAGAAAAACACAATTAGGTTCACTTCAGAGTGGTTTAAGAAGAACCGTAACGTTTTGGAGTACTCTTATAAATATCCAGACCTAAACCCCATTGAGATGTGAAAACCCGCAAATGTCACGGAGGTCCACACGGAGGAACGTGCCAACATTCTTCCAGAACGGTGAGAGACTGATCAGTAATTACAGGAAACATCTGCTTGTCTTCAGTGCTGTTGAAAGTGGGGTAACCAGTTATCTGCACTATTTTAAACATAGCAAATATAATTTGGATTAAATTAAGGAAGGAATAAAACACTGTGTGCGCCAACAACGTTCATCTGATACGAAGGGGTTCAGTGAAAGGTCTGATAACACTCTGTTTTGAAAAATATGCAAAAACCCAGAACCTCAAGCAGAGAAAAAGACTTTTTCTCTGCACTGTATGACTTAACTATATTATTCCTGATTCCTGACATTTCGCATTCTGAGAATTTCTCATTCCAAGTGGTCATTTATAATTAAATGCAGCAGAGTTGCTGGGCCCCACAATCTTTTCTAGGTTATTACAGAGCTACGCCATGTTTTCCAAGTATTCCAGATAGCGTTGGACTGCTTCCTGGTTGCTGGCGCAGGCCCCGGGAGTTTGGCTGCTCCCTCTGCCAGCATCTGGAAACCATCAGCGTAAACAATGGAGGCCTCGGAGCCTGAGCCCCTCAGCCGGCTCCCGTGAGACTCCACTCCACACTGCACTAGAACACCAAACCCACCAGATACAACATGCTCAATTACCCTACAGAGAAGAGCAAGACAAAAAAAAAAAAAAAACACAACTCAACTTTCTCTAAATCTGTTTAGCTTGGCCAGGATACAGAAGAGATAGATTTACAGATATGCTAAAATACACAGATCAGATTTGGAGAGGTCCAGTCTCCCATCTCGTGTTTACTTACACAATTAGTTGCTGAATGTTTGATTAGCAATCTTATTATTCAATTGAGGAACACTTTGTGAGTCAACACTGTGTGAGTCAGCGTGCAACCAGTGACATGCAAGGGAAGCTAGATATGATTGAAGTGCCGACTTTTGGCTTTAATTAACATAAATTTTACTGTTTTTTGTTTACATAGTCCATCTATTGTCACAGGCTCATAAAGTAATTGGACAAACCAATGTCATTCTAAATATTAGAAGCATTTTTAATACTAGGATTCAAATCCTTTGCAGTTAATGATGCTCTTAAGTCTGTGACCCATGGACATCACCAAATGCTGAGTTTCATCCCTTGCTGTGCTTTGCCAAGCCTTCACTGCAGCACAGTGTTCACGGAGTTCAGTTGCTGCTTGTTTGTGGGTCTTTTTGGCTATAGTTTTCTCTCTGCAAGTGAAAAACATGCTCAGCTGAGGACAGGTGACTGACTTAGTAATTTAAAAATATTCATTTCTTTTGCCTCGAGAAGCTCCTGGGTTGCTTTCAGTTTATGTTTTGGGTCATTATTCTTCTGTTCTGTGAAGCACCATCCTATCACTTTAGCAGCATTTCACTGAATTTGAGCAGAAGCTACAGCTCTATACACTTTAGACATCAGTGGCCCAGTTCCACTGGCAGGCAAACATGTCAGCGCAATAACAGTCCCTCCACCGTGTTTGACAGATGATGTGTTATTGCTTCGGATCATGACCCCTTCCATTACTTCTCTATAATTAAGTTAATCATGCTTTCATCTGTCCGGAGGATCGTGTTCCAGGACTGGGCAGTCTTTTCAAATGTTTTATAGCGATCTAATCTGGCTTTTCAGTTGTTTCAAGTGTTAACAGTGGTTTGCATCTTGACGCAAACCCTTTGTTTTTACATTCATCACAAAGACCTCTCTTGATTATAGACTTTGGCAAGGATACGCCTACCTCCTTGAGAGTGTGCTTGACTATACTCTTAAAAATAAAGGTGCTTCAAATAGTTCTTGGATTGATGCCACAGAAGAACCACTTTTGGTTCCATGAAGAACCATGTTTGTAATACACACGTGTGAGGCTGAAGACCCTTTAAATTGGTACAGAACCTTTAAATCAAGGGAAGGTTCTTTAGACCTTTAAAGCAGCTATAGTTACAAAAAGTGTGCCACTGTCCAAATACTTATAAACCTGGATGTACGTGTAAAGGGTCCATTGGTTCTTGTTACCCATTTCATGCTATAATTCTAAACCACAGTAAATTACTTAACATCTTTTTGTAGTAAATGCTGTAAACTCTGCTCTGGTCACATGTCTGAATGTATAGAATCCTATGAGAGTCGGCTTATTTGCTTCGCTATGTTAAGACTGCTGCCGGTGGGAGTTGGCATTTCATGGATTCCAGACTAATATAGCAGGCATAAACGCATGCACAGTAACGAGTACAGAAAAAGAGGGCACACAGGCCAAGTGCCTTCAGAGTTAGCCACTGAACTGAGCAGAATGAGAAGCTCTCTTTATGCTAAATCAAGCCATGGATTACTCACCTGTTTATTTATGCTGATTTATTTATGTACTCTGTAAGTCAAGTCTGTTTGGCCTCCTCTCAAGAATGAGAGATGTCCCAACTTTGCCTCAAACGCAAATATATAGTGTGTGTTCTTTACAGGAAGCTGTAGAAAGACAAAGACAGGCTATGCACGGGTGCTTATTTTGTCCATGGCCAGCTGCTCTTTCTGAAGCGTAACTGCTGAGATAAGCGTCCTTATCTTGTACAGTGTTGGCTAAATATAAACATTAGCATTACACAATCACTGCTTTAAGACTTCACATTCTCTCCAAAGGGAATCTGTACTTACATGGTGTCCTTAACAACACATTTTATTTGTGTATGTCTACGTTTTAAATCACTGTGCTCCCACACTGACTTTGGCAAGGGAACAAAATGCAAGTGAGCTGTGTTATATGCATCAAGGCAGGTTAGTACATAGATCAGACCCAGATGCAAAGGTATGTGGTTTTCATTTAGAAAACGAGGTGATAATAGACAGCTAAAGGTTAAAGAATGTTGACTCCAGGTATGACACTTACATTTGTGTGTATGTGGATCATCCAGGGCACTTAAAGGCTTGATCCTTACCAAGGGGTGCATTTACGAAACGTGGCCAATAGGAACAGGAATAATGATCCTATAAACCAGCATTGCTTCTCCCTTCTCCAAATATTCACAACAATGCTTTAGAGCATACTGCGCACAGACCTCAATATTAATGCAAGCACTGGAGACTAAATAACATAACACACAATAAATCAGTTCTTGGAAACCCAGCAGTTTTCTGATTTATAGGCAATAAAATTACATTCAGTCACAGTAACAAATGGAGAAGTGATTACGATACCACAGAATTTGCTCTGTCCCTCCCGAGCCCAGTTTTTGCAAGGAAAAACTAAAAGGGGCAGGGGATTAACCAAAGTCCAGTCCAAGTTATATATATTATGTTAAGTGGACATACCACATCTATTAAAGTAAAAGGTCAACAGGCATAATCCAAAAAACAGGTCACAGGAAATCTCTGCTTCAACTCCAACATCTGATTTTCTCACACTATACTATAGGACAACATACAGCACAATAGTATCTTTATCAACAACATTTAAAGAAAAAAATAAAACCTCACCCTAAGAAGAAATTACACTCCTTCCCAGTGCAAGGAGTGTAACATTGAGGCCAGATCCACAAACTAGTGTTAGATTCACTCTGAGGCACTTGAGTCACTGAGCATTTATCACTTGACTCCAGCTCCTGTGGTGACAGGCAAATAGCTGGTAAACGACTGATATTTTTCAAGAGGTCTTACCAAATGTAAATGACATTTGTGGGGCCATAAACACCGTTTTAAAACATGGAAACACCTAACAGAGCTACACTGTGTTCAAATATAAGAAACATATAGCAGAGCACCTTGATCTAACAGAGCTATTATCTATTTTTAACATTCAAGAGCCTCAATGTACTGTATGTATTACATGTATTAACATATATCTCCATTTAGTTTTTCACCTAATTTGAAACTGGCGGCTGTCCCTTATATTATGTCAAAGTGTCTTGAGGACCAGCACAAATGCTGCAAAATCTTTTTACACTAACTATTACTGGAAGTTAAAAAGATTTTTTTACAGTCCTATAGTCAGCTGAGCATCTACCCATACTGCCATGTGTCCATAACTGAACTTGGCATTCCTCCTCCAGTCACCAAGAAATAGCTGATTCTGCATTTCTGATGTGGTTTTCATTGTTAAGGCCTCTTATTTTAGCCCAAGCACAAGACCAGAAAGTGTCTGCACAAAACTTCTATGAACAATAGCTTGCTTCCTTCTCAGTGTCTGATGATGAAACCAGTTATGAATGATCAGATAGACCAGTATTAATTTTAGAAGCATGCCAATGTTCCACTGACAATGTGAAAACCATCTGAACATCACAGAAACATCTGAAAGGAGTTAAGACTGAAAAGATCCCAAAACCACCCCCAGCTTTAATCATTTATAAGCTTTCCTTTTCAGGGCTGTTCGTACCAATTTTGACAGTTAAGACTGCTCGACCTTGGAAAAAAACTGACATTCCAATATTTTATTTTCTGCATAGTATATTACAATATTAAAAAAGTAAAAGGGATTTTCACCAGTCAATGGACCAACATTTGATGATATTAGTAATGAACTCAGTGTATCCAATATTGGAGTAAATTATCTGATATTGGGCAGATTCTGGTAAATAGGTCATGAAAATGAGAATTGTGTGAATTTTCCTTTTGTTTAAGCAGCATAAATGTTTTTCTTTTTTAACTTTCTTTGCAATATGATTTTTTTCTGTTATTATCATAATAATGTAAGTCTCGATTTGCTTTTCGCTAATTATATATCGCCAATACTTAATGTAATGCATGTATAATGCCTCACTGAATGCAAAGAGAGTTTAATTAGCATTAATTTACTCAGTGTAGTGCAGTGCAATTCAATCTGTCACAACTGATTCCTCCAAAACGTATAAATCTAAAACATGGCAGTTACTGTGTACTGGGAAAATGAAACATAATATTTTTGCTTTACCGCATGTGAGCTATTCAACGCTCACCTGCTGCATTTTGCAGAATCTTGTAAAAGTATTTACTAGCTTAAAGTTTTCCTTCCAAAATATTTATCCTCTTGCTTAAAATGAAAGATAACAGTCATGGTCACAGGCAGCGACGGTGTCCGTCTCTCACACAGGGTCAGTATTTCTGCTGCTCCCTCCGTCTGCTGGATCAGGGACAATATACGAACACGACAAGTACATCCCCCTTTCCAGAAACACAGGGAAGAGATTGATCTTGGCTGATTATCTGACTGCACTTTATCTGACATTTCTCAGATATTACGATTCCAAACAGACCTGCTTTTTGTGATCCCTTCAAGGAGAGGAATGTAACAGTGAAGTAAACACACCGTCCACAGTGGACCTGAGAGAAATACACAGTCGCTGCTGTTTAGTCTCCTCTCAGACATTGGGCCTAATTATTCGACGTCAGCTCTTCCTGGTCTTTACAGGAAAAGGCGTCAGTAGGATGTGATTGGCCATGCTGAGTTAACACAGCTGATCTTCTGAGAGGAATTTTAAGTGCATTTCCTCACTGCTGAGTCACGTCAACCAAGAGTTAAAACGAAAAAGAAAGAGAATATTTATGGAGTTCAAACAGACATTGGGTTTGTTTCTGGCACTTTCTTTGTATGACATGGTTAGGAAGAACCCATAAAAAAGTGGCAGACAATGACACCACAGGTAGAGCTTTCTGCTTGTATTGCTGGCCATGTTCCTACTCAAAAAGCCAACAACTAACAAAAGTAATTACTCAAAACAGTGATAGTCTAGGAGTCCTGAGTACCTTGTAAAAGATAATTTCCATAACATTAATAACTGCCAGCCCTGTCTGTGGAACAAGATGACACAGAGAGTTTACAACCCAAGTGGTTTTACCTTCTATCCATTAAATCAAACACCAGGCTGTTTTGTGTTGTGTAATCTAACTACCTAGCAGACTTAACTAGAAATTAGTTTGTCAAGATTACCCTTCAGTTTCTTTTAATAACAGTGTTATTCCTATCATGTTAGTAATATATGAGCTTATGAGTTCAAATTGGTGTTACACTTGAAAACAGTGCGGGTGGGAGCCTTATTTATGAATGGGCACATTGTGTTCTTCAGTTTCTAAGGAGATGGTTTTCTCTTGGCCTGGTGTGTAGATAAATGTTTTCAGTGCATCAGGTTTCACTGGAAAAATGTTGGGTGTTCACATCAGCATTAGCTGGCACGGCTAAATGTCTTCAGACATCTGCAGATAAAGTTGACCTGACATTTTCAGTAGACATAACTGATCAGATTCTCAGCGCTCCAACATATCTAAAAACACCGGCAGGAGAAAAGCATATGTGTTCCTTCGGAACTGACAGCAAATAACATGGAAAGTCAACTATATTACATAGCAAAAGTAATATAGTGTTAAGCAGACATGTTGTCATAGCCCAGGAAATGGGTCCCTCTGCTGTAATCTAGTCACTTCTACAATCGCCACAGCCTTGCTGATGTTGCTGTGTTGCCAGTTCGGAGTTTGCCAAGCTGTTTTCCTCGATTCAGTAATCTTGATGTGTAGTAGATCGGGCTGGCTGCTAGTGGCATTTGGAAGCCTAAGCTCTGCATTAGTCATCCCCAAGTTCACAATCCCAGCTCAGGCTCTACTCACCCTAACGACTCGTACAGCTGCAAATCGGGATTAGGTTACCCTGGCGTTGAATGACATGAGCAGGTTGACTGCCTCATGTGGAAAAAAAAAGAAAATAGAGGTGTTGTAGCTACACGTTTCCATTTTATTTCAGAGCATAGGGATCATATAGCCGAGGGGGGGGGTCTTACCCTGTTGTTTCCTTACATGCGAGAAACGTCTGTTCCATTATTTACCGCCAACACAAAAAGCAGAGGCTAAATATTGTACAACTATACCGAAGCAAGAGTAATGATAAAAAAAAAAAAAAAAGTACAAAATGTAATAATAGTAAAAGTCACTTCTATAACTTGAGTGGGTCATCTATCATTGCTGTTGTGTGGCAAGTAGCCATGTACACTCTTAAAAAATAAAGGTGCTCTTTGAACGATACCATGGAAGAAGCAACAGTGGTTCTTTTATGGCACTGCTCAAAGGACCCCTTGTCACACCTTTATTTTTGTGTGTAGATGCACATCTTCCCGCAATGCCAAGGCTGAGCAGTAGACAAAATGCTGACTGTCATTTGAAGAGGAAAAGCCTTCTGTTATATCTCCAGCATCCCAGATAAGCCCTATCTGTTTACATTTCTGCCTCTGTTTCACTGTCCTCTCTCAGATAGCTTCACCAGCAGATCTCATATTCTCTCTCTCTCATAGGCACATTCATACACATCGAGGGCATGCACGGGGTTGGGAATCCGACTAACTGGATGTCTGTAGGATTGAGTTAGAATAGAAGGAAGATCTCAGGTCAGACTGTAAAAACATTCCCATAGTTCCCCTCCCCCACATTCTCCTCAACTCACTCACCCCCACCCCCCAACCTCCACTCTTTCCCTTCCCTCAGCTCGGCCTTACAGCAGCTAATAAGACTCAACACAGACCTTCTAGTCCACAACAAGGGCGTCTCTATGCTGGGCTCAAAAATCAGCACAACTCAGATATGTTTTCTGCCTCGATCATCTCTTTGATAAACCCTGTTCGACCTGAGATTTTTTTAAATCTCGGTTTCAGAGGTCTGGACCTTTCTTTTAATATGGGAATGTTTTTAATATTTCCTTTATGTAGCTCAACATGAAAAAAGACTAATCTTACCCAAGCACTTCAGAGCAAAGCTCTCAACGGCCATTAACTAGCCAAAGATGGACTGTTGACAGAAATGGTACTACAGCCTCACTCAAAACCAGCACACATTCCTTACAGGTCTTTGGTAATAACACAAATCTCTCGTCTCATGTTGGCTGACTGAGGCCCTCTCTCTGCTGTCCTGTAGAAGCCTGTGATTGTACAGTGATTAAAAAGTGATCTGTAGCCTTAGCAGTGCTGTAGTCAGCATCCCACCGGGCGAACAATATGGGCTGACTTCCTGACCCCTTCGTCTGGGGATCCTGAAGGCAAACAATGGGATCCTTAATTAACATCGGCCATTCCCAGCAGTGCTGGGCTCTTCCCAACAGGCCCGATTGAGGCCTACATACAAAGCCTGCTGTGTTGTCCCTCTGACACCACATACTGTGCCCAAGCTGCACTGCTCCGCAGCACGATCGCCACCATTCAAGCCACAGTAATATTGCCTTTCAGCACAGAGTGGGAATGGTCAAGTCCTTCTTGTCTACAGGTCAAACATGAGTGATGTCCTCTGATAGTATAAATGTGGAATTCAATTTTTTTTTACTGCACAAAGTTCTGAGACTGTAGAGGGTCTGTGACATTAAATGAGATCATACCATAGTAATAGGTTGCAAACATTGCTGCCACTCTTCAGACGGATATGTTTCCTTCTTAGAGAGGCTGCCCTTCTGCAAGTTAACGAGTCTATAATCTAAAAAAACACAATGTCTACAGCTAAGCTTGCAAAGATGATATAATGATAACTGATTAAAACCTTGCTAGAGCAGATACCCATACCAAGAACTGATCATTTTCACTTGTATACATTTTTTAAATTTTAACAATTCAAGCTATAATTCATATAGTCCATGTGAGCATATCATCGCTGTCCAAAATAATGTGTATATATATATTCACCAAGTTATTTAAACACAACAGCTGTCCTTTACATTGAGGGCATCCTTTACATTTCCTGATAAATATATCAATACAAATCGGTTTGGAATGTCTTGGAAAGAAAACTCTTCACATTAACGTACAATAGAAGGTAAATGCCTTTGCTTTCTCCTTTAAAGTTATCATGTCAGAGATTTTGTTGTGGACAGTGACAGATGTTCGTTAGGCAGTAAAGGTGTAAGTGAATTTTAGCTTATGGCATCCTTGGGAATTGAATTCTCGACCTCTCGACGATAAAGCACAACTTTACACATTTGTGCCAAATGAGAGTGCAAGATGAGGCACTGTTATGATGTGATGATAGCAATACAAGCTGTGTTGGCTGAATACAAAACACAGCTGTAAGAAGGCCTATTACAAAATCCTTAAAAAAACAGAACTAATGAAAAATAAGAGTAATAAATAGAAACCAACACTGCAGTTTAATTATTTTGGGCAGCACCACACCCAGTGCTACAATATTTATATTATTTATGACTGTCAGCTTTGTTGTTTATTTAAGATTCGTAGTGTGACAAATGAATATCAATTAAATATGCGTATTTTATTATTAAATATATACAACTAGATAAGAATGCTGACACTGTCAGTATCTTTAGCCTTCTTAAATCAGTTTTGGCCACAATATTTATTTGTACAGTGTTTTTTTACAACTGGCATTGTCACAAAGCAGCTTTACAGGAATCTGTAAAGAAACAAGAGATGAACAAAATGTAAAAACTAGATTTAAAAATGTAAATTTAAAACATTTCCTGTCAGCTTCATCAGCAGATTACCCAACACTGTTTGTGGACATGGGACCCTGTTATTCTATTTGTTTTCTTTCATTAACTTTTGGGTTTGCAAGACCTGTGTTGACTGAGCCTCTTGTTAGAAAATGATTGAAGTCTATATGAAACCTTCTATGAAAATAAAAGTTAATGGAAAAATAATTACCGTGGGTTTAATAAATAATTGTAGTAAAAATCTGCAGGATCTGAAAGGAGGAGTGGTGACCTCAGAAAACAAGACTCTCCCTGACCCGCTGTCCAAGAAAAACAGACCCTCTGCAGCATGTCCAAACAACAGTTGTCTTGTTAATCCTGATGTAGGCATTTTTAAAAGCCACTTTTGTAACTGAGAAAGCCATTCTGACAAAACTTTGCTAGGCCCTCCTAAATCAGAATCTCACACCCTTTGAAGATAGCAGCATGTCTCAGAAGGGGAAGAAAAAAAAGCTTTAAGCAAATGCAGCTTCCATTTTAAGGTAATTTTCCACATCTTTACATACGGCAACCACAGTTCATTGCTTGTTGTACTCTGTCTGCTGGCATCTTCTCCTTCCATAAAAGAGAAATGCCAAAGTAAATTCTGGGTGCATATCTCTAGCAGTGACAAAGGGAAGTGCTATGGCTGTTGTATCAGCAAAACTCAGAGGAAGAATTGTATTCCTGTACAGAACACAAACCATCTGGCAGGAAACCTTCTTTTCATTTTCTTTTAACTTTGATTTCCTTTTTAAGGAAGTGTTCTCAGTGAGCTCGCTCTGACACTGACACTTCTTTCTGGCTGTTTCCAAATCCTGTCTATTTCTTTCTCTCCTATCCTGAGTTCAACATTTTTTTTTCCTGCTGCCTATTCTACGCTGTCCTGTTGCAAGCTACAAATTCCACAAACTATCTAATTACATGAAAATGTTAACCTCACAGAGTAAAAACAGAAGCCACTGTAAATACATCTGCACAATGAGGTTCACCAGGCTGTAACACTTAGGAAAAAACTTTGTCTACAGAAGAACCCATTTTTGTCCTATATCCAAAAACATCTACCTTTATCTATAAAGTATTTTTCACCACCGCAACGAAAGCTTCAACCCAACAAGGAACAAGCTTAAGAATCCAAATGGTCTTTGGGTAATCATGGTTCTGTATAGAACCACTGACTTTACCAAAGAACCATTGAAGAAGCCCCTTTTCACAAAAGAAAAACACTTTAGAACATCACACACATCCAACTACCAAATACTGGGCTAACCCAAACATGTTAAGGTCTTTTTAGGCCAAAAATATAATACATTTTTTAGTCCTCGCTGTGCTGTAGAGCGAAGGCGCTTTATCAGGAAAACAGACAAGCTGTAAAGAACACATAGCAGCTGGTTTGGACATCTAGGAATGCAAACAGATGATTTACTATGTCACATTGCACTCAGATTCACAAGACATTCAGTGCAATTGTTGTGTGGCTGTAAAACAAAACAGTTTGTAGGTTTTAATGTGCATGCTAAATTATCACAGCCATTGTTTGTGCTGGGTCGATCAGAGAAGAAGCACTGGCAGTCAGCAGAGAACTATGTAAAATACAGTAAGACATGTTTGTTGGTGACTGAAAATGCAGTGTAAATATAGCATTTCCAATTAGAGCTATTATTGTGAAGCACTCATCAGGAAATGGGGTGTGCCCAAACTACAGGGACTAATTGTTTTCCAACTGTGGTAAAGTGTCATGTGTGATGTAACATGTTGTAGAACCAAATTGGAAATAAATTGCATGGATATATGTATATTTGAGGATTCAGTCCAGCATCGGTAGTACAACAGGGACCTGACTATTACAACTGTGTTTATGCAATTATCTCAGCAAGAGTCTGGAGAGAAGGTGTCTGTCTCCTCAAAGGTCTGTGATTGCCTCTTACATCAGAGTGTTTTGCTTTAACACACGGCTCTAGCTGTAATGGAAGTTTCTTTCAAACAAAGACTTTCTTCCCAAAGAAAATTACACAACGTGCGGCTGATATTTGCCATTTCAATATATTACATAATGCAAGCGCTCGCGCCAACGGCAACAACAAACTATTAGGATTTTATCACCTTGACCACAAGCGGGCAAACCGTTTGTTAGAACAAAACACGAGCAAGTTAAAAAACTGATTTCCTCGGCCTTAACGATCCCCTCACATCGCGGCGATGGACGGATGAGTTTCGCTGATGCTCCTGGAGAAGAGTGAGATCTCCAGCTTTAACGCCATTTGCTACAAATGCCTCAGCGTGTTGGATCTGCCGCATTTGATCAACAGACCTGTGAGAACTGCGCTGGGAGGAAGTGAGCCAATACAACATGAGGAAAACATTTGTGTTGGAGCATTGTAAAAAAGCAAACTTCTTTAAGAGAACAAAATGCCTTGAATCAATTGAGTTGCTTCAACAACATGTTCTGTACCTTTAGGGTAAGTTAATGAATTGAGCTCGACAGTTATTCTGAAATGTGCAACAATCCCCTCCTACAAGTCCTAACATGTAAATAGTATTCTTTTACACTTAATTGCCAATATTTGAAATGTTTTCTCAAAGCAACAGACCAAAAAGTCACCTAAACTAGTAAAGCCACTGATAATTAGCATGAATATTGTTGTTATCACCTCAAACCTTTTTATCTCCATTATTTCACTTTTTCCATTTTTCACTTAATAGCAGACATGTATAAAGTACTAGAGACCCAGACCGGAGTAAAACGAGTTTCTTTCAGTGCTAAAGTATTCAACATTTTGTGTACTTACTTACTGCAAGTAGTTTATTCTAAAATGTACTACTTAAGTACTGAAAGTAAAAGTACAAGTATTGTGTTCTGTAGTTCTTACAGAAAGCAGTCAAAAGTCTGAATATCATTGTTTATATTATTTTAAATGCTTAGACTTAAGGACCGTCATAATTCCTTTGGCTGTAGTACAAGGACAGAAGTGTAGAAGACAGAGTTCATGAAAATGAGCCTTTAATTAACTCTCTGTAAATAAACTCGTCCAAAAGAATGGCTAAACAGAATTGACTCAACCTGCAATATACAAGTGTTTCGCATGTACAAAACAAGTGAGGAGAGCATCTTACTTAACACTGAGCTTAACTCTTTCTCAGCAAAACTACAACTAAAAGATCTCAGACCATTAAGCCACATGCAAGTATTTGAAGGTGGTGATGATGGTGTTTCTTCTGGTGGTTCTTTCATCTGGAAATGAACTAACAGAGCTCTAGTGTTGGTGTCCTCACTGCAGCAGCGGAGTGAAAGGAAGAACGGCAGCATGAGCGCTCACGGCTTCATTGCTTGTTCTGCTCAATATTGAGGCGGCCTTATCAAACCCGGTGACAGTGCCATCGAGCGCTCTGGCGGTGATAATGATTGTTTGACATGATTTGTAACATTTTCAATTGTCAATTTTCAACATTTTCAACACATCAATTGTAACGAGTAATGATACAGCACAATAAAAAAGTAACGGAGTAAAAGTATTAAACTGTTTCAAAATTTCATGATGAATGGTCCAATAGAAATGTTTTGAATAAAACAACGTGAATAAAATCTTTTTCCATGGACTTCCATTGAAAGTTAAGAAGGCAGTTGTCCTTATCTTGCAAAGTTGTCATTTTGGAGATGCAAGGTTCTTGTGTGACAGCGATGATATGCTGTATGAATATGAAGCATTTTAATAATACAGCAGCCTAAATGTAGTAACACACTCTCAGCACAGACCACATTCTCTGAAGCTGAGTGACACAACTATTTCAAACAATCCCCCACCGTCAGAGGCCTCTGAGCAAGGCGGTTCTAATTCTATCGCTACAGTCCAGAAACGTGTTACTGAAACACCTACTCAAATGCAGCAACTTACAGCTGGGGAATTCAGGAGGGAGAATGAAGTTGGAAACATGGCTATATATACACATTCCATTGCCATGATTACAATTCGAACAAAAGACGCATTCTCTCCACGGAATAAAGAGACCTCTGTATAAAAATCAATGGGATTCATGTGTTTTTGATCAACATAAGAGAATCATCATATTGCCCTTCAAAGATATCAAGCTTCTAGATTTAGTTTAACACATCTGTTTCGACTTCTTTCAAACATCACTTCCTTTATTGGCGACCACTGATGGCATTACAGACGTTTCTGGGAAGACTGAAGAAGCGAGAGCTTGTAAGAGGATGAGAATGCGCATGGCATATCATTACAGCACAGCACATCAGTGGATGGAAACGCAAATGGAGGATTTGAATATAATTAGGACCTTGTTATGACCCTACTTAAAACACTATGCATTATTCTGTTCCTAACAAGAGGCACATTGATGAGGCTGTGGTTAGCAAATAAGAGTGCCTGCCCTGAATGACCAGCGGTGTCACTATGAGTGTATGACACGAAAACGGGCACTGGCATGATTGGGGATGCATTGCAGAGTTTGTGACTCACAAGCTGAGCTTACATGTTGAGGCACTCACGGTTCTGAAATACACACACGCACATAAAACACATACATACATTTTCCATGCGGAAATCCCACTGAAAGCAAGCATGCATTGAAGCTAATATCCAACTGCTGGGCAGATATCGCAAGAAACAGACCAGAAAAAATAACTTTAACTGAAAACACATTTATGATAAAAAAGAGCCAACGGGGACCTAGCATTTAGCATGAAGCATCTGCCCACTGACTTCCACTGTAAACATAGTTTCAATCAGTGTATTTTTTTCTGTACTTTCAGGACAATTTTGGCTTACGGACTATTCCTTTAACAATAACAGACAGGGTGCTCAGGCCCAGGCCTACATTTTGGCAGTGGGGATGCTGATAATGAACATCTGACCAAAAGAGGCGTGTTTACATAACCCCCTCCGGCTGGCCCTAGGCAGAGCAGTGTTGGTCAACAGCTGCCAGCCCTATGGTTTTCATTCCTCTAACTAGCATTCCCTATGGACCTGCCTGTCATGGCCACCATTATTTTCACTCACTGACACATGGGACAGTGAGAGTGGCCTGTACTATGCTGCCTCTGCATGCCGTACACACACCAGCAGGCCGCAACCAACACACATGTTTCCTGCCCCCTCACGCTCTGTTCCAACTGAGCCATGACTTTCGCTGATTTCTATCCTGCCAGTGCTTGTCCAGACCCCCAATTCCCAGCCATTTGCGTACCTAGGCCCTCTGCCTTTTGGAGGGAGGGCTGTGTTCTTTAATTTGGCCCCCGTGTTGTCTGTGGAGCTCAGGCCAGTGCGCCTCATGCGCGGCACGGCTGAGCGGGGATGCGGGGTGTGCACCAGGAGAATGCAGGAGAATGTGATTCTCACAGCTGGCCTTAGATCACAGGGCCCGCTGTGCCCTGTGAAGTCAGATCCCCCTGTTTGTATTGGCAGTGTGCTCGTAGTCCTCTGGACATGACTAACCCGTAGTGGGGACCAGCTTATCCTGGAATTTATTTCCTTTCAGAGAACAGGAAGAAAGCTGAGATTCGCCCAAACGCATCATTGTGCAACTGTCCTTTTTCTGGGAACGTCCAAGAGCGAAGCGCACTCGTGCTTGGTCTGAGACACATTGGCTATGATAAATGGTAAGTTAATCATAAAGAGTAGGACTCAAGGGGGAGCTGAACTGCTGTAGCGTTTGAAACGAGTAGGTGTGGACACCGTCTAGGGACTGCTCTTTCTTGTGTTTCCATTGGCATTAACATGAGCAGCTGAAATTTAAAACAGGACAGATCTGCCTGTGATTTACACTACGCCTCAGCTCCAGAGCTGCTACACATGCTCACAACACACACAGTGATTTCCTACCGGCCTGAGCATCAGGGGAATTCTGTCTTCATAAAAAAGAAAGAGGTGCACTTTTAGTAACTCTCTTCCTGTACTGCACAGTATCGAAAAAAACTAAATAAACAAAACACAAATGACTAAACATCACAATGCACAAATCACATTTTACTTCACTCACAGGCCAAATATTGTGGTGGTGGTGGTGGTGGTTAGTCTCCTTGGATCTAAACAACATCTTGATTACAAATCAGCAACAATTACAGAACATCAGACTGTAGGTTCCATGGTAGTTGAATGTCTATCCACAGCTTTTAAAGACCACAAATACTGTCAGCAAATGCAAGTCTGGTTCAGCACACAATGCGGCAAATGTCAGAGACACTGACAATAAATTACCTGAGCCACGCACAAAAAGAGGTGGAGGTATTTTATCATGAGACAGGTCTTTTAGCGGCCTGCAGGGAACCCTCATCATCTTTCATAAAGGGAGGCTTGCCATTTTAATCCCACATCTGGTGTGCATTACCATTCCATGCAGCTCTGACTCAAGTCTGGATCTTAGCAAGTACCTCACCCTCTCTTTGTGTCCAAAGACCATAAAATGCTAACAGCTTGAAAGTAAAGATGACATTGTCTCATTTTCAGAATCTTGTACTTGATCTGAAAAGATTTGGGTTACACGCTACAATCATTTTCCACTAATTAGTGTTAAAGTGAAGATGCCTAGGGGATAGATCCAGAGTAAAGTAATAATGTGCTAAATCTAAATAGCCTTACTTTTGGACATGTACAGTGTACAATCCTGTAGAACACGACTAAGTAGACTAAACACAGATTTTGTTACATAAATAATCTGTGCACTTAAGTATACTTTTAAAGGCAATGATTTACTCTAAATAATACTTTAGTGCTGTTACACAAAATCCTTGAGATCTGAAAGACCAAGAATCTCTAGAAGAGAACTGCACATATTATGGTAAAAAAAGGCAAATAAAAATCCCTCTATCACTGCCCAGAACCTGTATGAAAGTTTAGCTGATATGGGTGGTGCACTTGATGCTTGCACAAATGTAATCTTCAGGCAAAGTCATAAGAAGGAAACCTATGACCTCATCACAAAACTCAAAGTTCGTTACAAAACTTGTATGTTACAAAATGTCTAGAGAAGCCAGATGAGTTTTGGAAGTAGGTACTGTGGACTGATGAACTTTCTTTTTTTTTTTAACCACAATTAGGCTGTTTCTGTTTGCTGAAATTAAGGAACCGTATTTCATGAAAATAACACACTGCCAACTGTGAAGCATAGGGGTGGATGTTTCACGCTTTGGTGTTGTGTTGCTGCCAGTTGCATTGGCAATATTGCAAAGGTGGAGGGGAAGATAGATTTCCTAAAATACCAGCAAATCCTGGATGAAAATGTCCTTCCATCTGTTAAAAGCTAAAGCTAAAAATAAGATGGCTTCTGCAACAAAATAATGATCCAAAGTCCACATAAATATCACAGAAAATGTATGGATTGACCTTAAACAAGATCTGCAGCAAGACAACCCAAGAACATCTTAGATACCTTCTGCAAAAGAGAGTAAGAAAATTACCAACTAAAAAAAGTAAGTCTTCTAGCTTACAAAAGCTGAATTTTCTGCTAAAGAGGTTGTTACTAATTCTTGATTCTACAAGGATCCTAAACTTTTGCATAGGCCACACTGATGATTTTGATCCCGATATGAAAGAGTAACTGTGCATTATGATTTGCAGAACATCTTGCGTTTTATGTTTGATAAACTACAAATTTATGAACAAATATCATTATGAATGGGCCAGTGGAAATGCCAAATTTGCTTTTACATTGACTTCTATTAAAGATTAAAAGGTTCTGAAAGTTGCCACTTTCGGGATATGAGGTTTAGAGTAAAAGTGACCATTTGTTTATCTGGAATATCAGAGAATTTAAAGACATATTATGCAGATATGTAGTAGAAATACGTGCAGCATTCCCTGTGCAAGAGAACTACTACAATAACTAATAGTTACATCTGTGACACAAATGTTGCCGCATGCTAAAGTGGCTTCTATGAATTCTGACTAGAAACTGTTACATAATTTCCTGCAGACAAAACGCATGCATAAAGTCTCTGGCGATTCCTCCAAAATGAAAGATCAGCGTATGATTGAACGAGCGAAGTACGACTGCATGATGTGTTTTGTTCATCAAATCTTTTGGAAAAAAGAAGCAATGAAAAACTTGTTTGTTTACATAGTACAAGAGTTATCCAGAGGCCTATGCAGCCTTGCGAAGTGCAATACAGTACCTAAATTAGCCTGATGCACAAGATTAAAAAGACAGAGAGTTGCCTGTTTAACAAGTAGGTCACTGCAACATCTCTTGCTATCTCTCTTACTATCTCTCTTGCTCTTTCTCTTATACACACAATGGTTTATGTGCTGTGGGGACAAGCAGGGTCTTACCTGAGGACAGTCTTTGATGTAGTGACCCTTATTGAAGCAGAGGTGGCACAGGTAGTTTGGTGGAGGTCTCTTGCTGGGCTTGCGTGGCTCAGAGGACAGGGAGAGGTCGGAGAAGTGGTCCGTTAGAGAGTTCAACCCATCCACTATGTTGTTCAAAGAGCCATACGGGGAGATACTTTTGTATAAGCCATTATTCAAGGCCTGCAGAGGAGCAGAGAACAAAAGGGACGCACACAAGAACGTATTTAGACTGTAAACATGAGACAACCTACAATGTGTCAGGAAATGTTCTAATGCACACCATGCTGCTTTTGAAGAATGACATCATTTTAAACCATGTGAAAGGTGAGAAACCAAGAAATCATGCTGGTGAACAGACTCGGTACACGACAGAAGCAGGAAATGTGTAAAACCAGTTAACCCCAAGCAAGCTTTAACGGGTCAGCCTCATATTTGATCAACGGAAAACTGTGTCAGTAAAATTGCTACACTTTTTTTTTTGCGATACCATAGAAGAACCCCTTTTGGTTTCATATAGAACCATGTTTGTAAAAGAAGTGTGTGAATGTGAAGAAGAACCTTTTAAGGATGATCTCTAGTGTAAACATTGTTCTGCATGAAGCCAAAAGTGGTTCTTCTATGGCATCTCTCAAAGAACCCTCTGTAGCACTTACATTTTTATGATCTTAGATCTCAAAATTGAAAAATGTACAGTGTGTACTTTAAATGCATCCAGCCTGTTCCAAGGTACACCCCAACTTAAGCCTAATAGTCAGTGCATCAGACAGTGGTTTGCACATTGGGCTGTACTATAACCACAGTGAGCACAGGAATGTCAAACACTCGTATGTTGCCCTCTCAGAGGCTTGGAAGTAAAGAAACTGTCTGAGCGATGTCTTCCTCTTCAGGAAACAGCTATCTTTTGGAAGGGCGTGTTACTGTTGATGGCTAATGTTGCATAGTACTAAAACTGAACTGTGTACTTGGCAAGTCCTATAATGTTCATGCTGTTTTTAGCTACTAAGGACATTAAACAGCGTCCTTACATCCTCCAGCCTATTCTCTGCTCATCAGTTGAATAAACTCATGCATGTAACACAATGTTTTATTTCTTTTTTCCCCCATTGGTCTACATCTGCCATTCGTTTTCTGTCCTGCCCACACAAATCCTGCTTATTCCCTTTGTGAGAGAAACCACAATGAATCGAAAACACACACAACCCTAAACTTGTATTTCTTCAGACGTACTTATAGATACATGTGATGGTCATCCACAGACATGCATTCTTGGGATTGTGGTTGAAACGGTTGAAGCACCTTGATTTGATGTAAGAGTTCTTTACAGATTTAAAGGTTCTTCACACTCACAAATCTTTATTACTTGGTTGTTGATGGAACCACAAGTGATTCTTCTACAGTATCGCTCAAAGAACCCTTTAAAGCACCATTGTTTTTAAGAGTGAATGACCAGCAAAGTAATTACCTGTCTATAACATGCAAATGTAAATCCACAGCAAGTTCTCCATGCTTATAAATTTGACTAGCACACATTTTCAGATTGGTATACCAGTTTGGTGTGAATATCACAGTAATATACAATAATAATACTGATGATTTCAGCTACAGTATATATTCAGTGTTAAGGGCAGAAGGTGTTAAAGAGGGTGAAAAGCAGATGGCCATCACACACTTTGTCTAATGGAGGAGATCTCCCCTTTCTGCTCTCTCACTCAGCAGGAGAGCTTCCCAGGGGGTTGTTCCTGCCCTGCAATGCCCTGTTCCCACTCTTTACACACACATATTCTCTAATACAATTTCTAAGTAAAAATAAGTTGTTAACCCTCTATAGAGAACATACTGCACAGTTACTACTTATTCACATAATTAATTGTGGACAAATGCTTTTATGAATTATATATATATTGTCTTACTTTCTCTCCAATAGGTTCAACTTGACACATACACTCAAAATCTGCAGAAACCAACAGATTTAAGTTTGTTTTCTGCAGAAAAGTTATTATCAACAAAACATGTCCACTTAAAAAGGGTGGCTAAACTTTGCATCTGCATCTCTATGTCCGTTTGTTCACACACATGAACACAAACATACAAGTACATATGCCAACATGCAGGCATGCATACACACACACTCACACACCTACACAGCTGTTGCTGTTATTAGAAGTTTGAGTAGGTTTGAGTGCTTCTCAGGAAAGACGTGGTGCTCCGTATACCTCTGTGTGTGAGTGCTTTCACAGAGCTCACAAATGGCACCTAACATTTCCAGCCTTCTAAAACACTAATCTAAGATGTAATTACAGAGTCGATTAACCTATGACTTCTAATTCCGAGGGATAAAAGTATGAAAACTGATACGCCTGCTCTAACTAACACTGGCACTATAAACATGTACATAGTGATAGGTAAACCAACATCATATCATTCAATGCCAAGGTGCCGTGAAGGACCTACTGTGTTGTACCGAACATGTTTTTTCAAGCTTGGAGCAACAACATTTAAAAACCTAACAGTTTTCCTCTCTCACAGATGTTGTTAAGGGAATCATAAAGAAAGAATCATAAGAAAATCTGAGTTTTAATTATGAAACTCTTACATCATTGGAACCAATTACTGGGTTCAGCAGTGCAGTCTAGCCTTACTCTCATTAGTGTATCACAATTTCCTTACTTATTCTTAGACCTTGTTCATTCTTCATGCAGTCCCATCTGTAACGATGTATCAGAAAGCCACCCCATCTTCTGAGCCTGACTGATATTTTGTGCCACCAACTGCTTTGACTTGCTGTTAGAATCACAGCTCACCATACCATCATCATTCCAACATATCTACGATTACTGTTATGTGATTTAATCAACTCTTGTTAATAATATGATTCTGATACTGTGTGTTTTTATATGTTCAAAGTTTCAGATCAAAGATCAAAGATGTAATTCACTTACAGGACTTACACGATCACGTAAATAATAAATAAAGCCTTAGAATATAGACTTAAAACCTACAGGTAATATTTGGTCATTCTGAAAGGGCATCATACATTACCAGATTTACTCTCTAGAAGCACATTTAGCCAATATAACATTGAGTAATGTAAAATTGAGTGCAATCATCATAAACATGTAAATACACTTATTATTTCTTAAGTGTACATAAGAGGGGTTTTACTTTCTAGAGGCACATTTAACAAGCTAAACCTGACATGTAGGCCTAAAACTTTTAGGCATTTGGCCTGTGAGGCGTTTAGGGTTCTCCTAACAACTTGACAACTGACCTATGGCACCTACAAAATAGAGGTCTATTGTTCAGGCTGATGCTCTCTGACTGAAGGCGTGTACTTAACTAATTTAACTCATTTTGCCATCTCATAAGAAGAGGCACACTGAGCTAAACTACACAAATACATTCAATTACATCGCAAAAGTATTAATCAGCTGTTTTCTCAGTAGATTCGTGAACGTTAGTCTCACTGTGAGACTCTTTTTCGGTGGACACTCAAGGTAAAAATCTTTTCGGCGATATTCTAAGCAATGTTCATTAGCCAACATGTTAATAGTTGAACGATTTCAACAATGAAAAACAACTTTAACACCTTCAGTTTCACTGTACTTTAGGCTCCAGCTGTGTACTCATGTTAGCTAGCTGTCTAGCGATGCACTGAGAGATAGATGACTTATCATGCCTATACCAAATGTCATGGCGGTTGTGTGGACGACAAGAACAGGCTGCCATTCACCAGCCCAAACATTCCCACTAAGATATTTTTACAGGCTGGGCAAACGAATATCCACGTTACTGTACAAACGGCGGCTGCTGTACTAAGCTCGACAGAGCAGAGCTGGTGTGTGTTCGGCCTACCTCGTTTCTCTGGAGCTGAAAGAAATTGCTGAGATAGTTGGAAGTGAGAGAGGAGCTGAGGTCGGCTGCGGGAGCCTTGCTGTAGCTCAGGTCCGGATGGGAAGCATTGGGCTCGGGTCGGAAGGCATCGAAAGCACTAGTCTGGTGGGTGTCTTGTAAAGAGAGATAAACCCAGTTTAGCAGTTGTGCAGGCTGGTACACTGAGGTACTACTGTCTATGGCAGACAACAAGCTCATCTTTTGCGGATGACTTTCTCTCTCTCCCGCAGTCACTTTCAGACAAGCCTCAACTTCGGCGACTTGTGCTTGTAAGTTTATTGAACGCGCCGTCCGCTTTTCTCCACACCCCAGAACTGGAAAGTTTTTGCTCTTCTTCCCGCTCCAACCCTGTTCCTCTCCTGGGAACCCCGTCCCAGGTTTACGATTACGCCCAAGTTATTCCTCTAACATGACATTACAAAAAAAAAGTTTTCGCCCGCTGTCGGCGGCCCGTTATCTCTCTTTATTTGCACTCGTTCAGAGAGCAGCTCATTGCATATTCAGCTTGTCGTGGTGTGCGTCATCTCCCATCGGCCAATCAGCGCGGTGCTCGAAATATATGCACATAGAAATCGGCGGGATCTGTTGATGATTGGTTGTCGTCTAATGTTGATTAGAATATTCATTTACTCTGTGTTCCAGGCCTTGTCAGCAGAGAAGCTGGCGTTTATAAGCCAGGATCTGACTACATTCAGATTTGTGTGAGACATGCACAGAGACAGGCATTGTTTCTATAAGAACAAATGTCTTTATCCTCTGTGGTTTAGTCTGTCCATCTATCTATCTAGCAGTTAGAAGACCACAGGTTTGTGGTCCAGTTTCACCAGCAGATCACCTGATTTACTAGAATGAAGGGCTGATTAGATAAACTGGGGGTTGGGTGGGAACTGTAAATACTACTGTTTATTTGTGTTGAAGTATTTTTAAAAAAACTGCATGTTTACACTTACTATTCTAACCTAAATCACCATCCCTCTCCCAAGACATCATCCAGCTGTTAAGTAATCAATGCATTATAGCAGCCCTCATTACTGACTCTCTTAAAGGCTGGAGGTGTGCAGTTTTACAGATCCCACTAAACAGGAAAATGGGCTGATCTAAAACAAATGGCTCTGTTTTTTTAGCTAGAGGTGAGATTCTTGAGCAATACCCAACCAGTTCCTGAATAATTCACAACCAACAGCTTGTGTGTTTTTGTTTTTTGAACACACACAAAGCCTAATAGTAAACTTAAAGAAATGGAGAAATCAACTTAAATGTGTCCTTATTTTTTAAGTAGTAAAAGAGCTCAGAGAAGAGTGCCCACTTCAAAATACAGTAAAGGATAACTAGGTTCACACGGTCAATGATGAAATATTTTCTTTAGTTGATCAAGTTTTACAGGGTTGCAGAAGACGATGATTTGTGTTACACTATGTAAAGAGATCACTGCAGATAAACTGCGGTAAAAAAAGGACAAAGACCATTTAAACAAGGAAACATGACATGGTTACACTTCAGGGGGTTAGAACTGCTTCCTACTGGAGAGATTTGGCTGGAAACTTCTCCAGTCCTAAAGGTTTAAAACTAATGGCGACTAAGCAGAGCACCATATACAATAAAATCTGGAAAAAAAAATCTTGTTCTAGAGGTGTGATGGAAAAAAATGAAATACGTGCACATCGGACACTTTTCTGAGTGAGCTGCATGCAGTTCTCCACGCACCCCGCTTTTCCAGACACCCAACAGGCTTTTGGTCCACCTAGTGGTGCAATAGAGGAACTGCAGTGAGAAATAAAAGGTAGAATAATGGAGAGAATAAGTTTTCTTGGGAGCTTATAAAGCCAACTAAATGGAAGCACAAGTGGCAAGCAGTGTTATTGCGGTGACCAAGACCTTATGTGATCTCATATGTATTGTCACAAAAAAAAAAGCTTTTGTATACAAAAAAAAAACAAAAACAACATAAAACCTATTGTATACAGCCACCAGTACAAAATAAGATTGGGCCCTAATCACAAGCTGTTCTCAAGAACAAATGTAAAAAAAATTCTTTGGAAGAAAGTAGTGAAAGAGGCTCAGTGTTACTTATAGAATTTTGTATTAGATAAAAAAAAATCTAGCACTTATAGATTTGCAATAGTGGTAAACAGATATACAAACATTTCTATAATTAGTAGGTCCAGGCTCAAATTTTGCTTTCTATGTAGTACCATGTGGAAGCACTGACAGAAGACCTTAATAAAACCACCATCTCCAGATTTCTCATTTTCATCCGATTAGGACAAGGAGTTGGGAGGATTTTGGGCAGTAAAAATGTCTGCAACACTATGGAGGGCAGTTAGGACTTCAGCCTCAGATGGAGATCTGATCAGTGCTGAAGAAGAAAAACAGCATGTGAAAAAACACAGTTGTAGGGAAAGCTCCAATTTATACAGTATTAGGGCTAAAAACACATATAAAGAGGATATAGTAGCAGGACTTATCATTACTTCATCACACTATCCAACACCATGTGGACAGATGCTTCAAAAATGACCTTTATTTTAAGTTGTATTGTCACAGTAACCCTTTCAGCATGCTACATAACTGATCACATGTGCAGTTTCAGAGTCTTCCATGACTGCAGAGCAAAATAAAGACATAGGTAGGCATCATTATAGCGGCTGGCATTTTCACCAGATGGCATTTTCTGTTAAGTAAGAGAAATGCATTAATAAATATCCTAAATAAAAACAAAAGATCAAGAAATCATAAAAGTATGCATCCTTAAAACACTCCAGAACACATCATTATCTATTAAAATTCCTGAATTCATTCAGTCGTCTGGTTAAAGGCTGATGTACAATCACAAGAAAGCTATGAAGAATGGTCCTTCATGTGCAACCTATAACTGTAGCCATATTTGTAGGCCTTTCCACAGACGTTACACTGAAAAGGTCTCTCTTTTGAATGCGTCTTCTTGTGCTTGTTCAGTGTATAAATCCGTTTGAAGCTCTTTCCGCATTCTGGACACACGTATGGTCGCTCTCCTGTGTGATCCCGTAGGTGAACGTTTAAGTCATACTTATCAAAAAACTTCTTGTCACACTGGTCACACGTAAATGCCCTCTCACCAGCATGTCTGCGCTGGTGAATTTTTAGATAAGCAGGCTTGGCAAACATCATGCCACACTCCTCACAAGAGTACGGCCTCTTTCTCTTGTGCACTTTCACATGGTCCGTGAGAAGGTCTGATCGCATGAAGTCTTTCCCACAAGTTTCACACGGAAACATTTTTCCGCTGTGTCCCCGCGTCTGCGTTTTCACTGCTGCCCTGCCATCACTGGCCTGGGCACAGTTATGGCTCTTGTGGTGGTGTGTTTTTCTCAGGTGGTCTTTGTATTGCTTGCTTGAATCTGATGCAACAGACTTTACTTTTGCTGCTTTCACTTTTTTGTTCAAAGGTTCATCCAGACATTTATTTGACTCTTCTCTCCAAACTATGCCACACTCTTCATCATCTATTTCGATTGGAGGAATCAGGCCTTCTGGAAAGTCCTCTTCACACTGCTGAGACATTGTACTGGCTGAGGTGTGAAGAAGGTCAGGTTTTTCCTTTTTCAGTCAGCACACGAATCTTAATGGGCTCTTCACAGATGAGGGGGAGACACAGACAGGCTTGGACCAGACTCCTGTTAATAATTTGAAAAAAAAGAAAAAAAGACAAGCAGATGAGGAGACATTTCTGGCAACGTCAATATGCAGTAACTTCCAGACTGCACGTTTTAATGATGAAGGTATGGAGAGGTGGAATATGACTGTCTTTCATTTGACTTGATTAGCATCATATTGTGTGTTCACTCCAGGCCTTTGTATTTGGTAGTACTATAACTTTGCATGCAGAGTCCATATTTGAACAACTTACCTTTCACTCCCTCCCCCCTTCTACAGTTAAAGCCCATTTTGACTGACTGAGTTAAAGATTTATTTTAAATCGGCAATATCTGCACTAGAGATTTAATAAATGTACACTGACGGTGGCTCAACAAATAAAAAGGAAGGTGATGATCATGAACCCTTGTTTCTGGTCCGTTAGTTTTGCACACAGACTCGTCGGGGTCTGTCAAAAAAAAAAAAAAAAAAAAAAATTAAATCCCTATTTATAATATACAGTTATATATATATATATATTATAGAGTTGGTTTCTGTTTATGAAGCCCATTTATTTTGCAGCGGTTTCCTGTTTACAAGTATTTCTTTGAACATGGGCATCATCCAGTTTAATGGAGTTTACATCGCCATCTACTGCTGTGGAGGTGATAGAGCTCCTGTCCAATGCAGAAAAGTGCCGGTTTTTTCCCACCAGGTAATTTTAATATCATCATTAGCTTAAATGTATTTAGTAAAGCTACAAATAAATTCTCACCCTTTTAGATCTCAGTTACCCTTCCTCAGTAAGGAAGTCTTCCAGTATTTCACGCTGTATTTCTCCCCTCAAACAGCAGTAAAGCAGTATATTTTTCAGTTTTTTTACCGCCCACAAAAACAAAATTTTTAAAAACGCCGCCTGCTCACAGTCCAGGCAAAGGTGCGTCTTTAAGGGGTCTCATGAACTCTCTCGCGTAGGTGACGTGATCCTTCCGGCCAATCACAGAGCAGAGGCCAAACTCGTACTAGCCAATTGTAGCGCAGGAGGCGGGATTACACTAACCACACCGTAAGTCTATTAACTAATCAAAGCACAGGAGACAAAATGCTACTAGCCAATCGCAGTGATCGGTTTGTTGGGTGGGATGTTAGGAGCGAGGTCCGAAAGAAGCAAACCAAGAAGACTTCAGCTAAGCTACAGAAGGTACTATTACAGCAGCCCCGCATCTCAAATTATATCATATTATTATTTTATTTATTATGATAATTATCCTTAACAATAATACATAATAGAATATGACATGGACCTCTATAGTATATTCGGATTTCAATGAAAACCATCAGACAGTTCAAAAAGTGATCAAATGTATTATTTAATTGAATTAAAGGTAGTGTGCAAAACACTTTTGACTTATTTATTTTTAGTATTTTCAAAATACATAATTTAGCAAAAACAAGCACCATGTAATATAAAGGCATCTGCTGCTTTTATAATGTCAAATTAAATGTTTGACAGCCCATTAAGTTGTGAGTAAATTCTGGACAGCTGGATTGGATGGACTGTCTAACATCCACAAACGTTATGTAAAAATCACAATGTAATCCTACCATGTAAAATCAGTTCATCTTTTCATGACATTGACTGTCTAGAGGTGGAGATATCAAGCCATTATTGTCAGAGTTATTAATTCCATCTCTCAACACACAGTCCCCTCTTTACAGCTTTGAAGTTATCGGTCCTGACAGGGTAGTATAGTGAGACTGGAGGCGGTCTGCTTCTCTCCAGCCTGTAATCAGGGCTCCGTGGACAGTGGAGAAGAAGGACCTGTGAGTGGCCTCTCCAGCAAACATCACCTGTAAGGACTGAAGAGAAAAGCTTAGCTATATTACTCTTGAAATAAAAAAAAAAGAAAAACAAGCACCATGGAACAGTATGGGAAAATAGGACACTGGATTGCGTTGTGCCAATATCAATAAGGCATATAGACTTACTCCACTTCTTCCACAGGGTAACACAGACCACATTATGGTCCACATAAGGCCTCTTGTATAAGCCACTTGCACTTTGACGACCGGTGGTGACAAGTCAGTCTGGAAATGGTCTACTGAGGCAATGAATGTTGTGAAGAGCTGCTTTGACACAACTGACTGGGACATTTTTGTGAACCCTATATTGAGGACACTGATGGTCTCACAGACTGTGTAACTGACTACATTAACTTTTGTGTGGACAATTTTGTGCAATAACAAACCCTGTATCACAGAGGAGCTGAAGGCCCAGCTCAACAAGAATAAGAAGGTCTTTAGGGTTGGTGATAAGGATGGCATGGAGAGTATACTGGGTGAGCTGGCTGTGAGGATTAGGGAGTATAAGGAGTTAGGGACTATAAAAGGAAAACAATCTTCAGAGGGGTAAGGTGAAAGATGTGTGGAATGGAATGAAGCACCAAACTGCTGTGGAAGATTTTTGGAAAAAAAGAGTAAATTAAGAAGTAGTAAAGTTCCCCTCTATGACTGTGGGAGTTGGGTCAGACAGTTCATTGTTGTGTGTGTGTGTGTTTCACTGCAACAGTAAATCCTTGTGGTATGGTCTTGAAGTTCTCAGACACAGTTGTGGTACCAGGTCCAGGGAGAGTTCTGTGTATCCATTTATATTTAAACATTAGGGCCTTAGGCCTTAACCTAGGCCAAACCCATGAAAAGGTTTTTTTTTTTTAATGTAGCACTCTTTGGTATGGATATAATGGTAATCAAAAGGATGAGGTGATTGGAAGGCACCCAAATTAAAAAGGACAATCAAAGAAAACAATTTTTCTATGAATCCAAATGAAACACAATGGTCATGTTGAAATCTTGCTGAATGAAGCAACTGGGAAGGGTCAGCAGGAGTCTGGTGATGACAAGTATAAACATTGTTGATACTTGCCTGTCAAATCAATTGTATCCTGGAACAACTCTGATTAACCCTTGCTGATTTTGTGGAGCCCAGGAACCAGAAGGTTGAGGGAAACTGCATAAGGGCTGAAATGAGTTTCCCCCAATATGTTTGATATGGGGCTATTTGCCAAGCTATTAGCAGGAACAACAAGAATGCTACACCACACTCCCCCTTCGTGTCCTCCTAAGCTGCCAAATGAAGGTCACCAGCAGCTTTCTCACACCACTCCTCCTCATTAAAAAACTCTACAACATGGCTGACCAGGTAAGAAGGGAAATACAACCAACAATAGAATATGGGAAAAGCAGCAAGCTCTAAGCCTGGTATCTGCACTTAAGTACTGAAGCTATGTGGAGTACTGCGGTACATATACAACCGGAGTCTGAGAATGCAAAGGGTTCCAGTGGTTTGGCAAACTTCCTGCGCTGTCCCAGTTTCAAAGGGAACGTAGCCCAAGGAACTGAACGTTTACAGACCTGTAGTCCTTGAGATTAAATTAGACACTTTTGAGGACACCATCAAAACCTTTGAAAAAAATCTACATCTAGGGGAAACACTGGGTGAGTGATAGTCTAACTTACCTGGTCCTTTGAACCTGACAGTGGAAGAGGCTCTGCAAGGTTATCTATGTCATAACCTGAGCACCCTTTGGCCACATAAGAGTAGGATCCACAGGTGTAGGGGTCATGGAACCACTGGGACCGTAGAAGCTTCTTTGGTGCAATTGTTGGATTTCCTGAAAATTACAGCAAAGGTTCAGAACTATGCCAGGTGCACAAAGTATTTATCACAGGTATGAACAATAGCATACAAGTTTCCATATAAACCAAGTACCTGTGAACCTGCGGATGACCTGAGTGATCGCATGCAGCACTTCAAATTCTGTCAGAGTTTCCATGAACTCCGATTCATGCCCAGCAATCCAACCACAAAGAACATGGCCAAACCTATATTGCCAAAAGAGTAAATCAGACACGACAAATCAAGTAGAGTGCTGGAATTGAATTAGACCAAAATCTGCCTACCTCTCTGTGGGCTTCAGAACAGTGAACCCAAAGAGCTTTCTGATCCAGGCCATCTTCACATTGGTTACAACATCAGCAAGATCAGACTCGTCTTCCCATAAGAGATAGATAGCCTCACAGTCTTCATCCCAGAATGGGTTCTCAAACTCCACGAAGATCTTATTGTTGGTCCCAAAACCCATCCTCTGGATGGAGTGCAATTTATGTAATGGCAGAGGGGGATGTAGGAGTGTGTCCTGGTGCTTCTTCAAGTAGCCTTCAAAGTTGAGGAGATGAGGGGGAAAAAAACAGGAGCCTTTCAATAAACTTAATATACATTTAAAAGAGTACAAAATAGCAGTAAAGAGCAAATGATTTGGGAAAAAAAGAGGCTGGTAAAACACACTAAACATACCCAGTGGAATGGTAACAATGACATGATCTGCTTCAAAAGTCTCTCCATTAGTACATTCAACAGTTACAGGGCATGTCCTCCCTTTTGAGCGTGACTGCTTGTAGGTGTTATTCCAGTGAATGCACTTAACTGGTTTATTGTACAAGACAATGTCCTTGGGAAGTTCATTCATCATGTGCTTAATTAAGCCTTCATAACCCCTGGAACAGAGACAATATCCACAAGCCATTTAATGCTGCAACCTCAGAATTGGGCATTACATTTCTATTTCATTTTATTTATTTTTTTAATCATTTTCTACCCAATTACCCAACCCATGGAATGCAGTCTACACTGGGAGGGTGAGGACTGACATATGCCTCCTCTGAAACATATACAATCAGCCACCGACTTAAACTGTCGAACTGCCGCCAATGCAAAGTCATCGGGTAACCAACGCGCTCAAAGGAAAGCGGTGGTTACCTGGCTCTAATGTATCAGATAGCAGACGTCTGTGCTGGCAGGCATCACACTGCAGTGCTGAGCAGAGAAAGGGAGCCTACCGAGGGAGCCTACCGAGATATACCCACCAATTGCGCTCTCTCTTAGGCTCCAGCTGCTGATAGCAGGCAGCATTACCCTGGATTCGAACCAGTAATGCTCAGCCTTAGCCTGCTGGAACACTCAGAGCCCAGGCATTGCATTTCTAAGATATATAGATATATATAGATAGATAGCTCAAAAGTATTCAGCAATCAAATCTTTAAATTAGTGAATTCATCTACTCAGCAATAGGCTCTGGAGCAGTGGAACTCAGCCCCATCCCTACAGAGTGAAGAACCACTGTGATCTACAGCTAATCATCCACAATCATGCTCTTGTGCCTGAATAAAAATCCAATATCAATTTCAGATGAAAAGTTGAACACACGTGTCTACAAACATATGGACATACAGTGTACCTTCAAGCTAAAGAACAAAACTGTTTTCTAACAGCTCACCCTGGGAAGGTGCAGTCCAGTCCTGGAAGGGTCTTGTACATGCCAAATGCTCCAAGGCCTACATCATCCATAGTGTGTGTTCCACTGACACAGCACTCCACCTTCAGCAGTGTGCTCAAAAGAGCCAGCCTAAGCTTCTTGGTAGCCTGGTCCTCCTTCCACTCCTCATGAGCTACCCGGAGGGCCTCACTTTTAAGAAACTCCCCTACAGTAGGCAGAGGTTCTTCACCACTGTCATGGAAGCCCTGGCACTTCTCGAGTAAAGTGATGAAGAGCTCTAATGCAGGTGCCATCATCTCAGAATTAAGCTTCCTGCCCGAGCTGGAAAACCAGTTAGGTACAAAAGGTGGGTGACCACCAATGTCCACTGCCTGATTCTCCTCAGACATTGACTCTTTGTCCAGTAACTGGTAGTGGCAGGCCAGGCGAAACACTGGATTCTCCTGTGATGGTCCATGAATCCAGTTAGCACCTATCTCTACAATGTTGCTGCCTGGAGGAAACAAAGGCAAAGAAATATGCATTTGATATTTATGACTGGTAAAGACAATGAGATGTCAAGTTTCCATCACTGAGGTTTAATTATTTCTCATGAGAAACATGTAAAAAATTAACAGCTGGGTTACATAATGCTGATGAGGACATATGCGTCAACCTTACATGCATTCTCAAAGGTTATATATTTGTGCCAGTACAAAGTTCCTATACTCTGGGGATATCTATGAAGTCTATAAAGTAAAGTTCACATGAAGATCACTCTTTAACCAGTGAAGGCAAACCAGTAACCTACAGTGCTGTAACAGGCATCCCTGCTTTAAACATTTATTTTGTTATATCTGTTATAAAGCAATTCATATACTGTTTCTTATGGGGTGTCAGCTTTAAGGTTTAAGGTTTGCTGTAGCAGGCTGCCATCTGGCCTCCTCGAGGCACCATTAAAAGACATGATCCTTTTCATCTGGGACCTTATTTTGATGAGGAAAACTAAACAGAGCTTTATTTGAACTCATTTTAACAGTTAGCAGCCAAACATAAAGCAAAGTGAGCTTCTTAGCCGAACTCTGAAATCCACCTTAAATAGCGCCGCAGCTCCATTGAGTCCATTTCAACAGCAGCGCGTAACCGCTGCATATTTAAGGTGGAACATAAAATTCTGGGAAGAGAAAAATTCTGGCTTAGAGTTAGCGCAGAGCCTCGCTGTAAACGAGAGAGCAGCAGGTGGTCTATTTTCTTTTTTTGTCGGACCACTCAGTTTCTAATAGTTCTGCAATTTTAGCTCCATTTAGGAAGATCTAGATAGCTAACGTTTACACCAGCGAGGGAAGCACGCTCCTTGCTCTGGTTCTCACCCAGCTCTGAAACTGTTAGGAGTTTAACAGTTCAACAAGTTGCTCAAAACAAAGTAGATCAGATCATAATTTAGTCTGATCACAGAAACTGATACTAAAATAGTGATTTCACTGCTGTTTACTAGCATGGATTAGCACAGTTTGCCTAAATCGTGAGGCTGTATTATTTAGCTAGCTAGCTACAGAAACACAAAGACCGGATCGGTATCGGCCGATAGTCAGCATTAAGAGGATCTGATCGGACCAGTAGGTAAAAAAAACCTCGATAGGGACATCCCTAATATTAATTTATATTTCACCTCAAGCCTGGATCATCCAAGTTTGGGCCAGTGAAGGCAAAGATATTAGACACCTCCTGCAACCTGAACCAGGTCCTGTTTATCATGGTAAACTGGCGCAGAACTACAAACAGCATTTACTCCTGGTTTATGTTGCTACATAAAAGGTGTTTATGAAGAGTAATTCACACCAGTCTTACCAGATTACACGTGATTACAAGCCTTTTGAATCTGAACTTGAAGCTCAGGTCCATTTCTGTTTGAGAACCAGGCAATGTTAGCTAGCACAAGCTGCCTGGAAGAGCAGCCATCGCTGGCGGAGGCTACCAAACCGCTAACCTCGACATCTGACGAAGTGAGCAAGCTTTAACTAGTTTTATATGGCCTAATATACTTCATTATTTGGAGACATTGCCCTGTGTATCAATAAACTAAAAGTTGCTAAAAGTTTAGCATCCGAAAGCTCAAGTACTGCACAGCTAGCTAGCTAACGTTTCTAAAGGCATGACAGTAGTAGTAGGACAGTGGCACTAATACACTTGTAGTTAGCGATAGCTTCTTTAAGCTGGATAAACACACGAGTGACTGCACGGCCCCGCTGTTCTGGTGGAGATTCGTCTTGTACTGAACGTTAATCAGACGCTGCAACACTTCGTCTTTCCTGTCCGGCTAACAGTGCAGCAGTTAACGTCTGGAAGACCCAGGCCCGATGGTACAGACTCACCGAGCCTGCCTGTCTTGATCCTCCCACCGCTCCTGGACGTGGCTTCAAGAACTCGTACGTTGCTAAAGCCATGCCGTATTAACCTCTGTGCAGCACCGATCCCTGAAATCCCGCATCCGATAATAAGTACTTTTGCCTCTTGACCTGGACGGGGAGCCATCGTCTTCCTTTCTCTTCTTCCTGCTCTTTCCTCATCTGATCAGCACATAGCCGGCGAGACCACTATAACCACCCAGCCGACTTGACTCCTTTTCCTGACAGTTACACTTTAACCCGAGCGCCGCTGAGAGCAGCAGACAGCAGACCGACGAATGGTCACTTATGTAACCATCCTGAGTTTGGCCAAGCTGTTTAAATGTATGATTATTTCAACTATAAGAGAAAATAAATAAACTAATAATAAAAAAACACCAAATAAATAAATAAAAAAAAAAATAGAAAAAGATTATAACTATTGCACATCAGTCTGTAGGGACTATACTACTAAATAGATAACACTTTATCCAACCAGACACTTTAGACTAGACGTGTTTGACCTGAATAACAAGCATGAAGTTCATAACAGTGTCCTACCAGAAGGGGGCGATATAAGACCGTCACTGAAACAGAGCGACGCGGAGCAGTGGACAGTGGAGACATACCTTTACAGCCGAGAGCTGTCAGTCGACGACAAAATTAATATGCATAATAAGAACGACTAGCAAAGTTAATAAAGCAAAATGCGTTGGAAACCCAGGATAACGATATCACAGCATTGCAGGAAAGTTGTTTCCCTTCATCTCATTTGTTCTTTTAAAACACCAACAAAATTATTTCCAGTATTTCTCTGCAGAGATTACAACTTCATAACACATATATGAAACAATATTTTTATTTTTGTCTTTTAAAAAATATTTAAACGTATGGTTATTAAATCTTCATTTTCACAACATTGAGAGACGGAGGTAATATAGCTAAACAAAGAAGTAAAAAAAATGTTTTTTACTACTTAAAATGCCTAAAATTAAAATCCACATCAGCTGCAGATGATTACATCATTAGAGAAGAGTTTTGGAGGAGCCTGTCATATTTAAACCTCAGACATTTGGTTTGGTTTGGCTCATAATTGTTAAAGTGAGGGGTTTCACCATGGCGAGACCCAAAGAGCTTTCTACGACCTCTAGAAAGAAGGTTGTAGATGTGGGATATGAGGGATTTCAACATTTCTCAGAACAATCAGAAACCACTCTTTCCACTGTCTGGACAATAAATTACAAGTGAAACAGCTGCCAATATGGCTGGGCCAGGCCATCTTAGGAGGTTCAGAAAGCCCAAGACCAGACCACAAGATGCGTAAAGACACCTCTACCCCTAAAACATCATCCCGGGACCTACAGGTAGCGCCTGCAATCATCTACCATCAGAAAGAGACTGCACAAGTTTTATTTTTAGTTTTCTCTGTGCACACCTCTCATGAAAAGCAAATGTGCAGTCTCTTTCTGATGGTAGATGATAGAAAAAAAAAACTGAACGGCCCCCAGAAACTACGTAGACCTATTTATCACATTTTTACTGAATTCAGATGATTTTGAATTGCACTTATTGCTTTTCTGAACATCCTTTTGCTGCAAACTTCAGACTTTTATAAATAGTAATAATACAAAATCAGAACAATTATAAAATAATCGCAGGGTAATGTTGAGATGACCATAACATGTATAATTATTTCTATTCTGCTCATGTCCATGATCTACTCAAATGTCATGGTGATTACATGGGTACACCTCAGATTGGTGCTTCATTGTTGTGGTAAAGAAAAACCAGAAGCCCTGTTTTTTTCTCAGAAACTCAATACTCACAGAAACAGCAACAGTAAAACAGTGTCCTAAAAAAAAAAACTAAAAAAAAACAACACACCATTAAAATACATGGTGGCAACTGTTGTTCAATCGAATAAATAAGGGCTGAGGAGTTGAATCTAGTATTTAACGATTAGGAAAATTAAGGTCAGTTAAAATGAAAGTCAGCACATATCACCAACCCTCCCACCAGCTTGAACTGAGAGCTGTAAACTGGTGAACACTTCCATAGCTATGCCATTTCTCTGGGAAACTTAAAGCCAACTCAATCTATGGTGCTTGTTTCTCAGGACCCCATTGTGTAACACTGGCACTCAAGCCAGGAGGCACTGATTTCTTGTCTTACTTTGAACAAAACAGGCCCTGGAATAAATCGTGGGAACTGGTTCACTCCGTAGGTCACTCGCAGAACAATGAGAAACTCGGTTGGACTCATTGTGAGCGTGCAGGAAACAGAAAATGACTGTTTTCTTTTCAAGGAAAACAACCTTGACAGTCATTTGAGATAATGAGATCATTTCAGAAATAAACAAGCAGCTATAGGAGATATAAGCAAAGAAACTCTGAATTATGAATGTGATAATGACGATCATGACAATGAAATTCAGAATAAAATTGTTTATTATAAAACACATACACAATCTATAAGACTCAAATGGACATACAGGTAAAGTGTGCATATAAAAATGTACTATACATACTTTAAAAAAGTTAGCAGTTAAAGTGTGTTGACGTCACATTATTCAGTGTATTTAACAAAATACATTCAGTGTAAATCTGTAATGACTTGATTACAAAGTGTCTCGTTCACGGTTTCTTTTTCTCAGGTAATTCAGGACTTTTGCAAACTTTCTTATGTAATAATTTATGCAGGCAGGAACACAGGCAGTAACACATTTCCTTGTGATAAAACATTACATTCAGTGTTAAATTGACTTTAATTTATTAATCTCGCATCACTACAGGGATGCACAATAAATCAGAGTGATCCAACATTTAGCCATTTCACTAACTGCTATAATTCATGTAGACTGCATGTACTTAATTGTCAGGTATCTTCAATATTCAACTTTAAGGAAATGGTAATGTTTCAACATTGAGATTTTGCTATATGCCCAGAGTGATTTGGTTTAGCATGCAGTTGTTTATACAGGAAGACTTGCATTATTTCCAGGAAACTATATTTTTCGATTCACCCTTTTGTTTTTATTGTTCATATATGATAGATATGATGGGCTGACTGATCATAGGATTTTTAGAGGTGGTCTGTGCATTAATTCTCCATTTAGGAAAATGGTGGAAATGGGTGTTGTATCAAGTTTGGTTCAATTTTGTGACAATGATTTACAAATAAACCTGGAAGTCCTGATTGAAGTGAATTTTGAAGATCAAAACTGACTCAATCTATCATGTCCAATTTTACATAATAGATTAATAGTCAGGGTCATTCGTAAACCCTGTAAATCTATTGAATGTCTATTTTTTAACACAACTTTAAAACACTGTCTGTCATGTTATGATTTCATAATGAATGAATTAACAGACAATAGAATAAACATTCATTTTTATGTTTATAATTTAAAGATCCTTATGACTTTGATTATTTTTGTTTGCTTTATTGTGTTGTGTATCAGAGCAACAGGAAGTTACTATTGGTTTAACAATAGAACAGTTTTGGAGGATATGATGATAGTTTGCAGAAAGGTGCTAAATCAGCTGAGAAAAAATGCAAAATGCTTAAGTGCCCTCATACATACAGTAGTCTGACAATAGCACATGTGTGGTCATGTATCGCTCCTGAGTCTTACGTGGTACTTATAAATATAGGAGTAGAAACATTATTGCATCTGTTTTCTCAGTGAAATTTGCTCACACACTGTCTGTCTCAGCATGTTCCTCCAGCTGCTGCAATATCATTGACTTCAGTGCACTATATCTGTAAGAGAATTGTACAATATTATCAAAATGTTTCGGTAATACCGAAATAATATTATTGACACATTTGACACAAACTTAAAAGTATTTAAAGAAATAATTAAAATGGACTTAAATTTGCTAAAAATTGTCATTTAAGGGATAAAACTGCAACAAGAACAATACTGAACATCACTTACTTTCCTGTCAGTTTGGAAATCTCTCTCTCTTCTTCTTCCTTCAATTTTTTGACAAAACTGTCTAAAACAGGCATTTCAAATTTGATGTACTGTGCAACCTAAAAAAAAGATTTTCTGTGATTACTGTCTTAAAATTGTTACAGTTACAGGAATTGACAGGATTAGTATTCTCTCACATATTAACATTTTAATTTTCCAGAGGAAGGCCTGTCTCATTGTAAAATCCCCCAAACAGGAAAGTGATACACAGCAAAATTAGAACCTGATATCTTGAGTAAATTCATAACACTTACAGATGACGTATCTGTTTACTGTATCTAACTGTGAGCACTGGACTCTGAACTTGAGAATAATTGTATGTTTGTTTGTTTTTTCAAACACAAGCAGAAAGACTCACATCGTATGTAACCTCTTCACCTAGATCCCTTTCCATAATGAAAATATTGGCTATTTTTTCACATGGGCCGTGCAGCAGACGCGATACCAGTGGATATTCAGTGTCTTTAAACTTTGTCCTCTCTGAAGAAAATAAATGAAGTCTGTTAAACATACAGTGTAATATGGCAACAATCAAAGATCAATTAAAGTTACAGAGAAAATAGTACGTTACCTCCTGACTCATGGACGACATAGAGGGCAAATTCATCTGTACTGTTCTCCACCTGCAGAAATACCATAAAAGAGGGCAGCTGTGGGAAGCGAAAAACCCAATGACTTATGTGAAACATGAGTCCTGTATTACTTACCCGAAACTTATTAAGTAACAGGCTGAGCACTTCTTGTGTTGTCATTCTGCTGTTCACACGGACATTAGTCACTGATCCATATGCTGGGGTGAAAACTGATGTCTGTTAAGGCAAACAATAAATTATTATTGTATAGGGCATACAATTTGGGCTTTCCTAGACCCTGCAAATTTATATCCACCTCTGAAAAAGAGAGAGGAAAAACAAACAAGAACAAAACACACCCAAAACACGTATTATTGTTTATATTATTGCTTATATAATAGACATAGATAGAAAAATCTGCATCTGTTTCAGTTATTATCCTAAATGCTTGACTTGTTATTTACAGCATATTCATTATTTTCCATCATTTTATTATTTTCAATTTCAACATTTGGCATTGATGTATCAGATAAATCATATTCCCATCAACACTCTTATAATAATTATGAAACAAGTAATGTTATGTCTTCCCTGTAGAAAAAAAAAAGAAGAAGCAAGAATTATAAAATGGGTTTGCAGGGTCTTACATTGCCCCATTTTTCCAAGCTGACTTGTCTTGGCACTCTCGAGAGTATCAGAGTAAGCAGATCTTCATGTGACCATAAAAAAGAAAAAAAAAAGATTTCCTTTGCCTTTGTTTACATTAAGACTCTCGAGGGCAGCATACCCATCACCATCCACCCCTAAGACAAAGCAATTAAACAGCAAGTTTCCCTTCCAGTTTCTCCACATCTGCAGAAAGACCTCTTTGACCAGGCTGATCCATAACCTTGAGGAGCGTTGATGAGAAGAGCAGGTGACAGGCCATTGTGGAGAGGGATGCCTCTGCCAGGGGAACGCCTGCACAGGAAAAGCACTGCCTCTCAACACCTGCATCCATCTTACAACGCTTCGACCCGCAGGACACTCACACAACAGACACTTCCCCTCACACATGCTGCTACAGCCATTAGTAAGAGCTCCAGGGCCCTTTGCCAGTCACAGGGCATGACAGCACTTCATGAAGCGCTATTGTCCTGCAGACAGGCTGTGCTCATCTCTGCCCAGTGCTAACTCTTAACAGTGAAGGAACCAAAAGGTTCTTTGGAGTGATGCCATTAAAGAACCCATAGATGGTTCCATAAGGAACTACTTTTTTGTAAATTATATTTTTGTAAATAAATATTTCTAGAACCATACATCCAAGTCAAGACCATTTAGGAACCTACATTTTTAAGAAGGTATTGACTTTCTCCCAGACTACTTTTCCTCCCGTTAGAAATACAGTACAGTGCAAAGGTCTTTGACCTATAAAGCTGCTTATCTAGGCGAGTGATATTTAACACTATAACAATAGTGGAACTCTTTTTAGTGCTATATAGAACCATGTTTTTGCTGCAGTACATCTTTATTTGTATCTCCATTTTTGTCATTGTTAAATTTTTCACAGAATTTGAAATCTCCAGTTGTATTTGGGGCAGATTTGGTTTGGTGGTTAAGAGGGCTGGGGTATTCATCACAGGTTTGTGGGTTCGGTACCCATGTCCTCTAAGGTGCCACTGTTGGACCTCTGACACTTTCTAAGCTGGGATATACAAAGAGAAGAATTGTGTTGTGCTGTAAAACTATAATGATATAAATATATAAAAGTACTTATATGTCAAAATAGCACAGTGAAAGATCCAACAGAAACACTCCAAAAATAACTAGGAAAAAAAATTCCATTGGAAGTAGTGGAAAATGGAGACTTTATTGCTCCTCCTGTAAAGTAACTGTTTTGGAGACACCAGGTTTTCCTGGTATATAAAAACATTTAACCAGGCATTTATGTGTTTAAATTCTATTTAGAACAACTTTTAGTCTTTACTAAATAACCCATAATTAACTGTAGTTGTGTATATTTGTGTTTATTCTAAAGTAATATAATGTTTTTATAAGCAAAAACACACTTGCTGCTGATATGACTAGTTTTAAATGATTTTGGGGACTGTCTTAGACTTTGACAGTGCAGTATTTCATTACAGTCAAATAAAAAGTAATCACCTTGTGGTTGTAAAAGTGGCCGTTAATGGAGAAGCGATGTCTTCTAACCCGCTGTAAATCTCCTAAACTGCGTAGTTTGGATCTTCTCTGAATGTTCATGAAGCTGGCATCACTTCTCGTTCTCAGTAGTTGAGGGGTTTCCTCCTCAGGGCCAAGGTCATCCATACCTGCAATGTACAATTGTGTGTTTATTGAACTCCAGAAGAGTTCAGAAGAGAAAAATCTGCATTATATTCATCACCCTTTCCAAATGTTATATTCTATCAATGCTAATTCATGCTGATGTAGTCCCAAATTCAATGTATTGCCACTGATATCAGCAGATATTGGCTTTGGCCTACAGTCCCCCATATCAGTACATAGATAGATAATCCTTATCTATTACCACTATACATCTTATGTAAAAATTCAACAACACAAATAATTCCACCCTGATACAATCTATTGTTCCAGGGTAATACAAACAAAACAAGCAGTATAAACACTGCTTTGCGAGAGCAGTTGCTAGGGTGTGTACACTATGTAAATATTCCCTCAATGGGGGGAGGAGACTAGAGAAAACAATTAGGGTTGAAAAAACAAGCAATAGAGATACACTTTACTAACAGTCAGCCATGAGCTACATTATATACACACATAAATACACTCATTACTCTTCCAGTTCTTACAGGAACAGCACCTTGCAATTCAACTTCTAATCCCTTAGTCCATAGAGCTATAATTAGATTATCCATGAAGGATTACTACAAATACACATGACAAAGGGGTTCATTCACATGCAAACTACTACAGCGCTAATCTTTTTGTCATTATTAGTTGTATAAAAAGAACATTATAATAACAGGCAATTGAAATACTTACTTGTTAATGTAGGTGAAGTGAGTTTGTTGTTGTTGGACTCCTGTGAGCTCTGACTTACACTCTGCTGGTTGCCTTCATTCCTGTCAGAATGTAGACAAGATCTAATATTTGAATTACGTAGCAAACAAAATTATAGACCAAATTCTCTAATCATCACACTTGGAAATAATGACTTCTGAATGGGTCTGGGCTTAAATGTATGGTTCTAGGCAAAGCTTTTAATTAGTAGAACCTTCACATTTCTTTACAATTCAAAATTCTTAATTGTAGCACCATCCAAAAGTGGTTCTTCTATGGCATCTATTTAGCACCTTCATATGCTATCATTTACAGTATGGCTTGAAACTATACTCCTCTCTACTGCAAGGTCACAGGACTCTTGGACTTATGCTTAAATATAAGCGTATTATTTCCATGACTGAAGATGATGCTACACGTGAGGCAGAGCATGGATGTAGCTAAGCTCCTGGTCAGCTCTTTCCTCTTGTAGCGGGAGAAGAACAATACACAGCATGTGTATGCTCAACAAACAGAGGCCAGGAAAAGCCCCCCCATAGTGAAACGCTGCAATAATGCATGATCTATTTTAAGCCACTGTCATACTGGAAACTATGCTAAGTTTATACTAGCTGCGTGCACATCTGCACACATACATTCATAGAGCATGGACTGAACAGGGTATCCTCCGAACAGCCAAAAATAAGAATTTTTAGGAGATTTTTAGGAAAATTAATAACATAAAACTGTGTGCGCTTAAAAAAAGATTTCCTTAAATTTGCATACACAGCAACCCCAAACAAGTATTTGGACAATCCATTTAACCATTATAAAATGTCTACAAAATGTTGAAGAAATTATATTCAGAAAATATTAGTGTTTAAAAAAAGAAAAAAAGCACAATGTCAAACTGATGGTAAACGTGTTGTGTGGAAAGAGCCTGCACTGTTGCCTGCATTGTAATGTGGAGTTAATTTTGGTAAACTGAGTAAATTAAGAGACTGATTTAAGAGACTTTTTTGGAGTCAAATATCAGTTAAAAAAGACTTTTAAAAAGGCTTAAAACTTAGTAGTAACGTACACTATTATCATTTACAGGGTGAGAAAAACCATTCCATCTTAGGGTATTGGAACACCAAGTTGTGTGTATGAGCTTGCGTTTATTGCTGGGATCATGGACTACACTATACTAGTAAAAGGGGTTTTATATATAGACACTAAACATGTAAGTTCTCTTTTATACCCAAATGCTGGGTTGAGCCTGTTGGGTCATTTTACTGGGTTATTTCCACAGTCCTGGGTAGCTTTGGATATTTTTGTAACCCACAGCTGCTGGGTTAGTGGCTTAGTCACAGAAACAACTCAGCCAGCATTAATTAACAGCACATGAAGAAGTCAGTTAGAATAATTAACAGCACCTGAGGAAGCCAATTACAACGGAGTCAGTTAAACAGCTGTTATTCAGGAAGCAACACAGAGCAGTAAATAAACTACCATAAAGAAATAGACATTTTGATACTTCTACTTAGCTAAGCTAATCAATATGCGTGTATCTGTTAAATGTGACTGATCGGAATAGCTCAGTTAGATTAAAGAAGGTAGACTGGAGTGTAATAATAATAATAATAATAATAAATGTTGTGTAATGTTTTCGTGGTTGGTTAACATTAGCTTAGCAGCTAAATTACTTAAAAAAACTTGGTTAAACTACATTTTATATCATTGCTCTTTTAATGTTTGGTATATTATTCTGGGTAAGCTGCTGTTTCTGGGTGCAAACTGTTTATTGTACTTTGTTTTTGTTTGTAAACATTTATGTTTTGACTTGTTTATCTTATATTTACAGATTGGGCTGAATGTGACAGAATGCCTGTGGCAAGAAGCATAACTGTTGGTAGAGATTTGTCATTACTTAACAGCATTTCTGTTCCTGATGGAATAATAAGTACTAAGTATTAAGAAATAATAAGAAAATAACATGTAAAAATTAAAAACAAAAACAACCCATCAAAAGCCAGTGCTGGGTCAAAGTAACCATATATTTGGGTAATTCTTATGATTTTATGACTTATAATGTTTGGGTTATTTATATAATTCAGTGTGTTCTGGTATATAGTAGTCCAGTGCTGGGCTGTGGAAATTGGGTTGGTAGGTTAAAGAAAAAGATTGTATGACTTTTAACAATAGCAAAACTCTTTCTGATGCTACGGATGCTACTCTTTCTGATGCTAAAATATACAACAATGTTTAATATGACTTCAAAAAGGAAATAACCTTTATAGAACAGGTTCTCCATCACAGCGATTGTTTTTTGGATATGAATTAGAATCGTCCACATAAACAGAACCATTATCTGAATAGAAAAGAACCATCTAAGCAACACCTTAAATACATAAAAGGAATGGGTCCCACCTGTGACAAATCTGGTGTGTATCAAATCTAGTGTATTCTGATGACTAATACACTGATATGGCGATAAGAGCGATTACGTTTATATGGGCCAAAGGTAGAAATGGGTGCAGCTCAGCTCAGCACAGCTAAGGTTGTCCCACCCACCTGTTAGTCCCTGTGTTCTCCAACCTCCAACCTGGAAAGTGGAACCGCTCATTGTCATCCTGCATTTGTAGTCTGATTGGTCTTTTCAGGCCCCAGGAGATGTTGAGTAAACCCTCCACGATCAACTCGCCCTCTTCCTGCAGCCATACAAGAAATAATAATAATAATAATAATAATCATCATTAATTCTTCTATCAGGTGGAGGAAATCCTGCTGGCTCATGTCCAGCCCAGCAGTTTCAAGTCTACGTGCTGGAATACAGTTACAAGCCCCCTGTTTCTGCTTAGAGACACTGCAGCAATGGAAAGTCATATTAGGTGGCGTCCGCTCAAGATGACCTGCCTTGTTCTAGAGTGTGAGTTTGAGTCATGCCGCGACCTCCAAAAAGCTGCGTTAGGTCACGTAGACATTCCTTTGTGAATGTGAGACGTGCAGGACAAATTCTGAACCGGATTCTTCTACTCATTTCACACGGGTGACATTCCTGACGCTTTTTCCAATCATAGTAAAATATATTTATAAGTTATGATAGACAGAAGCTTAAATTTAAATAGTTTATTATTTATTGTAAATTGATTATTAATATTCTGATCATTAATACTTTGAGTACATTTGAAGACTATTTTTTCCCAACATTTTACCACAGTTTATATCCTAAAACCTAAAAAAAAAAATAATTTCTGCTAGTTTTAGAGGGTCATACCAGGCTCTGTACAATCACATTACAAGCCTAGTGCAATGCAGGATTACCTGAAGGCAGAAAAACGTGCTACAATTCACACAAGTGCCACACAAGCACAAGTCTAATCCTATCAGTAACTAAATTTAGTTCGATAAGACTCTTGCGTTCTCATGCACAACACCATCTGAACGCTACACAAAGCCAGCAATGCAGCACTGACCTGGACAGATTAAACAGAGTGCCAAAAATAGCTCCATGTAGAAGATGTCATTGTTCAGAATGCTATTTAGCCCCGCCAAAAACAAAGGTTAACGTCTGTAAGCAGTTATGAACTTTGAATTACTTATTTTAAATCGTTTAACTTTTGGCCTAGAGTGAACTAATGTCTGCTGTAGTTGTAACAAAATTGAAAACCCACATATTCCAACTACCATCATAATTCAGGAATAACTAAATCATTGCATTTGTACGAGGCAATAAATAAATAAATAAATAAATAAATAAATAAATAAAGTTGATTTGATTTCAATGGAAATTTTAGGGCAAAAAAAATAAATCACTACCGTTTAGACCCTCCGGTCATATTTTATTTAGTAATGATTATTAGAGTATTGATTGTTAAACTATAAGCTAATAGAAGTTAAAGGGTATTTAAATATGCTTTTGGGAAATAGTATAAAAATAGGCTATATGATAAATTACATTGTTTATAAAAGGTAAACAATACACTGTTATAGATACATTATATTCACCAAAAGCATTATCTATAACAGAGAACTCCTACATTGTCATATTATTTTTCAATTATAGAATTACCACAGTGGGCATAAAACAGTTGATTAAGGAGATGGAGCCTTCCAAAACTTTTCCCAAATTTTGCCAACAAGCTTTCATAAGACTAAAGCAGTTGATGTGTTGCTGGCAGCAGAAGGAGTGAGTGTACTCTCCTGTGGGCTAGGTGGAGGGCCGAGTACTCCCAGGGCCTCATTGTTTCTGAAATATAAACAATCAGGGCAGCTGCGGTGATGAACTGTGGTCAGCAGCCACGCCACAGCTTCCTCCACCCTCATGGCCCAGCACACACACACTTCCTGTAGGGAGAGCGAGGTCAGCATACAGCTATATTTAGTGCCATGAGCCTTGGCTTACACCCAGCACAAGTATAAAAGGCAGTGCCTGTGCCTGTAGAGCAGATTAGAACCAGCTCACACACCGAGAGCAAGCATCAGCTGAGAGTAGTGAGTTTGAGCACTAAATCACCTCAGGCAACTCAGACACTGATAACAGGTGAGTTTTTCATTCAATCTTAAAGTTTCTGACGAATAATTATTTTTCATCAGAATAGTTCTACATGCTTTTAGAAAACTTTTAGAGGTTCTACACGTGTTCATTCAGTGCTTCTTGTTTATAATCTTGCTTTTGATTCAATCTCTCTCCAGCATGAAGCCCAAAAGATTACTCTTGTCCATTGCTCCTCTGCCCACCATAACGGAGACCCATGAGGATCCTTCTCAGGTGGGATGTCAGGCCACCCCCTTGCAGTCTCTGGAGGATTATGTCAACTCCATTAAAGAGCTAGCCCAGCCAGCATGTGGCCCTGTGAGGATAGCCAGGACTCTAAGGCCTCGTCTGTTCTCCAAACCTCTGGGGAAACACTCAAGCACCAGCTCGCCTCGCTGCGCCTCCAGGACGCCACGGGCTCGGACCAATTCGCTGGGCCTGGACGAGCACACGCATCACTTCAGCAGCCAGAAAGACTGTGGCAGCAGGGACCCACTGGACTGGCTTTTTGCACAGACGCAAGACGAGTCGCACAGGACTGACCGTGTATCTGCTGCTTTGAGGTTACTCTAATGACCTGTAGCCTAAAAAGCAGACATCCTGCATGGAACTACGTGGACCTGCGGACTGAGGAATGCCACAATCCGGCATGCTGTGCCCTGGACTTAATAATAATAATAATAATAATAATAATAATAGCTTAATTTATTTGCTTGATTAGGGACTTTGGTCCTTGTGTTCCTATGTTTACACTCTGAAGAGCTTTTTTCTACTCTTTTTATAATAAAGTAAATAGTGAAAACATGGTCTTTCTTATTATTCCATTATGGGTGTTCTAAGCAGTTGTAAAATTAAGCAATGCTTAATCCTATACTTATTTTATACAAGGTCAGATGGACATTTTGAGTAACATGCATCTCCAAAATGGTGACTTCACAGGAAAACAAACATTTTCTTACCTTTGAATGGAAGTCAATGTAAAATTAAAGTATATTTCAAGTAATTTAGAGCATTTCTATTGGTTCAAAATTCATAAAATGTCATTCATTATTATTTACACAGTGTACAGAGCAGCTACAGGGTTCAATTGATGGAGAAAACTAAAAATGGACAAAACCTGAGATTTTTCCTTGGATATGGAGACATGGCTTTCTTTGGACAGCAGCAATACACACAATTATATTAGACATTAATATGTTTTTAATTGTTTAGTTGTACCTATTAATGACAACAATGCACAAATACTATTCTTTAATTACAGTATTATATATGCTTGAGGCATATTTCAGCTATGTGTGTATAGTATTATACATTAATATTGTTATCAGACAACACTGTTTTTATATGACATCACTAGTCTGTAAAAAAAGTTACATTCCCAGTTTAACCAACCCAACCAAATAATCTGTAAATAATATTGTTATTGCTTTTTTACTTCTTTTATTTATTTTGTGTATATAGTGTAATTTATCTACGTTTTTGTAACTGAGTGTCTTGCTATCCCTTTGCTGCTGTGACAAAGAGAATTTCCCTACTGTGGGACTAATAAAGGATTATCTTATCTTATCTTATTAGAAACTACAGAAAATTATATATATAAATTTTCTGGCCTAAACAATAGAGAAGTGGGCTGGAAACCTGAAGGTCACTGATTTGATCCCTACTGTGTGTTCTCACTGCCCTAATCGCTAGTGTGTGTGTATTCACTGCCATGAATGGCTTAAATGCAGAGATTAAATTATGTTGTCCTGCTGCACAACGCTGGTGAAGCATGCATAATCTCAATACCTAGCTTTTCATGGTCATGGTCGGAGGGTGAGTGAAGACACAGGAGGCATTCAAGGAGATTTAGAAATAAGTCTGCAGAAGCTTCATAATAGCATATAGTTCCTCCTGAAACCGCACTTCTCTGATATTTTGCTTTTTGACAATGTGAAATCTGCCATCTGCCCTTCCAGTGAACAAAAACAACAATAGTAGAACCAAAGGTTCTTTAAAGATCCATCCACTGGAGGTGCCAGGAACCATTTAAACATCCACTCAAAGCAATCACAGAGCTGTGGAACAGTGGAACTGTGTACTCCGGAATGATGTACTCCGGAATTATGTACTTTAATTAAATTAAAGTATATTTCAAGTCATTTATTGCATTTCTATAGGTCTATTCAAAATTCATAAAAATGTAATTCATTATTATTCACACAGTGTACAGAGCAGCTACAGGGTTCAATTGATGGAGAAAACTGAAAATGGCAAAAATTTAGATTTTTTTGTATATAGTTTTCTCCATATAGTACTTCTGGGATGAGTTGGGGATGCGGTGGGGTGGTGATCATCCAACATCCTGAGCTCACCAACACTCTTGTCTCTGAATGCAATTAAATTAAAATTTATAAAATAAATACATAAAAAAAGTATTATACCTGTTGCCTGTCCTGATATTTAACACAAGTCAAAACCTTCTTTAAGCAGGGGCTCTCTCTGCTGGTTAAAATCCCACACAGCAACTCATTTTTAAATGGTTTCCCACCCACAAGAGGACGCTGCAGTCAGTGCTGCACCCTTCACAGGCCTAGATAAGCTGGAACTGTAAAGGACATACACCACAAGGTACAAAGTCTAGAGTGATTAGTGTACTCAAGTAATATGTTATTATCTAGTCTTCTGACATTTATCAGTTGTCCTGATATCTAGACCAGTCAGCAGACAAATACAGATCACTTATCTGTTGTAAAGATACAAGGAAATGGAAAGCAACTCAATGAGCATGTCTAGACTCATCAGGATGTCTTTACTGCCAGGACAGGACCTCCAATTTTGTCTTTTTTATTAATTTGTTTTGATGCATAATTCAAAAACAACCATGTGGCAATGCCATGGCTAGAGCATCAGAATGTTTACTTGTAATATATACTTTCACAATAAATTAATTAATTTGTAAAGTTCCCATTTTGGAGAAGTTGGATGTTTTGTTCTACCTCTGTTGATAGGCTTTAATTATACTATCTTAAATGTAAATACTATGACTGTAACTGTTTATTGATTTAAGTGGATCAAATCACTGTTAAAAATGTAAGATCCTTTTAGGGATTCTTCAATTTGAAACTGTGGAGGAACATCTGAAGGTGCTTTGAGGGACATTCAGGGACCCTTTTACTTCTAAAAACCTTTTCCTGAAGGTTCATCAAAGCATCTTAAGATACATTGTTATTGTGACATGCAATATACTTTTCTGAGCATGTCATGGATATCGTCAGTGCTTAAAGAACACTGACCAACTGAACATTTCATTACAAAGAGTGTAATTAGTCCTGTTTAATTGGATAAAGTGCAGCAAATAATGAATATATGCCAATGAATTGTGCCAAGAATAGGATAGTACTTGAATAGGGGTTTTAAGAATCAGCTGCCACTAATAATTTTGTCTGCATGTTAAACAATCATGATAATTTATATATGTATAGTGAAAATGTCTTTAAATATTGTGATACAGTATTTATTACAGTATGTGATAGCATATTGCCCACCCCTACTTCAAGGTAATACGGTTTTTGGTCACGAAACAAAACTGTCCTTGAGTTGGAATTGGTACTGGCTTGTGGTTTAAGCCAAAACATGTTTGCTAACCTCTGGACAATGTTTGGGGCAAACCTTATATCTATAACCTTATAGTGTAGGATTAAATTATATTTCATTGAAATTGATCACAAAGAGCCAGTTGCATTTGCAGTTCTTTAGAGCCAGATAAGGGCTAATCCTAGACTAAACAGAAGTTCCAACATGTGGACAGCATAGTCATTGCAATTCAGTCCAAGACAAGGCTTTTTCCATGTCGAGAAATGTGTTTGGTAAACATACAGGGGTTAGGCTTAGCCATGGACTTCACAGCACTCTCAACCGAGATTCTTTTATAATATGAAAATTTACTGATTTCTTACATTTTTAAACATTATAAACAAGTCCACATAACTTTCAGAATAAACCAGGAGCAAACAAGCAACTTGGAAGCTGAAGTTTTATGCTCTTAAGTGCTCTGCATTAGATCAGGTTGCTTGCTTATCAAAACATTAGAAAAAGAGTATTAAATTACTGTTTACTGATGGAGATTATGTAACATGCTTTTTTCTGTATTAAATAACCATTCTGTTCTCCTTCACTCCTGCTCAACCACAGAGTGCATTGAAACAGGGGGATGGTACATTAAACACTGATGATAGAAAGGACTGAATTTGTTCAATCTGTGCAGAATAGTTTTGGTCAGCTCCCTTTCTGTTCCCATCACTGCTTAGTCTCAAGGTCTCAAGATTCTATAATTTGCCCTTTGTGCTCTCCTCAGCAGCATACTTCACCCCTGCCCTGATTTCATGTGAGCTTTGATAGAACAGACAAAAAGGAACATACAGTGTTTCAGTTTTTCAGTTTTAGTTTCTTTTCTTAACTTTCCATTAAGCATTGCTTTGATCAAAAGGGCCTAATTTAATAATTACGAGAATGTAGTGTGAAAAAAATTACATTTGCCATGTTAACAAACTCACAACATTGTAGACAGCACAAGAAATGCATGCATACACAGGCAGGCACACACACACACACACACACGTTTCTTCTCCTACCTAACAGCACGCATTGTCAAAGGTTTTGTTTGGGCTTGCCTGATAACTGCAGAAAAATCAAGTTCCCATGGCCATTAACTGTCTTTAATCTGAGAAATCAATCCATCTGACTCACATCCTGCTGATTACACTGCCTCCAGCTCTGACATTATCTAAAGTGACAGTAATACATAAAATTAGTTCTATGACTATGACTAAGTGGGACTATGTTTTATTAAACTTAACTTTAATCAGAATTACTTCAACTGACCACACGTCCAATGAATATCAGATCGTTCAGTATGCACAGTCTGGACAGTAAAAAAAAAAAAAAAAAAAACTAGAGTTTTTAGCTCATTGCTTCATTTTAAAATCCTCAGCCTGTGCCTGTGGTCACTTTAACTGGAGCAACTCCCCAACTGGGAACTTCCCAAAAGCCTGGCCTAATACAGCAAATCCAAATAACATGTCAGTCTGCAACAATTCCTGGCCCTCAAATCTGAAAGCACCTGGAAAACATATGTGTCTCTTTTTTTTAAAATGATACGGTCTTCAACACTCACTAACCCCCTTTTCTGAAAAGTCTAATTCTGAATATCTATTTGTCTTCATGATTCACAGCAAATGACGAGCGAAAAAAGGCTTTCGGAAATCTTCATAATGATGACTGAACATTTTGAACTGTTAATGGCAATTCTCAGAAACATTAAGCAATAAATATCAAACACTGACACTTAAATACTATGTTTGTCTCTTTACTTACAACATTTGGGCTAATGATAGACAAGTTAGTGGCACATGAAGTCCACAAAAAATGTGGACTTCATGTGGACCTTTCTAGGCCTTGAATTAGGGGTAGCAGCACTAATGCAAATGCTAGTTAACATCCTATAAATGCTATTAAGCCATTATTTATATGTTGCAGCCATTGGTGACTATAATAAGACTAAATTCATGCATCATTAAAATTTATACACAACACAAAATCAGCAACATGTGACTCCCTAATACCGCAGTCAACTTCAAAGCAACAAACCAACTTTGTGAAAAACTTCTCTACTTGTTTTATTATTATTATTATTATTATTATTATATAAAGCATTCAATAATGACAGAGATGCCACTGTATTGATGCAATCCTACAGTTAATGCAATAGACAACTTCCTGAATCGTATCTACCTGTTAAACAACTTTACAAGGCCTTTCACTGATCGCCCACAGCGCCCTCAGTCCTGAGGGCAACTCACTGGAGAGTATTCATTAACTAGCTACTCGCAGCAGAACAGTAACTGTTTTGACTTGCAGTGGAGTGACATTTTTTCTCATTTCTCCATACCTCACGGATGCGAAGCTGAAAACTCTTTCCTTCATGGTAACAGTTGTAGGTTTTCAAAAGTGACAAAAGGTCTGACCTAAAGAAGAATATGATGAAACACAAAAGGATCAGTTGTGCACAGCACATTCATTTGCAATAGTCCAAATGAAAAGCAGATGTGGAGCTGCACTCACTTTGCAATGACTTTCTCATCATTTAGTCTTACAAAAAGTGTTTGAGCAGGGTCCATGATGGGAGCTTTCTACTGGCCTCTCACCTATAAGGAGAGCGAGAGAGAGAGAGAGAGAGTGTGAGAGAGAGAGAGAGAAAAAAGAGAGAGTGCGAGAGATAAAATAAGCAAAACAGAGTAGACTAAGACGACAGGGTTGCGTGCTTCTAAAAACAACAACAGTGTAATCTTTTGTTCAGGGGTACCTTTACTGTACCTTATAGACTCAGACAGAGTGAAAATAAATACCAGAGATTAGAGGAAGTCACATGCTTAGTTCTGGCAGTTGACTCAGTGAGTCAGTTCCATGACAGGCACTTGTTTCGGCATGTTGACTAATAAGACATAAACCTTTACAACAATTATAAACCTTTTCATGGCTGCCAAGACACTTTATTACTTACTTACGGAAGTCGCATTAACATTCATATAAACCTGAAGTTGTTTTCAAAGACAGCCTGAGTTTTTTGCATTAACATATTAACATTCTTCTGCTCATGTCTGCATTACTTTCACTTTTCCACTTTCTGCAGCAGGAATTTTGTGGAAACTCCATCCAGAATAAATCTGACTGAATAGTGACAATGGGCGGGAATTTCCAGGGAGTGGTAAGAAAGTCGGTAAGCCCCGACCACTGCTTTAAAAAGAAGCTTGTGAAATCAGGGCACGGGCACTTTCACAATGAAGTCCACACTACACATTCGCTCTGCTCTGCTGGCGGTGGGCCTCTACATTCTCCTTACTGGTGAGTAAGACAGAATGAATTAGATCACAGACAGACTCCTGAACTGCTAAACATATCCACAGACTTGCAAATTACACAGATATCAGATTATCATTATGCATCGATTAATATTAGTATTATTAATATTGCTTTGCTTGTTCCTTTAACACAGCTCAGGCAGGAGACAGCCAGCATGTTCCGACCCGCTGCATGTGCAATAAACCCAAGACCAGAGTCTTGGGACCATTTGTGGATTTTGAAATCTTCCTAAGAAGACCTGGATGTCCTAAAGATGAGATTATGTGAGTAGCACTCAGTTTACTTCAATATACAAGTAGTCTTTTCTTAGTTTCTGAAGCTAAATCTGTGGTTGTGAATCTGTTCTTTAGAGTTACAGTAAAGAAGACCAAGAAAGTGTGCCTGAGTCCTGATGGAGCTCAAGGAAAAAGATTGCTGAAATGCTGGCGCAGGTAAGAGGACAATTAACTATCCCTCACGTTGTGCTGACAATAACTGTAGTACCTCTGCAGTGAGCATGCTACTGTTTCTTAAATGTATTTGGTGGCTTTGCTTCTTTTGCAGGATGCAGGAGATAAAAGGAGAAGTGAAGAAATGCTTAAAAAGATTGCGGCTTCGGAGGAAGCACACCAGACCCAGGAAGCCAACATCATGACCAGTTCAGCAGAATGGCTGCTAATGGAGTCTATAAGATGTGCTACTGCAATGGAGTCAACACAGTACGGACCATAGACTCATCAGGGTTTGCATAAGACCTCGAGAGAGAGGGCTGGTCCCACTCAAAAGTATATGGACACTACAAAATGAAGGTCACATTTTAAATGTTGTCTTGTCTTGGCCAGTGTTTGTAGAATTTGAAAGAGAATAAGAATTCAGTCTATGTGCACACTGTTACTACAACTTTTGTACAATATGTTATGTCTTTTTAGTCTAATTAATATTTTTATACAATAAATTTGTTGAAAAAAAGAAAGAAACACTACTTTCATTCTTCTTGCTGTAAGGAACAAATTGGTGCCCATCTTAACTTGTACTTTACTTCATGTACACTCACTAAGCAATTTACTAAGATGATCTGTACACATACTTTTTCAATAATTTGATCATGTGCAATGCATTCCATACTGCGAATATGGGCCAGCAGCTTCAGGTCATGTTTACTGCAACCAGAAAGGGAAAAAAAAAGTATATGTATGTATGCAATTTTGAGCATGGCATGATGGTTGGTGTCAGATGGCCTGGTTAGGGTATTTCTGCTCAACTGCTGACCTCCTGCCATTTTCAGCACAACAGGCTCTAGAGTTTACTCAGAATGGTGCAATGAAGAACACACCCAGTAAGTGTCAGTTCTTCAAGTTTAAAGAAAGGAAAAAAACAGCCAGACTGGTTTGAGCTGACAGAAAGACTATTGTAAATCAGATCAACAGTCTGTACAACTGTGCTGAGCAGAAATCATCTCAGAATGCACAACATGTCAAACCTGCTACAACAGCAGAAGATCATGTTGGGGTTCTAACAGAGAGCTTAATGAGTGTATATCAACTCGTACAAACAAAAAACACACAGAAACGTCTGGTCGTAATAGAATTATTTTTGTTCATTAAGTACCAAGTGTATGTAGATATTATAACATTAGAAGAAAAGCCTCCAGGCCTTTGAGTGATGAAAGAGGTGGAGCTCTAGTTCACACTCCAGAACTCGCATACAGCTTCAGATTGGTGAGATCATGGGAGGTGTTTGACCTTATCCTAGTGTTCATGAAAAGCCTCTTGAGCTTATGTAGCTATCATTTAGAAATATGAGCCCATTATGAGGAAGCACTGTCTTCCCCAACAAAGTGCACATTCCTTGGTTAATATTCAACCATACAGAGCCATCGTTTATTCCTTACAAATGACATCCATGCGTACCACCATGAAACATTTAACAACAGCTAGTGTGGTTTGAAGGCATTCTTTGGATTTCTCTGAACATTTCTCTGAACACGGTTGTCACATCAGTATGCTGATGCTGATGTTTACCATTACTTAACAACTATAAGTAGTTAGTACAATGATCTTGCCATATTTCACGGGGGCTGCACTTATCAGCTGCAACATGAGCAGAACAAGGCATTAAGGTAGGCTGACCTGGATAGCAGATAGCGTTAGCTTATGAGCTAAAAGACTCTTCCAGTTTGAAAAAAACTTCAGTGTGAAATTAATCGCTTATAGTCATGGGACAGAACAGATAAAAAAAAAAAAAAAAAACGTTTAGTCATTACACAGAAGTAAGAGTTGATCAACCATACCTGCCTAATCATACCAGAAATATTCAGACAGATTTTAAGTTCAGAACTTTACTGATGCAATAGGGTAGTCTACATACAGAGCAGTGTAAAACTTTTTAACTTTAGCGTCAGCTGTGTCATGCTTCTCGTCTCTTCTTTCACCTCCATCAGCCCTAGGAACTCTAGAATTCTATGGCGTTCTTCCTTTACCTACCTGTATACCTGTTGGAAACATTAAGGTTATGTTTACATTACCAAGTGACTCAAATTGTTTGCATATCCGGACATCACAAACTTGCATCTGGCTGGATTGCTAACTAGATCAGCTATTGTCCTTAACACGATTTCCTGGAGTCTTACAACCTTGATGAGAAACTGTTGGCTACTGGAAGTCAAATAGAAATCGTGTTGACAACTTTTTTTTAAGTAAAATGGAATCTTATCTGGTTACCCTGGGAATACACTGCAGTGAAAAATGTGATGGGAATCTGTCCATAGTTTATCCAGATACGGTTATAAAATGCATGTTAATGCCAGGTGTAAAGGTGTAAAGTTTCCCCAGATTCTTTTTTTCTTTTTTTTTTTTTTACTTACAAAATTTTACTCTGGTAGCTATTTTGACATCTCCCTTTCGCCTAGCCTCTCTAATGCAGAGGTCACTAATAGGCGGGCCGTGATCCTGGTTCAGACTTAAATGCTGTCCCATCCAAATCTGGACCTATAACCGATAAGCTATGGTCGGAAAACAAAGCTAGTCAGAGGAAAGATCTTGGAGTGCTCTAAAAAAAAAAAAGACAACAATTAAGCATGGAAACCAAGCTTTTAATCAAGAATGGACAGACTAATACATATTTATTCTTCCCACAGACAGTGCTAAACCTGTCTCACATGTGGGTGATTATTAAAATCACTAATATCAATATCAGTTTTATTTTATTATTTTACTTTTTTATTTAGAAAAAGAATCTAAATGAATTTACATAAATTCAGGAAAAGTCAGATTCTTGAAGTTCAGACTGCAGATAATTTGCCTGCTCAAATACACTATGCGGACAAATGTACTGAGACACTGAATTAAGGGTATTAAAGAAAGAGTTTTTCCTGCTTTTGTTGGAGTAACTGTCTGTCCAGGGAGTGTTTTACAAGATTTCAAAGCATTGCTGTAAGGATTTGACTGCATTCAGCAACAAAAGTGTTAGTGAGGACAAGATGTTGAATGATGAGGTGGAGCTCTTTTATTCCAGAGAACACACTTCCACTGCTCCACAGCTCAATGCTGGGGGCTCTATACCCCTCTTGCCCACACCTGTCTTTAAGCATGGTACCAATAGGCTGCTCCAGGGAGTTCTATTCTATTGGCAGTACTTCTGTACAGGGACTAAACAAGCTGTGTGTACATGCGTGCATGTTGGTGTCTGCAATGAGTGCAAGTCAAAGAAGCTGAATTTAAAACATGTGTGAATGCTGAACAACTGCTCTGATCTGCCTGCCTGAACAAATCCTGTTGGTGTCTGGCATAAAGTTTGAACTTTACCAAAGCCGGTTTCTGTTTGGCACATGCAGGAGTTGAAATTCTTTCTTTTGACATAGGTAATAATTTTGGATTTATTGCAAGGGTTGTCTTAAAGGGGGTGATTGAAGGCAACCACAACCACGAACCACTAACTCTTGATAAGGTTTTAATGACCAAACATAGATACCTTTTAATATAACATGTTCAAAAAGTCATTTATTTGATCCTTTTGATGAACATATAATGGCAGGTATAATGGCATTGTCCAAGTATGTGTTAGGTTAGGGGAGGAGACGCCCAAGGGTGCTCTCACCCCCTCACCTTGCTTTTCGTGTTCTCTGGCGCTCTCATAGACATGCACTGTGGCATTACTGATATCACTTCAAAGCGGTCATGTGTAAGGTACAGGACAGGAAGGGCAGCTTTATTTGTATAGCACGTTTCACGGTCCTACATCCAGAACCCTTTCTAGTTAGCGTGAAAAACATGCGGGAGGACGTCACCAACTAATCAACTACTAAATCAGTTGCTAACTAATTTGGTCACAGATTTTAGTCAACCAAGTCCATTAGTTGTTGCACCCCTACTTTGAAGTAATACCAACCTCCAAGCTGTTATTCTATGCTATGCTAACCAACCTTTTAAACCAACCTTTCAAAGAGTTGATCAAGTTATTTAGAGGCGGAAGTGCGGAAGAGCAGCCTTCACCTGAAAAGCAGCTAATACAACATAGTTGAACATTTAGATGTTATTAAATATTTTATTTTATTAAATGAAGCATTGTGGGCATGGAATGGAAAAAAAACATAAGTTATACAACTGAACAACTGAGCATTAAACAAAAGAAAATAAAAAAAATGCATCAAAAGATAGTAAGTTAAAGTCTGAAAGGCACAGGTGAATGAATGTGTTTTCAGTGTGTAAGTCACAGTATGTGCAGATCTCACAGTTTCAGGAACAGAATGTAGCGTAATAGCTGACAGCTGCCTCATCATGTTCAGCTCTGGTTCTAGGTACAGTTGACAGGACAGCCTCTACTGATCCAAGGTGTCTAATAGGCCTGTATTTCTCCCGCAGATCAGCAATGTAAGCAGCACCTAACCTATCAATTCCTTTCTAACCAAGAACTCTTGTCAATTGTATTCATGCCTCTTTGTCTTTGTTAGCACTCTGGTGTAGCCCTTTACTCAAACATTACAGCAGTGTTTGTTGTTCTTGCTCTTAAGAACCCACTACCCTGCAGATTCTACAGTACCCTGCTTCAACACACATGTTCTAGTTAATGAAGGCCTTCATATTACCTGATGAGCTGAATTACGGTGGAGAATAGTTGGTGAAGGACATATTTTAGTGTAAAGTCAGTAGTTAATCAATGACTAATAAATGTAACCTGGAAAAAAAGTAAACCATGTTACTAGAAACCATGTGACACAGCTCTGGCTAAATATGGGCAAACAGGAAAAGGGGGAAAATATGAAGACAGAGGTTGCCACACACTGAGGCGGTGCTCACTTACTGCTCCTCTACTGCAGCTGTGTCCAACATGGCTTTCAGGACATTGCCACTCTTACTTTTTCTAAACCTCCTGACAGGTACAGTTCTACCAGTACTGATGCATTAGTCTTCTTAGTGCACCTCTACAAATGCTGCACATAATGCAATTTCTCCCTTTTTTTCTTTGCTTGCAGATAATGTGCCTGCTGCCATGTCTGTTCGGGAGAAATGTGAGTGTGTCAAGGAGATTAATGCTTTGAGATGGAGAGGCATCACTGGCTTTGAAGTGAAAAAGCAGGAGGTCCTTTGCAATAAGGTTCAAATAATGTGAGTATTCTGTATATTTAATCCACATATGCGTTTAGTTTAAGAGGTCATGCTTTCAGACTTTGCAACTACAGAGCAGAAGCTGCCTATCAGGTCTCTGCACTAACTGCCTACATGTGTGTGCAAAGCAAGGCTGATACTGATACTTACGAGCTCTGACTGTGGCAGAGGGCCATGGATGGACTTGTTCTGCACGTTATTCGGTTTAGCCTATTCTGGCACTTTTGATTAAAGGATTACCAAACAGTGGGTCAATCAGATATAAGGATATATTCAAAAGGATATCTATGCACATTCACATTTAATCAATACTACAGCCATTTGCAGTTTTACAGTCATTTCACGTGGTGAAAATACTGAAAGTGTGTGACACTGGCGTTTGAAAAAAATCTTTCATTATGTACTTTTTGACCAGACTGTTAGACTGGTGGTGGATTCAGTTTGCACTGTGACACAAATCTGGAGCTTGACATTTAATCAGTACCAGCTGAACTGTACTGTAACATACAGAATACATCTGCAAAGGTCTACCACTGCTTTAAATAGACCGCCGCTTATCATGATGGTAAGAATATCATGCAACACTTCATGTGTTTGGGCTTTCAGCTCAGCCAGTTCTTGATGGGACATTTTCTATCTTTGTTGAAAGAATTGCAATCACTAAGGCCTGTCTAGACAAGAGCAGGAACGACACACGATACCAGAAAGTTCGAATGAAATTACTCCTCAGTTATACTCCTGAGGCACACCAGCAAACTAAACACAATCTCCCAATAAGCAACAGAGCTTGCAAAAGTTTGGGCACTGCTGGTCAGAAGTTATGTTTCTGTGAATGGTTTGATAAGTAGAAGAGCAAGTGATCTCCGAAAGAAAAAAAGTGTAGTTTATTTGTTTTGTGTAAACTATTTTAGGATAAAAAAGAAAGGACCACAATGCAAATGTTTGAGTTGAGTTTCTTTCACCAAGATCTCAGACCTTAATTAGCATATTAGGGCTATGATTTTGGCATTGCTAGAAAAGGCCTAAAAATGTCAGAGCTTTATAGATACTCTGACACCTTAACCCTTGTTCCAACCATTAGCAGCCATTGGTCACTGTAAGCAGCTGCCAAACACAAGACAAGACTGGACAGCTACAAATGATTACGGCTAATGCTGCTATGAAATGTGCTGTTCGAATTATATAGAGCTTTGATTTGCCACATGTTATGGCTGATTGGTGTATAACTGCAGTGTATAGTTGTGTATGACATTACAAATACTAGTACTACAGTAGCTCTGCCTAATAATTCTTCAATGTAATTCTCAGCATGAAGATGGGAGAGAAATCGCTCTGCCTAAATCCAAGTTCTGCACAAGGGCAGAACCTGCTCAAATGTTGGAAGCGGTAAGTAAACCTCATCTGATCTAATGAGAACATCAAGGCAGCTTTCTAGAATAAAGAGTTTAAACTGATATATAATATGTATGAATACATTCTCCTAATGCAGCATCACTGCATACCCTTGTACAAGCCCGACACCCACTAACGTTTTACTCTCAGGCTGGTGTTCTGCTGTCCTTAGAATGGTTCACCACCAAAATAGGCCTATGATCTGGTCAATTGTGGTCCTATGCTGGTTATTTTCTGTTGATGGACAAGGCAGCAATAGAGTATGAAATGTGCACACAGTCGGTAAACCTGAAACACACCTAATAAAACAATTAGTGAAGGTACAAACTAGTTGTACTGTAAAAAAACTCGGCAACTTGTGTGTGTGGTTTTTATGTTTTTTCTATTATTTAAAAGTGCATTGTGTTTAATGCTTGGACACTGCACCTGCATAATGCTGCTGTATCCATAACTTATCTGTATATGGGGTTTATAAGGAGGTTAATGCAATTGTGTCTTGTCTGGGAGCTCTTTTCCATGGCGCAGATAATAAATTACAGAAGTTGGTAAACACTGCCACCTAGGGGTAGATGAGAAGATTGCACATGTTCTCTCCTCATTAGGGAAGCCCTTACAGGTAAGACCCGTATTCCTTAAAATAGTGCACCAGGACAAACAGACAAAACCTCTTTACCTGTAGGTCACAAGTGCTGCACTCTTTTAGAGTACACTCTAGGTGCTCAAGGGTGTTTTAGCAAAGGATATAGTAAGGAAATACACATAGAACCATAACTCAAATAACCATTTAAATGGTTCCACTATTGTAACAAGTCAAAGGACCCTTTCTGGGACTATATTAACCTCTTTTTGTACAGAGCACCAGTAATGCAGCTCTTGGATGATGTCAGCTTCTGCATGTTAACCTATCCTTGATGGTGAACCACATTAGGGCACTGAGAACACACACTGCCAGCCACCTTAGCACACAGGCAAACATTTTGGGTTAGGTGCCTTGCTCAGCTTTCTCCTCCAGTAAATTCTGAGGGAGGAGAAAGCACTGTTCCTTTACTTCTCCCTGCCTCTCACTTCCTGACGGTGCCTGGGATTGAACTGGCGACCTTTCCAGTCCCAAGCCTGCTTTTCTAACCTTAAGGGCACGGTAGCCCTACAACATTTTTATAATTCAACTCATATTGGAGATACATCTAGATACAATAAGATCACATGTCCTCATTTAATGAACAAGTTAAAGTGCAACATGTATTAATCATATTATATATTAACTCAACTGAAATGTTTGTTTATTAATGATAAAAACGTGACAACTAGGCTGCACTGGACTCAGTCCTGCAGCAACTAAGACAAGCAGTAAAGTGTTTCTCTGAGCTGATGTCACGCTGTAGGCTGATGGATGTACTGGAGTCAGTGTTTCCTAAGCACAAACCTGCCTGCTGGAGCCCCAGTAAACTTACAATTAAATCAAATGATTTTCATGATGGTAAGGCCTCACTGATGCCATGTGCATCAATTAGGGGGAAATATGCAATCGTGCCATAGTATGGCTGTGTGTTGGAGTAGCAAATACTGCAGCACACAGCAATGCCTGTATTTCACTCAAATCCGCTCTTCTAGTCAAGTCTCGAGTTGGTTTAAGCACTCAAACTGAAACTCTTTATCTCTCTGACTTCTGCAGGGTTCGTTTCAATGAAAAGAAGAAGGACATCTGCTTCAAGCCAAGACAAACCAAACCAAAAAAGAAGAGAAAGCAGAAGAAGCAGTAACTGCTGGTAGTCTGTAGAACGTAAATCCTACATAAAGAACTATTCTCATAAACATATAACGCACAAATTATTTGAGAACTGATACGCTCTTTAAAAAAGGTTCTACAAAGGTGGTTCATGATAACTCAAGCAATTATTTTAGTGGTTAAATGGGTCTGTACTTGGTTAAAGGGCTCTTTGCATTGGTGAAAAATGGTGCTATACAAATGGTTCTGTATAGCACCAGAAAGTGTTCTGCTACTGTCACCTTCTTTGCTATGAATGTATACTGCAAGTACTGGTACTTTTTCTACTTTTGCTACGAAGACTGTTTTGTACTCTGTTTTGTTTGTAATATTTACATATACATACATATATATATATAAAATAATAATAAAATAAATAATAAAAAGTATAGAAAAGTAAGCATGTATATCAGCAGCAGTCTTGCCATTGTGTTTGCAGTGGCATTGCTTTAAACATGGCTGATCTGTTTTAAAGAACGCCCTGACACAAAACTGATATTAAATAACTGAATGGGAATGTACAGTCAGAGCAAGGCGTGCTGTGACATGACCCCCACCTCTGTCTATGAATCAGTGCACATGGGTTTATACAAGGAAAGAGCCTAAATGGCTGCCATATTAACCAGTAAACTATAAACAAGCCGGTGTCTCCACAAGACAAAAGGACCAATCAAACCAGTGTTGTTCAGGGATGCCCACCAGTTTAAATCACAGTGTGATCCCTAACTAATCACCCAGCTTCACCAGCTGTGACCCTTCATTACAGTCTAATTGAGTGTTTCTCAGTGTGTTGTGGTGCAGCTGCAGAGCTCCTTACCCACAGCACTTAACAACCCTTAGCTTGTGGAAACCATGAGTAACAAGAAGGGACACTCGCATATTTTGCAGAAGTTAGCTAGCTAGTTAAGTGAGCTGGAAAAACCGCTGCTGGGATGAGCTAATGTCTAAAACCGAAATATGTGGCTACATTTATACACAGCACATAAGCACAGCATGAAGAGGCTAGCTACATTTAGATAGGGTTCTGAGAATGGACATTAATGAACAGTTCAGATGAAAGCTGTACTGCACACATAAGTACGACAGACTAGCAGAAACAACAAAAACTAGCAGTTTCAAAACTACGAGAAGAAACGTTAGTGCTGTCCCTCTGTAGAGAAGTATGCAAGACCATAGACAGCCGTTAGTGCCATTTCTCTCAAACCCCAGCGCTAGTTTCAGGGTAACATTTCAAACTAATTCTGCTAGCTTCTGCTTCACTTGTTAAAGAAAAACCTTGTTACCTTACCAAGGTCGTAGTACATCGCCTCCTTTCCCAGCGCCAATGAAGCTAGCTAGAACCCCCCCGGTTAATCGGTAAGGTGTGTTTTTGTCGACCGTACCGTAGACTACTTGCCCCTACCGGTTCAGGGGGGAGGAGCGTTTTTGCACGCTTTGGTTGAGTGACTGCTTTGCCAGCCAATCACAGGTTCATTTCATAGAGCAAGCCAATCAAAGCCATGCGTGGGCGGTCCTATCTGGTTGCCCCGGGAAACGTATTCACCGGCTCCGTGGTCATGGTGATCACTTTGGCTGCGTCCAAAGCCACGTATTTACTCTGTTATACTAGGAAATGGGTGCCCTTCTGGTGGAGGTGTGCTCTTTTACACTGTTTACTATAGTAGAGAGCAGTTTTCGGACGTAGGCTCTACACTTTATTGAAATGTAGCCAAATAAAAAGTGCTTGCCTGACAAATGTGGGAGAAAATGAAGCCTTGCCTTCTCCGTTAGTTCAGCGTCTGGCTGCACTGGTAACGGTTTCCTGTTTTGTTTTAGCTTGGTCTGAGAACATCATCTGGGGAAAATATGACACCAGAGGACCTGATAAAATATTTGAGGAAGCTGATCCTTTGAGCTGCCAAGACACTTCCCCCACGGGAAGCCGGCTTTGTCTATGAAGGATGTGTTTATTACAATGAGAAGACAAATAAGGAACCTCATTGAGAAATGACAGAAAATAGTAGATGGCAGAAGTAGCTAAATGTGCAGATCTACAGTCAGTTTCTGATTTAACCATCTTTTTCTTTTCTTTGCAATGGCTCTGTTAGAACCTGTTAAAACCCACCCAGTGCATTCCCCTGATTTCTCACTCCAGTTCTTCTGAACAGAGCCATTTGTACAATGTGGCTGTCTGCTGATAAATGCCTGTTTGGCTGGACAGCATAGCCATAGGTTTTCAGTTTGTTCTGTTGAAATTAAACTATGAAATGTTCAAACAACCAAGAATAGACCATTGCTTTACAATAAACAAACAAACAAATACAAAAAACAGCTACAAGACAGAGAGAAAATCCCCGAATGGCCTTTAGTCTTTTATTGCCAGCAGGTTTGGAGCATTAGAGACTGTCTATCAAGGTTAGACAGGGAGCAGAGTGTTAACCCTGAGGGGATTGCAGCCGTCTACACTTGATGGAAAAAGCTCTTGTCTGGGTCTGACCAGCAAGAAGCTGGATGATGAATGGAGACTTAGGCTTGTATTGATTTATGGAACCTTGATGTAGGGGATACAGTCTTGAAGCAAGCCCCCCTAAATATACCCAGGAATTCAGCCATAGCGTGAACTTCTCTACAGAATTTCAGCTGGTCTTCAGAAACAGTTCAATCAAATGGCAACAATGTAAACAAAGTTTCAACAAGGCTTTTTATTTTAGCTTTTCTGAACTTTTTGAACATTGCAGCTGAGGCAGAGAAGAAATATCGAGTCCAGCAATACAGCTGTGGTTGCAGTGTCTGTTGTGCTGCTGCTTTCCCTCAGGAACAAGCTTGATGAAGATCACCATGGTCGTGTCTCAGAGGGATTATATAACAGTGCTGTCTATTCCAGGCTCTCCCAGCTGACAATGGAAATGCTACTATTATCAAATGTGAGATTTATTTGAGTGCTGGTTTGACTAAGAGACATTGCGTCTGGGATGTGTCTTGTAAAACAGAGGATCCAACCCTAATAACAATAATAATAATAATAATAATAATAATAATAATAATAATAAAATACCTTAAAAACAAGCAAATTTACACTACTTTCAAAAACATGCAAGTATTCACTGTGTAGGTTAATTATTTTAAATATTCTGTATGATTGTTCTTCATTTCATAACAAACAATCATCAAGCAATAGACTTCTATATATCTTCTGTTTACTTGAACACTGTGAACTTTGCTGCAGATTCTGTTTCCTGCTACAGAGAACAGCATGCCTACTTGTTTGTACTGTAGAGATAATCTCTGCAACAATTTATGTAACCTTGCTACTGCATATGTATGCTGGCACATACTTGAGAACTGCCCAAACTGCCAAATCATTCTACTGCACACTTGTATATATTGCATGTATAATAACATATGTCAACTGAATTGAATTATTTATAATTCATCAAATAGAGAGTCTGCTAAGTATACATTAGGGGATTTTATATATAGTTTACAACTCACTGATGAGAAAATATGATCAACATGGAGTCCAAGGCATCAATAGGGTGAGAAAAAATGCTTTAAAAAATAGCAACACATATCATGTTCATTCAAAGAGTCTGTGTAGCACTTTATTTGGATTCTCCACTGCAGGTACTTTGCAGAAGCTTACTGTGCATTTCATATGTACCTATTTAAATGTCTATTAAATTCACCTTAGTTTTGGTCCTGAGTAACGCAGCTTGTCCAAGTGCTGGCCCTATCCCTAGCACAAGGCAAGCCAGTGTGGGTGTCTGTTAGCCGATGTTACAGAATTGGCAGTTTGTGTTCTCCTCCCACTGGTCAGTGTTATCTGACCAGTGATGCTGCATCAGTAACGAAAATATGCAATTTGTTATCTTCATGTGTCTTTGAGAAAGCGCATATACTAGCCTTTACCCTCTCAACACTGGTAGCATTGTGTGTTAGGAAGAGGAAGCTAGTGAATGGGAATGGAGAAAAAATATCCCCAATAATTACCTCAGTTTTCCCAATCCATAAACCAGGCCTACACCCTAATCTTAACCCAGATGTACTCTTAAAATTAAGCCTAAATTTAAACATATCTCTGGCTCTAATCCTAACCTTAAATATGGCATTATTCCTAGCACCAACATTGAGAATCAACTGAATTTCACCAGATGTTAATAATTTGAACATATTAATATAATCTATAATAGGAGGCTAAGTATGTGCTGCTTCTCCTTGGAAAATCAGTCATAAAACTAAAATATGTATCATCTGGATTTGGAAACATTTAGACTGATGTAGTACCACGCCACTGCTCTTTGGAGAAAGGCCCATATTCCAGCATGAGGTAACTGTGTATCAGTTGCTTTGTATTAACAGGACCCCACAGGACAAGGCAAGGCAAGGTAACAGTTGACAATGCAATTTTCACTTTCCCCAAGTCTGCACTCACACTTTTATCATTGGTGCTTTATCTGAAGTGGTCACCTCTGGTTCCATGTCATACTCCTCCATCTCAGTCTCATCTTGTCTGAAACTCTCAACAAACTGCACATTTCTCCGGTCAGCTTTCCTCATTGGTCTTTGGTCATTGGTCTTTGGGGATGGATGATCTGGCTCGAGCGTGCCATGGGAACTAGCAGAAGGTCTTTGCAGTCTGCTGTTGTTGGGCAGGAAGGAGACCCTCCTGCCTGAGATGATGTGGAAGAAGGAATATGTTTGTTCAGTCTCCCCTGAATCATTGACACAGACGGCCGACAGTGCGGAGTCTCCATAAGATTCACTGGATTGTTTGGTGGAGCTTGTCTTTTTCTTTTTGCTCAAAATAAAATTGAATACTCCCGTCACCAGCAGCATAGTTCCTAAAGAGTGATTAAGACATGAATTCATTTTCAGAATATTAAACTATTTGCTTTCTTTGGTAACACACTGCAAAATATGACATTTTCATTGGCAGATGATATTATCTTAAATATAATAACTGTTGTAAGAAGATCCTTGTTCTAGACAGTTTTACATTTTAAAATTCAATATTCCAATATTCTTATCCCACATGTAGTTACAGCATTAAGTGCTTTATTTCTAAAAAAATAAGCAAATAAATTATGTGATTGCAGTAAGATAATTTAATTAGATACAAATATTTTATATGAAAATGTTTATATTAAAATATTAAAATATTAATATTCTTACTATACTTTTGTGGGTGATATATAATTCGGTTTCTGTTAGGTATGTTTTGGATGTTTTCTAAATGCACCAAACACATTTTATGTAAATACATGCAATTACTGAGGTTTGTTATGTGTTTTCTTAACCAGTAACTGATTTGCAAAAGCAAAACAATATATTTATCCCTATTTCCCAATTTTCAAAAATCTAATACATTTCCTTAAACCATAATTGTTTTCAAAATATAAAATGCCTACTTTTCTTCGCAAAAACCTACATATCTCTGTCTTTATTCACTTTACTCTCACTTTACATTCTCTCTAAAACTGCTGAGTCTGTTTATTTGTTCTGTTGATCTTACTTGTTGATACTTTCTTGTACATCCATATGGTGAATTATTCACTATATTTAAGATAATCCACTTACCAAGATTGAATGATGCCAATATGTGAATATCATAAATATCTTCTATGTAGTTATACTAATTAAATGTATACTCCACCTGGAATGACAGCATGCCACACTAACACTGGATGCAGGAAACACACCACTGACATAATTGTGTAGTAGAGGAACTTCTGGAAACCTCCAGTGTTAGCCATCTTTTTCCAAACAATAAAGAACTTGCACGTAGGAGGACAACTGTGATCAAGAACAACAATACATTTAAGACATAATGATAAAGATTCAATATCACTTGATAACGGTACAGACTAAAGGCCATGTTTTATGGAACTCACGGAAGGCATGTTTCCAAAAGAGCGTCAGTAAAATATGCCACTTCAAAGAGCATCATTCCAGCAGAAGAGACCCTTTGGAGATTAGAGAGCGAGAAATCAAATGCATGTTACAAACCATTGAAGTGTAAAAGTGAACTGTGTTGCCTGACAAAAAAGTGGTTTACAGAAGACTTCTATAGCTGAAGTCTCTGTGTAAACCAGTGTCAGTTCAAGAATCACATGCCTATGTTGATTTTATGTCTATGCTAAGTCTTCAAGTCTTGCACTTCTTATATTGTTGCATGTTCTAACAGCCCCTTCATTTCTTAAGGACATTCCTCTTGTACATTCATGCAGAACCTCTTTGGACTGGCTGCAAGCCCAGAGAGATAAAATCATCATAAGCAGGGGGGTTTCTGCATGATCTTAGCCAATATCTTCTTGGCACCCATGCTGACCTCAAACTGGACATGGAGTGAATGGAATTTCCAGTAGCATGGAGAATAAGACAGATTAGTTTGGTTAAATGAATTATGTGGTTTAATATGCCCTGATACTGGTGTGGTGATCCTAATTTTTGTGTGTGGAAAGCCAAGGTGTTTCATTATATACCACACAGTGAAGGCATTAGGTTATATAGGCTATCAGACTCTCAGAGCTACAGCGGGATATTTGATTTTAAACCAGCTTTTTCAGAGCGTGATATTTCTAATTAGTGAGCTCCTAGAGTACCCCACACCTGTGGCTCTCGTATATACACATAAGTAAATTAGTTAATTCAGGACGCCCATCACATTTACAAAACATCTTCAATTATATTGACTGAAGACTTGCAATCCAAGAAATAGATGATTTCTGTTTTCTGGATGAGACTGGATTTGTAGATAAGTAAAAGTGGACTGCATGCACTTATTGGAGGCTTTCCCCCTACTAAATCAATGTAATGTTGGAGGTCTAATGCACTTATCAGTACAATGTAGTGGCATTTCTGATTTTAATATTGCATAAGATGACTCCCTTGGCAGAACCTTGATCTCACTAAAAAGTAACAGCCCCATCTTCTGGTTTAACACAGAATTGCATTTTGGTAAACTATTGGTCTTACAAATACCAATAGTTCTCAGCTTACATCCATAAAGATTACCCAGAATACTCACAGGAGGTACACAGCAAGGCTGTGGAAGTCTTCTTCACGCAGTGTTTCTACTCCTACAGCACACAACACTGAGAGGACATCAGAGAGAACAACAACAACAACAGTCAACAACAACCTCAGCAATTATTATTATTATTATTATTATTATTATTAATGATAATAATAACAATAATAATAATAATAATAATAATAATAATAATAATAATAATAATAAACTACAGCGCTATTTGTGTGGACAGATTTTAATGTTCCTCCCATAACTCAGAAGCTGATATGTGGCCTGGCTTTGCCAATAAAGGTTGAAGGATGTAGCCCTTCATTAATTCACTGCAAACTACAGTTTCTTATCATACAGTACATTCACATAGTAGTATTAGTAGTAGGAATAAGGAGCAGTAGTATTAGTATTAGTAGTAGTAGTTGCAGTAGGAGTAGTAGTAGGAATAAGGAGCAGTAGTATTAGTATTAGTAGTAGTAGTTGCAGTAGGAGTAGTAGTAGGAATAAGGAGCATTAGTATTAGTATTAGTAGTAGTAGTTGCAGTAGGAGTAGTAGTTGGAATAAGGAGCAGTAGTAGTTGCAGTAGGAGTAGTAGCAGTAATAAGGAGCAGCAGCAGTAGTAGTAGTATTAGTAGTAGTATTAGTAGTAGGAATAAGGAGCAGTAGTAGTAGCAGTAGGAGTAGTAGCAGGAATAAGGAGCAGCAGCAGTAGTAGTAGTAGTAGTAGTAATAGTAGTAGGAATAAGGAGCAGTAGTAGTAGTTGCAGTAGGAGTAGTTGCAGTAGGAGTAGTAGTAGGAATAAGGAGCAGTAGTAGTAGCAGTAGTAGTAGTAGTTGTAGTAGTAGTAGTAGTTGCAGTAAGAGTAGCAGCAGCAGCACTATGGTTATTTATTTTGTGCTGTGTGTGTATATGTATGTCAGAATGTACAATGTGTTGTTAATGTTTGAGCAGAGGTTTCTTATAGCCACTAGATGTCAGATTTGACACACAGCTTGAAAGAAAAATTGCCTCTAAATTCTATGCCCTGATGAAGTGGTTATTCTATTAAATTAGGAACTATCTTTCACTCTTATCTTGTGCTAACATAAGACTCATTTGGATTCTGTATAATATATAAATGTGTTACTCAGCCACATTAATAAAAACCTGTTATAGGCAATACATTTTCCAGTCTGAAGTCACCTCTGTCAGTTTAAGTTCATAACCTTGCAGAAATGTGACACAATAAAAATAGGCAAATAAAACAAGTAAAATTATTTGTCCACTGTCTGTAACAACAAATACCCTTAAATCTGAATTTGAACTACTGAAAGAATTGGTTTCTTACTGTTAATGGTTACAAATGGTTACAAAAGTCACAAAAGAAATATGTTTGATTTCATAGGTCAGAGGGATGTAAATCGTTCTCTTGAGAGGACACTGACCTCTCCTGTGAGATTGTTTAGGGAGGCGAGTATGAGTAATACGACCATTCCTCTCAGTGATTTAAGAGGAGCACTCTCAACAGTGTAATGTTTGGAGAAGGTAGAGAGGGAATCTCAGTGGAGGAGGAACATGTAGTAAACTCAAATTCATAATAAGTTATGTGTTGACATTTCTTTATATGCCTGCATCCTACATTGACCTCACTTTGACCTTAGTGGGTATATTTCTCTAGATGTCTAATGTCTAGAAACCGTCTTTCAGAAGCTAAGCCCACTAAGTCTACTAAGCCTGAAGTTGGACAGGTTCAACTGTTTTTTTTCCAAATAATCTTCAGTATATTCATGTACTGATGCAGCAATTAAGGACCAACAAATGCATAAACAAATAAATAAACAATCCAAAGTCGTCCATATTGAACTACAGATTTAAACAACATCATTAGAAAATCCAGTCACAATGATTCTATTCTATGACAGGGAGCACAGCCAAGGGCTGCATATGAATTCCACTTTGGATTATGCCATATTGCAAAATCCTACCTGCAGCAGTTGATATACCAAGAACTCTGCATGCGCACTCCACTACAACCCAGAAAACTGCGATCCCCATCGCTAAAGACAGAAAGCTGTTCTTCTTACTGTCCCCTTAATGTAACAGTTACTATTCCACTGGTAAGAAGAACTTGAAGCTGTGGTTGTGTGTGTAGGTAGCAGCACCATGGCAGCATGGGCCCATGGCTGATAATCTCTATGCCTGAGCTGGAGGGAGCCGGAGGCTGGGTACATGTGGAGTTTTTACCCTGCTAATCTGCCTAATATAACAGCGGAAACCTTCACAGTGACCACCCCCAACTGGTTCTTGATGCATTCCACCTTCACCTAAGGTGAGGGATAGAATGTAGGAAGAATTGTGTTCCACAATGTTTCCACAAAGATTAGCCATTTCAATGCAAGCATGTATTGTAGCTAACGCAACACACACACACACACACACACACACACACACACAGAAATAATGTGTAAAAGGCTCAAACAGGGTGAAGGGTGAGGGTGCAAACAAGAGGGAGAAGCATATTAACTTATTTGACCTTCATAGGAAAGCATTTCATCTCCACTGCAGAGCTGCTGAAGGATAAATGATCTAGCACCAATCAGGCAATTCATCAAAAATGTCCATGCTAGAAGACCCACTATTGTTGAACAGGGTGTCCGCTGAGAGACGCACACACGTCTGGCCGATAAGCTAGTCCAAACAAGATGATTAATGGTGGTTGGTGTAGGTCTGCAGCACATATACGCATGTAGAGATACTCGACCTGACATGAGGCAGACCATCATCACTGCAGAGCAGACACTGTATCTACCAGCTTGTAGGTACCTGTGTCAGAGGTCAGACATGCAGTCCCTTGCTCTGTCACAGCACATTATGACAGATTAAAACCATCACAGCATGAAAGCACAAGAATGACCAGTCTGATTAGACACATAAAGCATGACTCATCAAGATAACAGATTCAGTAGAATATAAAAATAAATTGACCTCACTGTGACCTTGGGGATGTGGGAATATGTCTGTAGATGTCTAGAAAACACTTTTTTCTGATTTGCTTTCAGTAGCCAAGCTCTAAATCTGCTAAGCCTTCAAGTTCAATTATGTGATTTGTATTTGTTTGAACCTGTCCAACTTCAGGCTTAGAAGACTTTGGGCTTAGCTTCTGAGAGCAAATCAAAGAAACTCTGTTTTCTAGACATCTACAGACATATTCCCACTAAGGTCAAAGTGAGATCAATGTAGGATGCAGACATGTCAACACAGAACCACAATTGCACCACTAGGCAGCCAACGCACAGGAAAGGCCAGATCCCCAACTCTACCACTACCGGCACTTACAATGGGAGTGATGTGGGGAGAGAGCATCATCAACCTACCTACCAGAGAGAGCATGGCCAATTGTACTTTCTCGGGCTCCAGCTGCTGAAGGAGAAGCAGTGTGACCAGTGATTCGAACTCATAATCCTCAGGCTATAGTCTGCATTTTTTGTTTTCTTCAATGATCTTCAGCTAGCTCAATGGTATGTCCAAGAAGTTTGCACATACATCTTACAGTTAATTAAAGCAACATGATATAACATTTGTACTGTAAAATTACAGCCTCTAAATCATGTTGATGCTCCACTGACTTGTAAATCTATCTTTGCTACTCCAGTCTCTCCATGCCAGAAACTGCACCATGGAACTTTGAGGAAGCAAGCTGGACAACATTCACAGAAACTCTGTAAAGCTGAGTAACCTGAGTCATATTTGGGTAAATTCCTGTAGTATTACTATTCTACAACAGTCCACATGCTTCTCTTACTTACAGTGATGATTCTGTATCTCTCAACTTGTCCAGAAATGCATGTCTAACGCATGCCCTCTAGAGGTGGCTCAAAGCGCAAATTCCACTTCCTGACTATAAAAGGAAGTGCCAGTTCTTGCATAATGCTGCTTTAAGTGTGCACAGCTAGCATATTTTCCATTGAAAAGCATTTCCAATTGTTCTGGGACAGCTGCACATGAACTAAAGGTCACCATTCCCAATGCCAACCACCAGATACATGGGCATACTGCCCCCCCTCAGCATTAGGCTATAGAGCAGTTGAATGATGGAGAACCTGGATGAGCTGGTGTCTACAAACATTCAGACATAGAGTATAGTGTATTTTTAATGACTTGCAATAAGATTTTCTGATGTGAAATTAAAGGACATTATATATAACTGAAATGATGAATCTGACCCCTTCAAATGAAGAAAAAATATAATGACCAAATAAACTTCACTCTACTGAAGAAGAGGCAACAGCATTCTTAGAGTATACTTACTGTGTGGAAAATCTATGTAATAAGGGAGCCACAGAGCCACTATAAAGCTTTTGGCCTGCGGCAACCCTGTTAGCACTCAGCCAGTTGAGGCCTCACAGAAAACCACAGTATGTGCTACAGGTAAATGGGTCCAGAGTTAAGGCTGTGTTGGGTTGGCCTGGCAATAGCTCTGCTCTGCTCAAATTTACAGCTGATACCCAAGTTGACTCCTGTTGTGAGGAAAAATGTAAATCTCCTTACCCTGCACACAAGGCTACCTTTGTTTTCAGCCTGGGTTAAGTCATTTGCAGATTAGCAGGCATGCTCTATTATCAGGTACATGTGTATGCGTGTGTGTCTTTGTGTGTGTGTTCTTAATTTAAGCTGTGAGGCCAGTCAGCAGTCGTAAACAACAAGTATGGAATACTAATGAGAACAACCCTTTTAAAAATAAATGTGCTATGAGAGGGTTCTTTGAGTGATGCTTTAGAAGAACCATTTCTGGTTCCATAAGGAACCATTTTTTTGTGAAATGGATGTATGCATGTTTAAAGAACATTTTAAAGGTTTAAGAAGTCATTGTAAAGGTTCATTACCAATTGAATGCTTCTTCAAACTCACATTTCTTTTCCATAAAACAATTCTTTTCTGGCTTCGCTCAAAGAACCCTTTGTAGCACCTATTTTAAGAGTGAAGGCCAAGATTTAGTAGGATTTATTTCCAACTTTACCTTATGTAAGAATGATTCACAAATTATAAGCATGGTTCTTATTTTAGATCTGATGTTTTAAAGGAAGTTGGTGATTATACATTCTTAGCTTAGAGTCTATCCATGGATTTCCACAGCATTAAACATTACCACAAGTGCACGAGAGCTCAGACAGCTTTGAGTTCACATCCTGAGCCTTAGTGAGTCAGATGGGTTCATTCTCTACCACCCACAGCAGGTCTCTGGACCCTCACCAATACTGCATTTGCCTCCAGATTTGAGCACAGCCTGTTTGCCCTCTTCTGTGATCGGTTCAGCGGACCATCATGTGTGTTGATCTGTAAGAAAGTTGAGGCTGTTAGAAAATTAAGACTACAGACAGCCAGAAACCTTTTGGATAAGTTTGCATGTGTAAATTATGGCAAAAAAAATGTCCAAATCATTGGCACTGTTGCTGAACTTACTGTAAGGCAATCCCAACATTTATGCACAGTTAACTGGCAGTCACAACACATTTTCCTTCTAAGCTGTGACAAATTTCAGAGTCAAACACACTATCAGGGAGGATCTCTGAGCTTGCCATTTTCGGTTGACGATAGGTTGGGAAAAGTCATTGCGCTCTGACCAATGAATGCAGGAAAACACGAATTATGTCTTTTAATTTGTACAAAATGCTGAATTGAGCCAAATATGACCAAACACCTGAACTTACTAACTAAAAAAGTTTCATTTTCATTCTAGTTTGATGGTTTTAGCCACATGTGTGCATCAAATACAGCCAAGTTACAGAACCTGGGTTCATACATGGTAATATGAAGAGTATTGGCCCAGCAGACACATTTATGCTTTACTATGGCATTTGAGCAACATGCAGACGTCTATGTGAAATCCATGTGAAATGTTTGTAAAGTATTTCTATTTTGGGCCAAAACTGTTCCGGCATCCAGATATGGGCAATGTCACTGTTGCCATTCCATGACAGCATATATGTGGACTGGAGAAAAGTAGTGTGTGACAAAAAGTTTGCTATCTGGATGATGACATTTTTAAAAAATGTTCATCTTACAGGACTTCTTCTGCTGTCCAAAGGGGGACCTAGTCAATATTAGTGGTGGTAATATTATGGCTGATCAGTGTATATTGGTTTATATTGCTTTATTGTGCAGTGTATTAATGAAGTGTCTTTTACTGTGGCATTGTATTTCCTTTTTTCTTTTAATTCTACATTTAACTTCTCATATTTCAACTGTTTGGGGCAAGTAGAGAGAGAGCTAACTAGCGAAGTGACTTTATTTATTTCACTTAGCTGACATCTAAGACCAGAAGCTGTCTAAAGGTTTATAGTTTATTTTAGTTTATTTCTCTAAGCTAGTAAGTTCCATTAACACGAAACATACATCTACACCAGTTATTCACTAAAACAGACAGCCCCATTTATGCACTTATAACCTTACAGTTTCTTATTTTTATCAAGCTCAGAATGGCTTTATTCACCCATTCTATTCTAGTATAAACAATTATAGGGTGTGAATGATGATGTATGAAATTCTGCGCCTTGCTCGCTTGACATATAGCACGTTTTCAACCCAGTGAAGGAATGCCTTATCTATGGTGAGGTGAACACATCACTTATGACATCAAGCACATTAATCTTGCTGCCACACAGACGACAGACTTAAATAAAACAGAGGCCTAAGTAGTGACACACTGACAAAGCCATGGCAGACCCTCTCGACGAGCAGGCTCATTTACTTTGGTCATTTACAGTCATAATACATCACATTTACTCACACAGCTAATAGTGTAATGGCGTTAATGACCACATGTTAGCGACAGCCAACATACTGAAGCTGTTTTGCCTGGTAATAGCGCTAATAATGGTGAGTTCAGGCTGGGGCATGACTGAAAGCATAGGTTTTTATCCTGATCATAAAGTAAAGGGAACTTGCTGGAGCAGCGAAATGCAGTTATGAAAACAAACTTGCAAATGGGCATTGGGAAAATGAATAAGAAAAAAATCCCTGCGAGAGAACATATCATGTTACTGTAAGGTGTAGGTTCTTGTGTTGCTATGCTCGTTTGAGCTGCAGGGGGATGATAAAGCATGTCCACAGAACATCAGGTTTGTAATAACAAAGCAGCAGAAGCTGTGAATGGACTTTTCTGGACTCATGCCACAGTCAAATTACAGTTGCACTTTGCTGTACTCCCTAAACTCATCTACCATTTAATCTCATCTCCCTCGTGGATCTGTTATTCATCACAGCCTGATCTGCACTTAATCTTGATTACAATGGCAACCTTATCTGCATGCATAAACACGGCAGTTAATGATTCTGGGGCTGTACTAATCTTTTAATCACACTTTATTCTACTGGAAAAAAGTTGCAATATCATATTTCTTTAAATAAATATACAATATCAAAATGACTGATCACATAAATATACATGCTGATATCACCATAATGCCATGCACTAGACTAAAAACAGACCCATTTTATTCCCTGCGGTTGCTGATTTGCTGACCTCAACATTTCAGTTTCTCCTGATTGTTTAATAGTATCCGTAACGGCATAACAGTCAAATAAGGATTTTCCTAGGTTTCCTGAAAAGAGCTCTTTGTGTTGGATTTACAAATTACTCTCTGTACTCTGGTCAAATGCTTAACTGCAATAAGCGATAACTGAACTGTGTGCCTCGAGAAAAAAAAAAAAAAAAAGATTAAATGTGTGTCAACCAGAAAGCCAGTTTTATTTTCCCTTGTAAGCATAAGGGAGAAAGATGTGGTAGGACTGGAGGCACTTTAAAATGGGCCATATGTAATTTTTGTTGTAAATCTTTATCTTTGACTTTAAATCTTTACTTATTCCCCCCCCCCTTATTTTTACTTTTACTTGACCATTTTGTAACCTGTCTTTCATTTTTTAGTATTTGACACTGTTCCTTTAAAATGTACCCTAGAATGTATGGTAGACTATATTCACCTTAGTTAAATATGGAGAGGTCGGTACATGTAAGTGACATACAGTGAAACCTCAAACGCTGTTGTCTCCTCTTTCAAAAGAAAATCCTAAAGTAAATAACAAAAAATGGGACCTTATAACTGTTACATAATGGTCTTGGCAGAGGGGTAATCACAATGATTACTTCAGGAAAATGAAGCAAGGCAAAAAACAAAAACGTTGAGTGCTAGCTGGGTGCTAGGCTTAAAAGCTAATCATTCCAGACACATAGATAGCCAGTAAGACTCTGCAGAAATGACAAAAGATAATCACAAGCCCACTATTGTAGCAAAATAATATCCAAATAAGAGGCTTGCAAGTGGGCTTGTAAAAGGACATTTGAGCATTTTCATCCCAAATCAAAATCATATATTAATTGTTATCAAAGAAGTTAGAATCCTATTAGACTACTTCAGTATACTACTTAGTATTTCTTAATTATGTACATTTCCTCTGTTTTCTAAACAGCTCAAACATGTTTTCTAATGTATAACAGCATGAATGCATGGGTCAAACAGTTTAAAGTTCAAAAATAGTTGAAAAGTTCAATATACAATTCCATGAAGTCCAAAAGTCCAATGTAACATCACAAAAACAATACACTGAAAACTGAAAAACTGTTTTTGCAGTCTCCACATATTAACCATGGAATGAATGGTATGTTTTGACCAGTGTTCACATTCTACATCACACATTTTATTTCCAAAAAGGAAGGTTCATTCTTCAACTAAATGAGCCCTTTAATAAAGAGTTCTCTAGCAACAAATGGGTACTGAACCTGGGTCTAAAGTACTGAAGGCCATATCTGAGCTTTAACTTATACTATTCCCTGCTTACAGTGGCCCCAACTATTCCTGACTGTTTCCACATTCCAGCAGTTACTAAACATGGGCATGGCTTCGACAAAATAAATGGTACAGAGCCCCTGTGTGGTTGAGGTTTGTATTACATGTTGTTGTTGACTATATTTCATAATCAAAATTAAATTGCTTTAGAACAGCTTAAGCAATACACACACAAACATGTGTACTATCATTATAAAGAGAATGTGAGTATCTCACTCAGCGAAAGTACAAGAATAGGACTGACCGAAGCTTTCAGCAGTGGATGATGATTGATGGCAAATGAACAGCGGCATTAGCCCATGACAAGGCCGACTGGAGGAGTGTCAGCTGAGGTGGTGTGTGGAGTCTTTTAGAGGAGGCAGCTGTGTAAGTTCAATACTGAATCAGACCCCCCACAGCACACAAGCACAGAGCCCCATATGCTCAATGCAATAAAGATTATACACTTTTAACACAGTGTATTCATCAAGTTTAGAGACCCGTCAGTAAATAAGACACTATAAACAGCCCCAAAGAACCAGATGAAAAATGACACCCCAACTTTTCCTACACTCTTGGTCTGGATAGTATAACACACTACACATATTCACCTTATTTTCTATGAAAACAATGAGGGGGCATCTTTGTTTACTTTGTGTTAGGACTTCAGGTGTGACCGTGGATCTGTTGTTATAGATTACTATCACAGCGATAATGCATTTGGAGGAGGAGAATTCCGCTTGAACAACAGGTCATTGCGGGTAATTTATATCTACCGCCTTCCAAAGAAGATGACTTGCATCTATGGTTGAAGTTAAAGCGAATGCTTTGGGTGAGGCTCTTAGGTTTGGGTGCTTGTGAGGCTCTTAGGGTAGCTCTAGCTCCAGCCTCACAAGCACCCAAAGCGTCACGAGAGTTTCATACCCGAGCTTGGGTTGATGTTTTTAAATTTATCGTCTTCAACCACAGATGCAGGTCCTCTTCCTCTATAGATACATGTACCGTTACACCTCTAGTATTTACAGCAGTGGTGTAAAAGTGAATTACATCTTCCCATCTGTAGGGGGCCCAGGAGCAGAAAACAACCAATTATCACATTATTTGGCTTTAAAGAACCTTTGAAGGACTCTACACAACCGTTCTATAAAGATTCTACATTAATTATTTTCCTTGAACAGTACATCCAAACCAAGAACCACTTAGAAACAACTTTAGCCTTCAGCAGTGCAAGGATGTATAGTTTATAATGTACATCATTTACATTGATGTTTAAGGCATTTAGCAGATGCTTTTACCCAGAGCAACTTAAAAAAGTCTTTACTCTGAAAATATCCTTAGCTAGTTTGTAGAGGCTAGATTCAAAAGATACCTCTACAATGTTTCTATGTACTCTTGGAAGAGATGTTCAGATGTTGTAAAGACAGCAAGCGACTCTGCTGTTCAGACACCTAGGGGAAGTTTGTTCCACCACTTAGGTGCCAGGACAGAAAAAAGTCTGGATGCTTGTCTTCTGTGCATCCTAAAGGAAAGTGGGTCAAGCCAAGTTGTACTTGCAGTGGGCTTCACTATGAATACTAGTAGAAGCATGTATAACAGAAGCAAAACCTGTCTTGCCATGCCTTTTGTATTATTTTATTTTTTAGAAGTAAATAAGTGAACTGCAGTTAAAACATACTCATTCTTTCCCCAAAAGGGAGATTCAGCATCACAAAAGCTGTGCAACATCTCCAGGATAAACCGCTTTTTGGAAATGCAGAACACTCTGACACTGATGTTACAGATTCAGAACAAAAGTTCTTATGAGGTTGCTAATGGAGGTTTCTGTGCTCCAAAAGCACTTATCTGATGAATCAGCATGTGCTGAAGAAATGAAACTATTTCTGTGAAGTGTCTGTTGAGAGCGCAGGCCGTGAGAACACAATGGCCCAGTATTAAAGTCATACCAAAGTAATGAAACATTCTGATCCAGATGTCACTCTGTGGGCTCCAGTATAAATAAATCAAAAGCAGCTATACAGTCTGACAAAAGTTACTCGAGTAATATGAAACGGCAAGGAAATATTTATTCATTGATTTATTTTAAAAAAGGTAAAAGACTAAAAAAATGTAACAACATGAATATAACACAAATGTCACTTGACATTGCAGTCTTTGCAGTTACACCACAAGATGACAGATTGGGTATATAAGGACACACTGCTTATACAGCGGCCTTGAGGACCCAACTCCTGCTGTTGCTCGTTGACTGATCTTTAGCTTTTTAGTGGATAATTGACCAGAGCCCCTCTCATAATTTCTCATTCTGTGCTGTTAGTTCTATAGAGTAGAGTCCTATTACAGTGGAAGGGAAAGTCAATGACCCTGGTTGATTTCAGTGGGTTTTCTCTGCACTTTTACTAGATCAGAAAGATCCAAATCGTGGATAACCTCAGGCTTCAGGCATGACCCACTAGTTATGATTATATCCTCACTACAAGGCTACATGGCTGTTTATCTGGCTGGTGGATTTTCTGAGCTAAGCTACCTCTATCCCAAAGATAGCAAGTTCATGGAAATGACAAACCATCATTATCATCATCAAGTCAAGTCACCATTTTCTGATTGTCTGCTTAGACCAATTCATGGTTGTGGAATGACAACAAATTACATTTCTTATGGATGTAGAAGTGTGACTAAACTAGCTATTTTGTCAGTGCAGCTCCTTTTTGTATGACCCTAACCGCCAATTGGAAATACTGTTCCAACAGTGTGGATTGTACTAATTCTGTTCCAGATGGAAGAACCAGAACCATTCAATAAAAGATCAAAGTAACTCGCCCCACAAAATATATCAGTACTGTAAAAGTATACACAATTCATGCATGAGTGTTTGATCCTGTAGAATGGGAAACCAGATTTTTCTCTTTCAGTCTTCCATGAAATCCTTACATGCAGCTGGTTTTCCATTTCAGACTGTAATCAAATACTGTGATCATAAGCTGATCTCATGGAGCGCTACCCATATATACATTATTAAAACATAAATTCACAGGGCATGAGGCTTTTTATGTATTGAATGTGTCAACTGTACTTAATGTGCACAGCAAATATGGATATTGAATGAACAACAATATATAATGTAATCTGTAAGACCTGTTAAACCTTGTAAGTGTAAGATCTCAGGACTGATTCCTAGAATATAGTCAAGAGAAATGTTACTACGGTGAAGGTTAATAGATTTAACACTTTGTTATTATTCATGCAGATTTATAATAAAAAATGGACATAACTAAATTGAAATCTTTGCTGTCAGCAAATAATTGTGTTAGCTATTATTAATTATATTATTCAGACTAATCATCTTTTAAAGTTTGCACACTCAATTCCAAAACTCACATTTGCTTTGGACCAGAATTTTGCAAAATGATTATGAAGCACCTATATGTAGCTGAGTTGTATTAACTTGCTTCAGATTGATCTTGAAAGATGTTTTATGTTGATCTTTTATAGTAAGATGTCTTGTTTCTGTCTTGATATCAATGATGAATAGCTTAAAGATGTGAGTGTACTTTAATAGTAGAGAAGAAGCTGTTGTGACCCAAGATGCTGCCACTGGAGGACTGATTTGTCATGCAGATGACTAGCTCAGAGCACACAAGACAAGGCAGAGTCCAATTCCACTTTCGGTCTCTCCTGCCATCACACACAGATTTAGTGCACTGTTTTCACAGAGAAGAAACAGGCTTTTCTGGGAATGTATTGGATAGAGTGTCCCTAAATGAAATGTGGATGTCTTTTTAATGAAGGCTAAATATCACATTGCTACATCAGTCACAAATGTCTTGTGTTTGCCAACACAATCAAGAAGAGCTGCTGAAATTTCAGCTGGAGGTTGACTAGGGGTATTACAGTTGGCCAAGATATTCATTATGGATGTTTATGTTTTCGGTTCTTTTATGCTTGTGCCTGAGAGAGTAGCTTTTATTAAAACCAGGTGAAAGAGCAAAAAGTTTAATAGAGATAGGCTGAGATATTCTATTAACTGTATGACTTCACCAGTACCTGAATAATCACATATTTTAACACACGCCAAAAACAGCCTTCCTTTGGTGTTCTGCACAGATCAGTACTCTCTACTCAGCAGAGAGAAACATATACAGTTTCAGGCAAAAGTTTGGCCACCCTTAAAAATGTTCATTTTAATTGAGAAGTAATAAACATACCCTCTGTAGCCAATCAAACATGAAACAATATTTTGTAAAATTTGGGCACCTTGCAGAGTCAGTACTTAGTAAAACCCTCTTTGGCAGAAAATCCCAGCTTGTAAATTCTTTTTGTAGCAGCTGAAAGTCTTTCCGCTCTTGTTGTTGAATTTGGCAGTATTTGTATTTGAACTTAGAGGTACTGTATCTCTGGACTATAGCCTATCCACACTACCTAGGGATATTTTCTGATTAGACAACTAAGCACTCCTGCAAATCACTCTGGATAAAAACATCTGCCAAATAAATGTAATGAATTTAAATGTAGTTGTTTTTTTCCACTTTTTTTGTAGAAGGTCTCTAGTTCTGAGATATTACTGGGTCGTCCTGCATGCACAGCTTGTTTGCTGGTATTTTGTGGAATCCATTCTTCCCTCCACCCATGCAATAAATGCTACTGATGGTAGCACATCCCAAAGCATGATAGATCCACCCCCATGCTACAAGTGTCCTTTTCATGAATTTCTTAATTACATTCTGCATTGTAGAAACTTTATCTAATAGTTTTGTCCTGCCTTGTTAATTTCATTTCATTTAGATGTTTAAACAGTTGCTTAGGGGAGCCCATGTTGGGTGAGGTTTCATACAAAGACTTTAATAATTTATAAAGATCCGCTGCTAGTTCCTATTGCTTCATGTTTGATTCTTTCTGAACAGAATCTTTCAATAAAACAATATAAGATGTCATGTGACCAAGGGTGCACAAACCTTTGCATAAGACTGAAGGTTATGGTGCTTTTACCATAATAAAAGTTATTCACTTATGTATTGTTTTTTCTTCTTCTTTTGAGTCACTTTAGCACAGTCATTGTCTATTCAGTGCTGTTTTACCTGGAGACAGATTTTTCTCCAGTCCAACAAAGAATTGAACCAGACATCACAACAGTAGATTTGAGGTTCTTGAACCTTAGTGCAGAAATAATTTAAGCTCAAATTCAGACTAGCAGACAAGATCAAGATGTGTAGTTCAGTATCATCCAATTTCATCCATGGTGTATTATCCAGTGCGAACATCCCACACAGCAAAGTGCTGAGGCAAATGCACCATGACATGTGTGGCTCATAAAACCTTAGAAAGGCATCCAAATAAAGAAAGAGTGGAAGACAGTTCCTGATCCATTTTTACCCTGTGCACTTGGCTTAAAACTGTGAATTTTATGGGTCGTGTATTACCCATACTAGAGTCTGCCAAAGTCAGCAGCAGCTGAGATCTCCCAGCACCATCACTCTCCCAGTATGGCCATCTTCAACTTAAACAAGCACTGAGAGGACAACTAGGTGCTTGCACAAGCTTTTGGCAAAGCTCCATACTTACGATGTCTGTTGTGTTAGTTCCCATTCCCAAACCTTAAATTCAATCCAGCCATGTAAACTTTAATGACACGTACATTATTAGTAAGTGCTGATGTCAGGAAATCCCACAACGTTTTACGCAATCACACAAGAGAGACTATAACAGGTTAATTATGAGTACTGAGAATGGTTGTCTTTTATCAGAACAGACAACCTCGGAGAATATCATTAAAATCTGATGCACAAACCCTGATTTGTTTATGATCCCAATGCAGATTTCCTAACAACCAACTTTAAAATCAACTTGGTCTTTTCACCGTACACTGTGTGAGCTATTTAATAACAAGAAACACACACGCTTAAAAATAAAGGTGTCACAAAGAGTTTTTGAGTGAAGCCACAAAGAACCATATATTTAACAACAGTTTTGTAGGTCCTAAAACACGTCTTCAAAATGTTCTTTTATAGAAATGGCAAAGAACAGCTTGATGCACTTTTTTTTTATTAAGAGTGTATAAAATTGACTGTACTTTCTATTAGCCTAACTTGCAATATAGATAATATAAATAAAATAAAAATCACAGCAGCAACAAAGATGTGCCAAAATCAAAGTAATAAACTGGCTGATTGCTGATTGCTTGTTTGGGGTAAACAAATGATTGATATCTTGGTTGGTTGATTATGCACCCCCACTGTTAAGTATTCATTCAGTTTAACTCTATGTGTGACAGACTATATAGGCCCTCAATTTAGTGGGACAAATTCCTCAGGTGATGTTTTAAACGTGCTCAGAAACACACTCAGGTCACATAGCATTTTACATTTCAAAGGTTGTAGAAAGTCAAACAAATAAAAAGAAATATTTACATTAGGGAAAGACAAAATAATGCATGTTCTGCTCTTGTGGGCAGAATATGTAAAACTCAATTACATAAGAACATGAACATTCTCAAACTTAGCATGCCAGCTGTGATGTAAGAGTCCTATCCCCTCATTGGTCAGCTAAAACAGAACTGACACAGTCATACTTGCTGATTACCGCAGACTACTTAGGTGATGGTAAGTGACCTCCTGGCCTAACCTCTCAGCCATGGCCGGAGAAAAGGGTCATGGCCACTCACCCTTCCTTGTGCCCTCTTTCTTTTTTGCTTCTACTAGTTCATACTGGAACGGGACTGGAACATCTGATGTCAATCTGAGTTGGACTGGAGGTGTCTTATGTAAATATTTCAGTCAAAATTAAAAAGACTGCTTAGAAGACTATTTTGGTATAAAACGTTCCTTCTGGGCAAATAAAAAGGCAGAGCCTTCACTGAACAAGGGACATGCTTTCTAGGGGGACTCTTTTGTTGTTTAAAAAACATAATTTAACATGACATGAACCATGAAGCATGCGTTCTCCTTTGAAGGACTGAGCTATGAAGACATTTGGACGCAATCCCAGACTCTCCTGGAGTGTAATTCTTCCCACTCATTGTTCTAATTGATAGCAAATTGCTGATTTAATTAAGTGTGATATCTGCTTTTTGAAAGTAAATTTTCCATGGACAAGTTCTGGTAGTGAACAGTTGAAAACATGGATGCAAACAAATGCAAAAAGATGTTGCTGACACTGAGACACACACCAGTGTGCTTTTGATAAACAGTCCTGTAGAACATTTCTGTTTTGCTAGGTAAGACACAACACATGAATTGAGAGTGTTCATAGTGGTCATACATGCTAAAGGCTATGGGTCCTGAGATTTACAGTGTGTTGCACTATAAACGCTTTGATCTCTGTCCGGAGGCTTGCATGGGGGGCCGTCTTAAAACAAGCCTGAATAAACAACATGGAAGACTGTGCAGACTGTACTGAGCTGAAGATTCATTTTCCATCCTCTGACCATATCTGCCCTTCATCACTATGAAAGGATACTGTGCATAAACATGTTTGAGAGGGACCTGTCCTCATGTTTGGTGAATGGGGTGTTAATATAGTGGTACTGCTGATGACCCCAAGACATGCTCTATCTGGAGTCATCCGTTTCAGTGTCCTTTAGCCTAAATATGTCTTAAACAAAGTTCTAAATGTAAAAAGGATTCATCCCACACATGCACTCTATCACTCTGCCTGCAAGAGGGAAAGTGCTGCAGATGGTTGTGGTATTTTAAGCTTGATGGAAAAAGGATTTCCTCTGATCTCACAATGACTTTAATTAATGAAACTCTAAATTTCACCATGACTGAATTGGAGTCTACTGTTTTGGTCAGTTTCATACCTTTGAATATACAACATTGAATATACAAAAAAAAAAAAATTAAATAAATAATAATAATGCCATTTTTTATGTGTTTTACAGTTAAAATAGCCTAAAATGATAATAATGATGATGATGATGATGATGATTATTATTAATAATAATAATAATAATAATTATAATTATAATAACAACAACAACAACAACAATAATAATTAGTACCACTGCTACTACTACTACTAATAATAATAGTAATAAATACAATTAATAACTAAAATATGTATTATTACTAATAAAATAATACAATAAAATAATGATTAATTATGCCAAAAAAGATGTAGTATGAACAGCATGGAAAAGTATGACTTGAATTAATTGTTAAATGTGCAGTACAAACTAAATATAGTATTAATCAAATAATTAAATAAATAAGCCTGGATTGTACAAATATTGATACAATAATCAATTAAATTAAATGGTAATCAAATATATGGTACTCTGTCACAAAGTTGCAGTGCAAATGGTCTGAAAATGTATTGATATTAATAAATATTACATTGAATTATTATGAATTAACTATGTCAAAAATGTGCAGCCAAAATAAGAAATATGTGATATATATATGAATATTGTTAATATTAGTTGTAATTGATAATAGCTGATAATATTGCAATTGGGTGCATCAATCTGCAGATGGCAACAAAAAATCGCTATGGTTTTACTCTATTAATAATAAACATGTTATTGGACATATCCTGTTATTGTTAATATGAGTTATTGTCACAAACAGAAGTGTAACAATAATTCACACATGGCTTCACTTTGGAACTGTGCAAAAGTGCAAAAGTCAATATGATTTATTGGCCTTTATGTTTTTCTGTTTCATATTCAAAACAATCTAATAATAAACCCGAAGTGAGTGAACTGTTGAATGTGGCACGTTTCTGACCCCTCTATGGAAGTGAACTTTGCTTGCAGCTGCAGGGATAAAGTGTAGAGAAAGCACAGCTTTCAGCATTAACATATTGAGGGGTCAAAAGATAATATTTGCTTTGAGGTGAGGTTGCAGAGACCCCTGCTTCCGCTATGTTGTTGTATTGAGAGTAAAGCTATCGTTAAGCAAAAAAACTCCACACATCCCGGAACCCAGATCAGAGCCATGAGGTCCACACAAAGTACAAAGGTGAATATGAAGAAATGTTCTATGGCAAAAGCCTCAGATTTGATCGTCTGTGTCTCTGAAAATATTTGGAGCGAAACTTGAGCTTTTGCGTGAGCACTGACCTCTGCAAACGTGCCCTTCAGAACAACATTGTGTTTGGCATGTGCACTGTTACCTCTTTCATTACTCTGACTGCTGTCCCTTTCAGAGATATCATAGTGGATATTTCTCAAACAAGCTCTGATTTCATTCATCCAGAATGAATGAGGTCTATAATCTGATCCATGCTTTGAGTCTACAAGATTCACTGACATCCTAAAGCATCTGTTCTAGCATATTTCATCTGAAATATCATAAATGTATAGAAAGATGTAGAGAGCCAAAAGAAATAAACAGGAGAGCAGAGACATGTGGAGCTGAGGCTCATCTCTCACACCCCTGCAGCGGTGGGCTGAGCTGGATGAAAGGTAGCTGTGCTGCCGGCGCAGTAAGCCTGTTATTACACCTAATATAAATAAACACAGTCCATGCTCACCTGCTATCAAAATGCCATGCTGCCAGAGGATTTCTGCAGCTTATGGACTGCGGTTTTCACAGAAGCCTCATTTTCTACCTTTAGAGGCTGTGTGGCCGTGTCAGGAATGCAACAAGGTCAGTCAATTCTGATTAAGATTAAATACCCCAGACAGGTGTTCTTTTGCAAGTACTGAGTGACAGCTCACTTTATGCCCAAGCTTTTAGAGAATGAGTTTAGAGATTTGCTGTAAATCTTGCTTCATTACCAGTTCAAGCACAATCTGATTACCAGCTATTAACCTTTTCCTTTTCCAATGTCTATGCTATTTAGGGTGCCAAGTCATGTCTTGCAGGTTTCGCTAAAGGTTCTTTAGTTTTCAATGATGGTAATCAATAAAAACTGATGCATGAAAATCAAACCTAATACCCTAACCAAAATTTTAAACGCTGTCTAATAAAAACATTTATCTCCAAAAAGTTGAATGTGCAACTTTGAATGGAAGTTAATGTGAAATAAGAGTTCAATCCAAGTAATTTGGAACATTTCTATTGGTCTATTCATCCAGAATTATTTACACAGTGTACAGAGCAGCTACAGAAAAACAAACAAATGGACAAAAATGCAATATCTATTTAGTGTGATTACCATTTGTACCACTATGGCCATTTAACAAGACAAAATTAAATGTTCACATTGCTATAAAGTGCATATTATTCTATCTCTGAAGTAGTTTTAAGAATTCCATGACCTAAAATCAATTACCTTTTTTTCCTGAAATAGAAAAGAATTTCCATTTACCACCATTACTAACACAAGACTGGTGGTGATGGGACTGACACCTGGTGATGATAATGATAGGTTTTCAGTTTCACCATCAGTCTCTTTGGAAAGGTTTAGAAATTAAAGTTAATTGTAACATTTCCTAAAAATAATGTTACTGTTTTTCAGCCAATGTTGCCGTAAGGCATCAGTAAAGCTTTAGAGAAAACAGAAACCCTTTGAAATAGCCTGGATTTCTGCACTACACCATTTGGAAAATAAATATAAAATATTTTAGTTCTATATAAGCTCAGTCTTGGCCATCATTAGGTCTTTACTTGAAATGATTTAAACATTGCCTTGACATGATTTAAATGAAATTATTAGTTATTTTATTTTATAGTGGTTTTATTTTAACCGTTAAGGTGATAAAAAGAGTCCCCAATGAGGAATCACCCTAATATGATTTAGAACTGACTGTTTCTAAAGAGTAATGACATTTTAACAGCATAGCGCCTTTCTTTATTATATTTTAAACTGCTTTAAAACATCAACAGAAACATATCTGGGTTCAGAAATAATGTTATAACTTTTCACATTTGGGATTTGTGTCATTAAATACTAAACCATTAAATTCTAGTAGTCAGATGAATAGTGAAACAAAAACAATAGCTATATAAAAGTCTTACTGTGTCTTTTTTATTTTTTTTTTCCTTACAAATGTTTCCCATCCATCTTATCCGGGAAGACTGCAGACACATTTTTGCCATGAGCCCAAACATTTCTCAGACAAATCAGGCATTACATGGCTTTTCTTCACTTTCATGGGAAAGGCTGCTCAGTTTTCAGGCATATGCGGAGACTCCTGCTAGACTGTGATAATGTAATAATCAGCCTGCCACACTCAATGAATGTAGAAACAGAAGGGCTTCATGCTTCCATTATTCAGACGGGGCTTCTGATTGACAGCCTACACTACTTATTGCCCTCCCCATGTGCACTGTAAAACTACACTGGAAGGCAATCTGCAGCTTGCCAGATTTCTGGCCAGGGTTCAGTTGTCTTTAGGCTGTGTACAAACTTGGTGCAGTGTTGTTTTAGTCCCAGTGTCTGACTCTCACTGCTGCAGAACAAGAACCTGAGAATGTTTCCAGAACTACTTTTAGTTAGCTGTTTAAAATGAGCACAGTTACATTTTAGGTAACTGTTTAAAATGAGCACAATTACAAAAGTTACAAAGGTGAAATACATTTGAAGAAAGTAGGGCAGATTTCACAGCACAGATCTTCACCACTCCAGTTCCACTTTTTAAATGCAAGGGTCATAGTCTCGAACTTCTCTGGCTATTGTGTAAAATTAATGTTGTACTCATGGTCTGCCCTCGGCCTGCCTAAAACCCCAGATGGCCCCTGGCCTGTATGCTGGCCCTGTGGCCCCATAGCCCCTGTGAGTAATGGCCGCAGCTCCTTTGAGGATGTGAGATCACAGTCCACAGGAAGTGAGTTATTAACATAAAACCTCCAGTTTCACTCGGCCCTAGGGAGCAAGCCTAATTGTTTTTCACTCATTCAGCCTCAGTACAAACGCACAGCTGGTGTACACACACACACACACACACACACACATATTGTACAACTACACAAATGCTGATAGTAGTTTGGAAAATCAACACTTTTAATTTTTCCTCTTTATTTGTTTAAGGTGAAATGAAGGTCAGCTATTAGTGGGCCACTACATGTACTGTACGTGTTCAATTATACTGTTGAAACAAGCACCGGTCCTGTAGTAACTGCTGCACACACGAGAAAACTGCTTTAATTACAAAGTGAAAGCATTGTGTAACACTTTGTGATGTGTACATACTTGTCTTATACACACTGGGTTTAGAATTATGCTTAGAACATGAAGTTTGCAGTTGTTGCAACAGTACAGGACAACTGAGCCAGTCCAGCTGCCTGTTATCTGCTAATCAAAAGGCACAGAGAGCGATTATTTGCTCTATTGAGCAAATGAGCTGAAAAACTGTATAGAGTGTTTTTGGCTCCTAATCACTGGCTAAAACAGGAGCTGCCAAGTTCAAGGCATTTAAACGACAGTACAGACTGGCTTTGTTGGTCAGGCACAGACGTGTGCTTCAACAGCCTCCACTAAAAGTCTCCACTATTTTGTTTTGGTTTTATGGAGAACTTCTGCAACACACAGAAAGCTGCACCAGCATCTGAAGAACAAGAATTAAATGAACAAGAGTAAAAGTATTTCCTCATATGTTGTGTTTCTGTGACTATGCCTTACTGCATGTTTCATTACACAGAATAGAACCTATTCATAATGATGAATTTTATTATAATCTTTTATTTAAAATTTGTCCCTACTGGCTGTGTACTTTTTGTTAGATGCTAAACTGCATGCTGCTGCTCTGTTTTAATGCTCTGCGCAGTGGCAAAGTTGTATGTCAAGGGCCAAAGTTGCTTAAGGGCCCAACAGTGACAACTTGCCAAGCCTGGGTATCAAACCCAGAACCCTGTCACCAACAGCCCGGAGCTCTAACCACTGAGCCACAACTGGCCCATGAGCTATCATCCAACCCCTGGTTTGTTAAATCAGAGCTTAATGGTGTTAAATCATGTGAGCTGGTGATGGGATTGAACTCATCCATGCCCTGGCTGGGGGCATCCAGGAGAAATCTGGAACCAAGCTTTGTTCTCCAAATTAGCTCACAAGATCTCAACTACTGTCTTCAGAATGAGACACTGTCACTATGACCAGAGGATCACTGATTTGAATCCTGGTCATTCTTCTAGTCTTCAGCAGCCAAGGCCTTGTGAGAGCACAACTGGCCTTGCCCTTATCAGGGTGGGTAGCTGGCACTTTCTCGCCACATCACTACAGTGCAGTGCTGACCAGCACTGGTGTCTGCAGGCCGATGCATCAGAGTCGGGTACACGGTGCTTTCCTCAGAGTGTGTTCGCTGCCTGGTGATGGCTGGCTGTGCATGTGTAGGAGGAGGCATGTGTCGGCCTTCACCCTCCCAGTGTTGGTAGCATTGCATATGATGGGGGAGAATATGCATGGGATGGTGATTCAAATTGCAGAGAAAATGGGCAAATCCAGAAAATATAATGGTTTTATAATTAATAAAGCATAATATGTACGTCTACTTTATTGAATGATAAATGAGCTAATACAGGTCCAAGTCTGCACATTCTAATATACATTTACTTAATATTGATTATATGATTAATAAATTACCAAGTGCTTTAATATAGGGAAGATATATTCTTCTTCTCATTAATGTCATTGTAATTTCTGATATTATTGATATGTAAAATAATGTTGATGTTTTAACCATAAAACAATTTACATTTACGGCATTTAGCAGACGCTCTTATCCAGAGCGACTTACAAAGTCTTTTTAGATTGTTAAAATACTGAAGTTCAGGTTTACACAAACTCCAAGCAGACAACAACTTAGTAAATAACAAATCTCAAAACTATGAGCTATATTATATTAATGATAAATGACACAGGTAGTCTCCTTAGACTCCAACACATGGTGCAAGGTGACAATAGTGCTCATAGAGTTTATTTATCCATGTGGTTTTTATATGGCTATAAAACACCAAGCAGCAGACAACACTCAACATCCCTCCCTCATGTGCAAAAGTGCTGAAATCCCTGTGTACGATGCCCGTTTCCTGGCCCAAGAGACTCTGTCCTGAAACCTTATAAGCTCCTCTGGGGCCCTAAACACAGAACATAAAACACTCCACTTCTTTGAGTGACGTCCACGCTGAGAGACGAGAAGCTCTTTGATCCAAAGGTTTCAGCAAAGCAGTTCTTAAAATGTGCAAGTGCCGAATCGTGAACGTAGACGGACGTCTTTGTACCGGATTAACCTGTGCACTCCATTACACCTTTGTAAAGCTAGCAGCATGCTATCTGCTTGGATATCAAGGCCAATAATGCTGTCAGAGGTGCTTAGCAGCAAAGAAAACACAGTGTTAAACATTCAGTGATGAGATGAACCTTCATGTTTGGGTTCACTGACTGTCAGGACACTAAACAAAGCTTCTGTCTTCTGGTGCTGGTAAAAGCTGCCCTCATCCACAGAGCGGTTAAACAATCAGACCCTGGCATATCTTCTCTCCATCAGCCACATAAGAATGTTAACATTCCTCCGTGTCACAGCATTCCTCTCTTCTTACGGTGGTTTAATGGGCGATCCCGCTGACTCCTCAGACCGCCACAGTTTACAGAGGAAATTGAAGCCTTGCTGCAGTTCACAAGCCAAGGATTCTCTCCTTGGCATTAAGAGTCAGACATCTCTATTCTCTATTCCCAGGAACTTCCTCAGACACCTGGAAAACTCACTCAACCTTTGCTGTGGACCACCATGAACATTCACAGTGGTTTAGAAATTCAAGGTGAAGATTTCTGATGAAGTGTGACAAACAATGAATACACACTGAATGTCTCTGCTGGGGATTTGACATCATAATATATCTCCATAAAGCAAAATGTGAGGAAAAAGAAAAACTTATACTCTTGTGAAGGTCCATAAAAGGTTGTTTTGTTTGGTTGCTTTGTGTTTTTTACAAAATACCCTTCAATTGGTTAAAAGTATATATATATATATATATATATATATATATATATATATATATATATATGAAGGTTCTTCCAACTTTAGAACATCCAGTGAAAGGTTCAGTAGGCAACAAAACAAAGTATAAAAGCGGTTCTATGGCATCTTAGAGGAACTCTTTTGATGTTTTTCGTTTAGCTGTCAGATTGTTCTGCCTTTGGTGCCCTAGAATGCTAATAGATTTTGATGAACATTGCCCAGCTATGTAAATACCTATAACATGTTCTATCGCCGTCTCGCCAGCTGCACAAATATAAATTGGTTGACCCAAAGGGAATATAAGTTTCATGTCTTGTAAAAGGCACAGCGTCAGACACGGCTTATGTGTCTTAGGGCATTCAGAGGTCCTTGCTCAGTCAGTTTGTATTCGTGTGTTATTTCGGAGAAGTGATTTCTTGTATTTTGCCTGCTTTCCTAAGAAAGGGACAAGAAATTAAATGTTTTTCTTGGATCCAACCATGACAGCCGTGAATCACAGCAAGGACAGCACTGTATAGCAGTAGTTATTTTCTCAGAGATTGATTCCGGGAGAGTTTATTCACCAATATCTTCCCATGTCTGTTTATATCACTGTATCAGCACATGGCTTGAGCTCATGAATTCCTATGAATTGTACTCAGACAGAGATAAAAGATTGCCAACTTTCATTTTTGCTCAGTTATACAGCAAGAACTGTGTATGACATCAAAAAACATCCTCTTTATCTTACTGAAAGCAGCACCGTGGAAGAATTGGTATTGCTTGCTCCTAGGACCTCTTTACATTCGGAGCTAGTGGAATTTGCCCTAAAGGATGCACTCACATGCATTTCTGGATAAGCAGAGGCATACGGAACTGTCAGTGCAAGTGAAAGAAGCATGTGGACTTATATAATATTATGGAATTTTATACAAATATGACTCAGCTTATGCAGTGTGGTGCAGTTCTTGTGAGCGTTGTCCTACCCGATTCATCAAAGCTAAATAGTTAGAGCATCAGGATGATTTTAAATCTGTTATTTTAATGTAATAATGTTGTATACTGTTGCTTTAAGGATCTATGTGATGTTTTTGTACTGTTGTGCAATGTACAACTGTAACTCTCTTTTCTGATTGCCTCCCATGTTTTATACCTTTTTCAAAATGCAGTCTGGCCTAAAACAGATCTTAAAACTTCTACTTAGTTTAAATTGCTGTAGGCCGAATAGGAGGATGTATGTAAACACACTGTTTTAGCGACTGCACCAAAATAAATGTCTTGCAGCTTAGTTTCCACAGACAGACTGCATGGACTGAATTATATGTTTAGAGATTTTAACAGTCCATACTACATCAGACTCTAAGCAACAAACTCAGTTACCCATTATATCGGCTGAATTGGGTAGTACATGGCCAGTGTGTCGTACTAAAGCCCCATGCTGGTTTTTAAAATCAGCTGGGTAAAGCAAAGACCATTTTCCTGTCTGTGGATTTGACATTGTGTGCTGAAAGGGGTCAAGCCTTCCCCACCACCACAGTTGTTTGCTCCTAAAAAGTGGTCATGGAATGTGCTGCTAAACTGACCTTTCCCGTGGTTGAAGAGCATTTTTATGGCTCTATGTCTCTTGTAATGATCACAGCCTTTTTCCTGTGCCACTTTCCCCTCTCCCTAAGGAGTGCCTTATCTTCTCACAGACACATCACCAGGAGTCGTAATTTTTAAAGGCACGCCAAACACAAAACCCTCCACAAGGCCCTGATCTGTGGGCTGTCACCAGGTGTCACGCTTTATCTGAAATTGATCTGGAAATTGGGCTGAGGCCAGCACGAGAAAGCGGCGCTGAGGTTAGCCAGCTCCCGCAGGCCGGAACAGCAGGGAGGCTAGCAGGCAGATAGACGCAGACAGCCACACAAGCCCCAGGCCAGCACACAGCTGCGCAATAAAGGGCTCATTACTGCCAGGACTGGGAACATTTCACTCTTAAAAGGATCATTACGAATGGGAGTAGAAACAGGGTAACACTTCATTTTACAGTGTCTTTGTTACAGTGGAAGGAGCCTACAATTAACTCCTGAATCAAAAACAGCATTGATGTAAGGTAATGTAAAACTAATGTAGTTACATGTGTGTAACCACAGAAAGCACAGATTCAGTAGTTCTAGGTTGTTCCATGATGTATAAGTAGTAAGTATGTGACTTTGATTGGGACAAAAAATGCCCAGATGCAGTTGTATACAGCTATTCACAACCTTTATTTAGCTGATTTTTTTGTTTATGGCAGTACAACAGCTTACGCTGAAGTCTCAGAGCACAGCCTAGCATCATATGGGACATTATAACATAGCATAGCATAGCATAGTTTTGTTTTTTACTCCGCAACAAAAACATTAATGCATTTTTTTGTTATTATTCCCAAGTCTTACTGAATAGTGCTGCTGTCCTCTTTGTGTCCTCTAGGTTATACTAGCTGAAGATATGGTAAAGCCAGTTGGTTAGTATTAGCTTTTAGCCTAGCACCTGATCACTTATGTGGCTTTTGCTTTGTCACTCTGATTTTGAGCTCCCCTTCTGTGAACACTGACACAGGCAAAGCCACAGTCACAAGGCCGGATTGGTGCTTTAGGTTTATCCTAAGAGGACAAAATTTTCCATCCTTTTGAAAATGGCCACAAAACCTATCCCAGACTCTAAGATCAGCCACTGGAATTTTTTTCATTTTAGCTGGTTTGTGCAAATTCTCATAAACCTGCATGTCTGAGATCAGCAGAGTCATACTGATCCAGAGACTGATTTTTATCTCATGTTTATTCATGTTTTTGATTTCATTTTGATCTTTGCAGATATGACTTCCAGAAAGTTCAGGAAATGAAATTCCAAATAATTCAGGCTGTAATTCAGGCTGTAATTGTAAAGTATGTCAATTTACAACTACAGGTGGCAAATAGTACACAGTGTCACCAAAAAAAGAAACAAATTACACACACACACAAAAAAGGTTGTTGGACTTTGTCATTGCCCCCACCTTCAGCATAAGCACTGAATCACTTCTCCAAAATACATAGGTTTTAAATGCTGCCAAAACCCACAAAAAACATCATACTACAATAATTATGCAAATTATGGTGGTTGAAAGACATACCCAAAATCACAACTATTTCACTACTTTCTCAGTAACAGAAAACTGACGTTGTTTAGTAAATACATTTTGCTCCAGATGGAATAACCCCTGGCAAATCAGAGCTGTGTTATGGAAAAGAGTCCCTGTGGCACTGTATCTTGATGGAACATGCAGTGTTTGAGGATGCTTACTGAACATGGCCCTTATCTCTGACTCCACTTACATGCATCGGCCTTGGACAGTGAAAGATGTTGTCGTTCCTGCGGTAAGCTGCTGCGATTTGGAAGCATTTTGAGGTGCTAGAGGTGATCCTGAGAGCAGATGGTTTTAATCAGGTTCGCACCCGTCGCTCTTTAATATAAAGTGTTCTCCATCATCGCTTGTGGCCTGTGCTGCAGATTACTGGGCAGTTAAAATGTACTGGCTCATCTTTTTAAATTGCATTGCAGAGGCCATTTCCAATGTCTGTACAACAGCACACTGAATCGGAGTTCTCTCTAATCTGCACCACATTTCGTTCTGGCATGACCCTAACTTTGCATGATAAAGGCAGAATTATTTTAAACTTAGGGCAGTACCCATCCCTTCACCCCACCCCTACTCCCGAATAATACGCATTGTGGCACTGAGTTGCTTGCAGCGGGTTATAGAGGAGCATTAGCGCGTTCACAGGGTTCTGACCCTCAGCAAACAGGGCTTATTCCTCATGTTGTGTTAATGGGATTCGAGTCTGAGAACAACAGCTGAAATACAGCCTTTCACAGGGCAGAATTTCAAAGCAAGACTTGTTGCTAAAACAGCAGATTATGTCCCCAGCAAGCCTACTTGACCATTATAATTTGTTTTAATGATGCTGCATCTGAAGCAAATGGCCTTTCCTTACATTTGCCCGAAAAGAAAAGAAAATGCCAGAGAGGAAGAAAGGGGAGAGCCTTATTTTACATTCACCCAAAGCGCCTAAAAAAAAAAAAAACGCACATCCAGCCCGCCGCTACAATGGCCGCTTTTGTGGAGTAAGTCAGGGGTTAACAGAATTCTGTCAGCATCCGGAGACGACCCTTCTCGATCCAGTCAAGTGCTCTCCAAGCATTTCATTCTTGTGTTCCTCTTTCAGGCCTGACAAGAAACCCCCTTCTTTGTGTGCAGCGGGCCAACACCGACACCCTTTTCAACAAAGCCTCGCCAGCCGTACACATTTCTCCATCTTTTTGAGGAATTAAAACCTAAAGGCCAAAAACAATTGTATGTTATCAGTGTGAAAGGATGGTTAAAGTGATGAGGACTTTGAGGAATAAAAGCCCACTGTGTCAAGTCCCTCCTGCAAAAAATCTGTACCAAAGAAGTTGATGAATGCATTTCCACCATAAACTGTTCAAAGGACTGGTTTACTGTAGCAGGTTGATTCTTTGGCCAGCGCTGTCGCTGTGGGAGAGGGGTGGGCACTGTCGACACCTTCTGCTTGCCAACTGGCACCGTAATCCTTTCAGGTCAAGGCTACATGACAGGATTTTTAAACTGCTCGTACAGATGGAGGATTTTGGCTTGGACAGAAAGATCTTAGTTTTGGTTTTGTTCTTTGTAGTTCTGTGGAAAGGACAGCCAAAGGTTCTCCTCCCTCGCTTGGAAGTGATATAAACAAGAGAACAAACTGCTTGCTCAACAGTACCAACATTAAACAATACTAAAACCAACAACAGAGGGATTTCATTTTAAAAATCAGTTTTCTCACATTGATGTTGCTTAACAAAGGTATAAACCTGAGTGAAACAGTCAGCTGGGCTGTCTCATTTACGCGTGATGAGGGCTTGTTTGGTCAACGTGACCTTGCTGAGTAAAAACTTATCAACTTTACCGCTGAAATTTACAAAATTACATTTAACTTAAATTCTGTTTAAATTTCTGTGACTTCCTCTAGCTGAACTTAACCATATTAGGTTGAAAAGTAACACATGCTTTTGTATGATTCACTTGAATACATTGTAACAGTCTTAGAAGCTAATTAACACTGTTGCGTGGAACTCCTTGACACAATATTTGTTAAGAACATTCAACACTTTTTTATTAGTTAAACCAAGTAAAATAACATTAAAAGATACTATTAACTATTGTGTGTGAAGCCAATAGAATTGCATTTAATTTAACCTCCAGTTCTGAGGTAAATACCATCTTAACATACATTGTATTTTCCATTCCTTCAATTTCAGATTCTTTTATTGCCAACAATTGACCAAAACAAGGCAATATAGTAAATTATTCTATTTATTTCTTTCTGCACACACAGTAACAACCTTTCATCACATTCAAATCTTTATTTCCTCTTCTACTCACAAATCCAGTGTTGACTGGAGGTTTAGCTTTCACGCTTTTGACAGAACTCTAAAACCCATATACACAGTTTTAACATGGTGATTTAACATTTACCAGTGTTATGCGGGATTTGCTGAATGTACGAGGACGATGGGATTCGTCATTGTAAAGGCATAGCTGTGACCAGTGAACGAGGCCAAGTGACAGTACTGCATCTGCACTACATGTAGTAGACCCAGATCCATATGTAGCAAGGCTGCCTCCATGGTGCCTCGTGGCCTTGTTTGCGTAGCCTGTGGTGGGTTTATGACCCCTGGACCGGAAAAAAGTTGCCGGGTCTGGTCCCTGTGCCTGCGCAGTGGAGGGGCAAGTTGAAAAGTGCACATATTTATGACTCCCCCCTTCTCCTCCAAGATGGCTACATCAAAGAGCACATGCGGGGAGGCAAATTGGTGTTAAGTAGAGGACCTCCTGTGGATGCTTGCCCTCTCCATCATGATAAGAACACAAGGAAATCTGGATGGGATTTTATGGAGGCCAGCCACACAGGAGCAGGACGGTTTCAACCCGCGCCAGAGACCTGATTCATTCATGCCGGAGTGCATTCACACACGCAGAAACACACACACAGCTGCTACGGAGCCGTGCCAGGACGGGCCGAGACCACAACACCTGCCTATACCCCCCAAATCTTTCACTTGCTGATCCCCTGCCAAATGGCCCGGATAGGAGATAAGTTCCAGTCAGTGCACTTTAGCAAGAGAATTAATGACACAATTAAATTTAATCGAGGGATTAAACACTGGGCACTGAATGGCTATTCACTTACCAACCACAAGCAAATAAAAGCAAATGGCTTCAGCTTTAAACGCAATTTGCAATTTATGTAAATTGATATTATGCATGCTCGACTGATCTGTTTTCTTGTTTATTTTCTACTGAAAAAACCCACAGGAATCTGCCACAGAAAACGGCCTAATTCTGAATCATTAGTGGAATCAGGTGTCTAAATACTGTACATCTGTGGATACTGTTCATGGCTTCACTTTATGATGTAATTGCAGCAATTGGATGATCAAGCATGGAATAACATGCATCAGCATGGATGATAAAGCAAGGAGAGAGTGCCTGAAACATGAGTGTGTGTTCATACCAGTGAGGCAATTAGTTTTTTGTGAGTTTTCTGCTCCTCTTCAAACTCACAATGTGATCTGGGTGGCTGATGGCCCCTCATGCATCTCTCTGAACCACCCAGAATAGTGACTCCTAAAGAGAGAAAAGAAATTGCCGTGGAGTTAATTGAGAACAGAGCACGGCCATGAGTGGCTAATCAAACACAGCTTTGGAAACACTGAAAACAGCCGGACTCTCATTCCTCTTACCTCTCCGTCTTCAGCCCAGACAGAGTTCACCATGCTCATCATATCGTGTCTCTCTCCCCCCATCCCTCTCTCTCTCCCTCTCTCTCTACAACACAGTCTAAAACACTGCTGAAACTGTTGGACAGCATCGTAGCAAACGAATGGTCCGCTTGCAGGATGGCTTCAAAAGTTATAATTTGGCAAAACAATCAGCATTTCATCTTCAACTCAACCCCTGCATTGTTGAGTCATCTGATTTTCATTTCATGCAGCCCATGTCTAAAAATAAAGGTGCCGCATTGCGTTCTTTGGTACAATGTCATAAAAGAACGCTACAGATCCAGGTCCAGATGGCTCTTTAAACTGTTTTATTTTTTACATGTGAAATGTTTTAAAATCTTAAAGCAGAATGTGGTAGGAAAGTACCACCGCTCTTCCAGGGCTAAAATACACGGAAGTCTGCTGATGAGGAATTGCACAAAATGGAGGAGAAACCTCTCTAGTAAAATCAAACAATGAAGATGTGTTGGGTAAACACTGCTCCCCACAAGGCAGCTGCATAGCGATGCCCAGTCAATCACAAAACCCTGAGAGGAGCAAATGGGAACAAAAAGCCCAACTCTCAGAGGAGCTCAGCCAGCCATAATTCAGTCTGCTCCCAGCACACACTGAGACAGACGGCCAGAAAAAATTCCATAAGCAATGAGAGCGTCTTATCAGGAATTCTCTTTTTTACAATTATCCATCATTAAAAAAGCAAAGCTTCTGCATATTTACAAAATATATTTTTACATCATTTGACATTCTCCGTTTTTTATACTCTTTAAAATATATATAAAATTAGTGTCCTTTAAAAGTGCATGTTAAATATGTTAAATGTAACATTTCTTGGTTAACATACAAAATTTTGGAGAGTCTTTGTTAAAACAGTAAAACAACTGTAAAATCTGTGAAAATAAACACTAATATTCAAGAAGACACTTTTAAAAGCTCATATCATGTCAAAATCATGTAGGTAGCCATTATAATATTTATATTACACATATATTTACTAAAAATCATTGATTCTAAAGATTTGTGAGCTGAAAATGATTGTAATCTCTAATTCAAATGGATAAAAAAGCTGGTAAATTCAACTTCTCAACCTGCCTCAGAACCAGGCATTTCACTGCACTGTTATTAAAAGTGCCGTAGAAATGGCAATGTAAACAACCTCACAGCAGCTTTTAAGCTTTGATTTTCTGTCACAGATTGGACTATGGATCTGTGTGAGAAGTTATATAGTTTATGAAAGGGACATTCTGGGCTGTGTCTGAAATGAAAGGCAGCTGCCTCAATGCCTTGCTGCTTATGCTGTCTCGTAAGTCATGAGAGCAGCATTGTGATGAAAGTGCCTACAACCAAATCATGTATGAGACACATATCGAATGCAGCAATGCATCATGACATTGCCAGGATACCGACAACTACTGTCCTCATAAAGGTATCTTAGCAGGCAGCATTTCAAACAAACATTCATTTCAGACATGACTCTGCCTTCGAATGCTGCCATAGTAGGTAGCATTTATTATTTTCAGACACAGCCCTGATCTGCTGGGAGCCGCTATTGTAACCACGATGCTCACTGTTGGTGGCCAATCAAGTTTGAATTGGGTCAATCATGCAAACAGCATTAGTGTTTAAATAGTCAACAAACTATAGAAGAAAGATCTTAGTTTATTTACTCCCACATAGACATCCAGTCACAGCACAGGGAAAGAAAGAAGGGACAGCTTTAATGCCAGTGAGGGTAACTTGGAGATGAACTGGGTTGGTAACTGTGGGTTTACCCACAGCACATAAACACAACAACCCAGAAACTGTAAACGTCACAAACAGCAGTGGAAAAACAAGGTGACACCTAAGAATCAGGCAGTGAAATGTAACAAAATATGGGACATATTCAATCAGGTGAGCAGAGAGCAATACTGTCAAGGACGTAGCTACCATTCATTTTGAATATTTAAACTGTCATAATTTGTAACACTTAAGATAAAAGCTTTATTTTATCTCTAGCAGGCCCATTTCACCTTTCCTGATGTCTGCCTCCAGACTGCGGTTGGAGCAAGTCAAGGGAGCTTTTCCCACAACAAACTCCAGGGCCAGAGCGAGTTTAACTCTCATCAGTCTGAAGTAAATAGCCACAGTTCTGTCAGTTCTTCTTTCCAAGGAAAGAGTTACACTGGAACGTCTCAAAGAGCAGAGGGTTCACTAAAAATAAAAAATAAAAAAGAGTGGGGTAACAAGAAAAGAAAAAGGGTGACAGCATATCACATTGCTGCAATGACTACAGTAGGTGTGGGAATGCCAGTAAATTTGCCATGCAAAATACAATGTATTCAACCTTTACTCCTATATATCCTGTATACAGTACAGTTAAGAGTTTGGACTGAGTAGATCTATATCATGTAATTCCTCAAAATTGTCTGAAAACTAGTCCCTCTCAGAGAATCAAGCCTAAAGAGCTCTATCAGCAAGATGCTGATTCAAGCCCAGTTTTACTAATATGAAATAGTGGAACTGATCTTTTATAAAGAATGAAGAAAAATGTTAGCTACCTTGCTAACTGGTATTCATCCAGGCACAAATAAAGAGACTTTTGGTTGCAGTAAAGAGTCTCTGATGAAATTTCTGCCCTAATTCTAACTGGTTTGAAAAATCACTGGACATCAACACAACCCCTATCTATCTCAAATCCAACAAAAGAAGAATGTCTCAATCAAAATTACCAACATTGTTCTTTATGCATTAGTCAGTAGAATATTAATTCAGCAGCCAATAGCTAAATGTGTTAATACGTTAACAAAATAAGTAGACATGCCTGTTACGGCGTCTTTCTAGAGCCTATAGAACATATTGTCACTGTGCTGCAAAAACATGTATTTATTTATTTTTTGCCAGATTTGAATTTCGCAGTAGTTATTTCCTTTGGGTCAGAATTTTATGATGAATGGACCAATAGAAATACGCCAAAATTACTTGGAATCAAATCTTTACATTCACTAAAAGTTAAGAAGGTTTTTTCCTTCTCCTGTAAAGTTGCAATTTTTGAGATACAGGGGTTTTGCTTGACAGTGATATGGATGTTCTTTAATAAAAAAAAATCTTCTTTTTGATTCTCTAACATAGCATCCACTCTTTTTTTCAAAAAGCATTTCTCCAAAAGCATTTCTCCAATGGTATCACACAAGACACCATTTTTGGCACCTCTAATTTTAGCAGTGTAGATTAAATTCATTTTCAAATAATATCTTTGTTTCTCTACTTACAACTATTCCAAATTATTTTCCACCACAAAAGCCATTTTGAGGTCAGCAGGAACTTAAACTACTGCTCTCAACACCAACTGCTCTTGATGGACAGCTATTGCCTGGACAGCAGGCCATCTGCAATACACCCTAAACGCTTTTATTCTTTGAGATAAAACCGAAGAAATGCTGTAAAGTGTTAACAGATGCAGATTTATGGAGCAGACAGAGCTTGTAAATAAAGCCTAAGTGTCAGCTCAGAGAAAGGGGAGGCATCATGGACAGCAGCACAACTGACGCCATCGCATGGCCTGAAGGAAAGAGCTTTACCTACACACTTTCACTGACACATGCTGAGCCCATCCACTGTGTCAACAAGCCCTGTCAGACGAATCAGACATGCCGTTTCACCCACTGACTGAACGGACTTCATTTTGAACCAGTCACTATGCTGAAAGTGATTTAAGGCTTTAATTACAGCTTAGTACTTCTTACTTTATCACAGGTATGAAGCAGGAGGTGCTAATGGCGACCATATACTGATGGGAAAGTGGATGTATACGAAAAAAAAAATTAAATACAGAATAAATACATATAGCAAATGTGCGTTATTATAAAGCAAAACTACCTAATGAACCGAATATACATAGGGGTCTTAATCATAAAAGAGCCACCTAACGTTGGTACCCTAAGAAACTTTCTAACACAGGAAGAATCTCCACATACACTATTCAAAATTAAGGTGCTACAAAGGGTATCTTGAGTAATGACATAAAATAATTACTTTTGCTTCCATAAGGAAACATCTTAAATGAGCTGTGGATGTGACGAACCTTCAAATTGATAAAGAACCTTCACATCGACTTCTTTAAACCTTTAAAGAGTTCTTCACACATACGTCTCTTTTACAAAAATGTTTCTTCTACAAAAACCCTTACCCCTTACAAGAACCCTTTGTAGCACCTTGAATTTTAAGAGCAAAACTTTAAGGGTTCTATACCAAATATAGGACTGCACATTCAAGCAAAGAGACAGTTTGAAGTGTTTATATAAATTGTTACTATTAAACAAGTTTTTTAAGATTTGGAAGGTTTTGAGAGGCTTAGAACATAAAAGCTTTCAAAGCTTTGGTTTTCAAAAGCCTCCAGGTCTCCATCCTTTCTGCACTGATGCGAGTCGGAGTCATCTGTGCCCAATTCCCACTAATTCATCAAATCAGCCTAGGTTTTCTGACGACTGATCATGATTATCTAGACAAAAAAGAGATAATAGAGATTAAACAGCTGTGTTCCTCTAACTTAGTGCCAGAGGAGGGAGCTCAATTACTGATGAACGCATATCAGAGCCATACGTGATTCAAGCAGGAAACAACTTCTCAACCCTAAAAGTGAGCCAGGGGAGTTTTAAAGGACAGCTGCATGCGATTGTAAAGTAAACACAAAGTGTGCACGGGTCGTCTGAAAGAAGAGCCGCATAAAGACATTTTTGCCATTTTCCCGTTCTTTGTGACTCAGGGATGCATGAAGAAAGCCACTTAAGGAGCGGCCTGCATTTCAGGACGCCTTGTCTGTATGTCTGCGCCGTGCTTAAACCAGCCATGCTCAGCTGCCCCCTCACACCCTCCGCAGTGTCAGCAGCTCCTAAGAACTCAGTGAATGATGTCCCCAAAACTTCCCTCCAATTTGACGTCCCCTTCAAACCAGTCCGACAGCAGTCTGGATCTGAAAGCTTTGGCTTTTTCTTCTTTCCTTTTGAGTTAGTGTGGAGTGGTAAAGGGAGAAACGCTGTGGTCTAATCTTTTGCCCGAGGCACAACTTTTGTGGTGGGGTTTTAAGTTTCTGCAACAAAAGTAAACTTTTCTACATTGTCTGAGCACTTATACTGTTTATGCATCTGGGAGAAAAAAGAAATGTTTGTGTTCCTTGCCTGACCAGTGTTTGTCTTTCCGTGCGGAATTAGTATAAAATCAACACGGCCCACCAGTATCCCACCTTCTCTCACAACCAGAGAAATTTAACACAGCTTAACACACTGCTGAACTTTTGCAGCTTCACAGCAAACTAATGGTCTGCTTGCAGCATGGCTTCATGAGCGTAATGAGCTATACTGTGTTTATCAGGACATGTTCAAAACAATCAGCACAGTGCTGAATTATCCAGAACATTCTCATCACTAGATTCGCCTGACCTTTCTGTTTAGGTTTACAGAACCTTCACATAATGTAAAGACTCTTTCCCAATGACTTCTTCTAAAACCCCCCTTTTATGACAAGAACCATTTAGGAACCTTCGTTTTTAAGCATGTAGCTACCATGTACTGCAGTGCATCATGTGAGGAAAGAAAAGGAGAGTGTGGCCTCTTCCAGCAGGATGCATCAGTTCATGACAGGAGCTGACTGACAGCCATTCCAATGAGTTGTCATTGTTTTCTGTGGACCCTCAGGGACCAGTACTACTGACTGATTTGTAAGCAAGATCATTTACTTCTGTTTTACGCTACAAAAAGGAGTTCGCACAACACCGAGATTCTATGTCCTGTTGAACACAACTGTCATCAGATCAGTCTACACAGTCTCGTTGTCATCACGCAGATTTATTTCAACACTCCTTTGATTCAAACAGCTGATTTAAACTAGCTGATTAGCTCCAGTTGACAGAGGGACACAGAGAACCTTGATTAAACTACAGATCCATATAAATATATGATTTATAACAACAGTGTCAAAATGCACCACTTAGCTTTGCTTATGAAGACTGTGGTGACAGTAAACAGGACAAGACCTTTATCAGTCACTTCTATTTAGGTGTATTTGCTTTGATTTTTCCTAAGTGTCTGCTCTGTAAGCATGGTCTAGAAGGTCATGAAGAAAAGTGTCACACTGTGGTGTCAAGAGAGGACTGCATGTGCTCTTGGGCTGTGGGAGCCTAACCAAGGCTTCAGGAAGATGCAAGAAGACATACATACTGTCTGAATACATGCTGTTAGCAGTTTCCACTGACTAATGAATGTTAGATTCATCTACCTGATAACGTAATTACCCAAGCAACAGCATGTTAACCAATGATATTGTTTGCACGTATGCCAATGATTAAACATGGTATGAAATGTTATACAACTACAGTCTATAAAACTGTATGGTTTTAGGAATTCAATTGAAAACCTTGTGTCTGTGTGATTGAATTTCACTGAGCTCAGAAAAATATTGGGTTTTGTGATCAAATGTTTGAAAGGGTTTCCCCTAGATGATTTTTGTTAGATTTTAGAGATCTAGGCTAATTGTCAAATTGTCATGAAAAGGGTTTTTTCAATAGAGAAGAAAATCATCTAATTAAATTCTGTAATATTTAATAAACGCAACTTCACAAGCTTCAGCTCCTTCTTAGGTTTCTTTATACGTTGTTTTTATTTGTACTAAGCTACACCAACAAAAGCATAAAGCCCTATCCACAGCAGGCGCCACGACCTCTGAGGCCACTCTGAACCACACTGCCAACAGTTAAGGCATTTACAGGAATTCTAATTTCACAGTAGTACTTGCTGGCCAACACTTGCAGATGAAAGAGAGAGGCGAACTGGGACTAAAGGTCTGTTTAGGAATGAGTTGGTCTGAAGTGAAAACACAACGTCTGAAAATAAAATGTGCGTTTGAAGCCCTAAATCCAGGATTTTGCCAAATATTAAAATCAAATCTGTGCACAGTATTTGTTCACATGTGGGTCATTAAGGATTAGAAGTCCACAAGAAACAAAACAAAGAGCACATGATTCTTTTTCCAGTTGGTTTTACAGTCCAAATTCTCAGCACCGTGCACAAAATCAGAAGCAGGTCCTCCCAAGGGTTGCTGTGGGTTGCTGAAGTCGAGGTCCCAGTGCAACTGTGCATTGTCTTTGGTCTCTACGGGGAAAACTGGAGCTTTCACTGGCCCAAACATCAGTATAGAGCTGTGCCATCTGTTGATTAGCCCATCTGGTGGTCCGTATAGGAAAAGACTGTGTCACACCAGAGGAGGTAAAGGAAAAAGGCCTAGCACAAAGGCCTAGTTCTCACCACTTCTTCAGATCCACAATGAGGCAGCAGCAGCCATCCCCACTGGGCTTGATACCTCAGCGCCGCCCTCTCCCCAGGGTGAACCTCACATGTGGGCCTTTATCTAAGCCCCTATGACTTCCCTCTCATAATGTGTGCAACCATCCAGATGCTACTGAACCAGAGAGCCAGGCTGTGGCGTGTGGTCCTCTAAACATCATTTCTCTGAAGCCTATCAGTTTGTATATGCACTTTGTGATTTATTTTGATCTATAACCCACTACAAATATCCCACTGTATGAAACCCTGAAAAATGCTACACTGGTTTTCAGTCTAAATACCAGTGTAATCTGAGCATGTTATGGGGGGAGCAGCTTGCTGAAGTCAAAGTTTGAAGTTGTTCTAGTTCCCAACTGCACAAGCTTGTATCATATAGAAGATTTATAGCTCAGACACACCGAAGCGTGGTGGGACAGTTGTAAATGATTATGGCGAAGTGTAAATCTTCCTATCTGTGAATCTGATAGGTCTGGAGAAGAGCAAAGGATGTGAAAGTCTTTAAAGAGAGTGTAACAAATGCCCTGGTGCTGAGAAGAAGAAGAAGAAGAAGAGCAAGGTTGCTATAACAAACCTCCCACAGCTGGGCTGGCTGGTGCTTTTAGAAATGTTACCACGTAACACTCGGAAGGAAATGACAGATTAGCAACAGGTCGCTATTCACAAGTTTAGATAAATACATTCTTACAAAATAGAGTTAGGAATTGAGTCTTGACCTGCAAACACATTGCACTTAACTTCTTGTGTGTTCTCGCACAAACGTGCATGTACATATTGTGCAATATTGTTAGGTTATATAACTGCAGAGTTGGGACAGTGCCAGAAATCTCTGGCTGTGGCATTATTTATTTTGCCAGCCTTTGCCGCTAATACGTACATCTGTTTGAACAGGACATGGCAGGTTTTGAATACCCTTATAACACAGCCAAAGTGATTGAGCAATGCTTGGGAACAACGCTAACCGGCATGAATGAGAGAACTGCTTGTTTCATTTTGGTTAGAATATGGTAGGCCTCTGACCACAGACTTGTTAAAGCAAGAACAAAATGCTGACAATGGAGATGGAAAACATGTGCCAAAATGGTTTATGTAACAGAGTAATCAACAAAAAATGCATATGGAGATCCATGAATTGGCTATGATGGAAAACTGCACTGACAACAGCATCCTGGTTTGGAATCCAAAAGCCACGTTTGGTGCAAATAAAATGTGACCATGGTTCAGGCACTAAAGCAATAAAATTTTAAAGAGATTTCATCAAAGGTCAAACGCAGGCATCTGTAAACAGACACAGCAGTGGTTCCCTTCATTCAGCTTCTTATCTGGCTAGCAGATACGAGATTAGATAACCAGTTTCATGTATTCATTTGCATTGCTGAGCAATGTGGCAAGTATACACCATTTGGTCTCATTGCAAGTGACTGGAAAATTACCTTTTCTTCACCGAAAGCATAAATTTGCTACCTTAGGGCCTAACCCTTTTCGGGAAATCTGTAAAAGCCTGGGAAGCATCCCGCATGAGAAGTAACATCTGAGATATGCAGACTCTTTTACGGGAGGTGATACCATGGAACGTTCTTTACTGAGTCAGACCTCCGCCAAGACCCAGCATCTCCTTACGTTAACCATCAACAATGACAATAATGCAGAAAAAAACAGACCCTTTGCCCTTTCTAAGCATTGCTGTGTCAGCCACACCATAGAAAATTTTTACATTACAAGGGGTGACTTAGACTGCGTCTCAAATCATCTTCATCCATGGTGACCGCAGCGGTTGAACACAAAAACTCCAATGACATTCCCGACAGACTGTACATACAGATCCTAGACCCTCCGCTTTGTGTTCTAATTCCCCGCAGTGTGGCCTGAGACAGTGCCGCGCTCTCTCTTCTCCCTCCAGCGCACATACGGCCCCCATTACCTCAGTAGAATTCTATCTACTGAGGGAAGGTGAGAGCCAAGATGTGTTGGCCCACATCAACAAAAATGTGGTCAGGTTTTTGACTCCACATATCGTTCCAATAAATGCAAATTGCGCACACTTCACCTTAGAAAAACGTTGCGTTCCGTAAATGGGACTTGTTTGAGTTACGGAAATGAGACTCGCTGTGAGCTCACTGTTGGATGTCAAAACCACTGATGATGGGGCCGGACAGAAGGTGTCCTTATTTGTCGTTGTAGTCAAGGCTCTCTCTTTGATCTGCTTCGCTTATGTTGTCTGGCTGGTAAAGTGAGGCAATCGTTCTCTTGTACATGTGATTCCTCAGCAAGGACAGCTGGCACAATCATGGCCTCCTCTCAGGCTGTGAGAGAAGTAAATATGTGTGGTGCAGATGCGCTCCGTCAGCCTTCAGCTCTCAGTTTGCTCATTGTTCCCTTGCTCTCTTGCTCAATTGATTTCACTCCCCTAAGAGTCATCACCCTCAAACTGTAGTTGCCATAGAGCCATTAACAAAGAACTAACTAATGCGATTTTTCCCCTGTCTTTGGAGAAAAGGCAATAGCAGTTGTCATGCACACAATCCCCTGCATATGCCGTAAGACAGCTCCACAAAGCAGAGCCAAGAAGCTGACATGGAGAACAGGATCACAGTGATGCACTGAACTCTTAAAATAAAGCTTTCACATAGGTGACTTGGCAATGTACTTCTCAGAAAACATAATTTATGACCTTAAAATGATGTGGAGGTTATTTAAAAATTAAACATCTCATCTACAAACATGGTTCTTTACACAGCCACTGATTGAAAGGTTCTTCAGGTTGTTCAGTGACACTGCTCCCACAAAAAGCTTTTAAGTAAAAGTGAATCCTCTAACAAAGGGAGAAAGCATAAGGGACTATGCTATAAGGAATGTTAGCCCAATGAAAAAAAACAACACTAGAACTATGGCTAAGTATGTGCCTCACTTCAATTAGAATTCCCAATTATCTCCTTTTTACGCTCAAAATGAAACCACGTCATATTAAACCCTAAGCTCCTCTGAGGCCTGCAAGTTAAAACGCGTCCCCCTGGTGAACAAACCTTCCTCTCAACTATCGCCCATCATCAGCCCTGCCCCCTCTAATCCCCCTCATCAATGCTTAACTGCAGCCGAACCCTCATTTCCATGTCAGTCAGAGGGTCTACAGATGAGTGCTGTGCAAAGTGTACAGGCCAAACAGCACTGAGGTGTCCTGGAGAGAGCCCATTACAACAGCAGGCCTCACTTTCATAGCGAGGGAGGAGCCTTAAAATACAGGCCAGCAGCAGTGGGCACATTTGCATACACTCTCCTAAAAATATTTGGTCATCTGCCAGCAGAAGGGCTAGCACGTACCACGTAAATATTTGTCTTTGATTCAGTATTCATTGTTTTGGTAGCTGTGTAAGATCATCTGTGGGTGTTGAGATTCATAGAACTTCATGCAGGGTTCTATTATAAATATTCTTAAAACTGTGTAGAAGTATTGAATAAGAAGTGCTGTTTTGTATGTGAGTCTTTCTTCTGAACTGCTGAACATATCACTACTGTAAATTGAAAATCATATACTTAAAAGTGCAAGGACAACCAACTGAGGAAAATAACTTTGGGATTAAATCATTTTTTGTAAATGAGATGTAGAAGCACGAAGAACCTCTTTTAAATAACATCAGCATAATATAAATGTTCCATACCAGTTTTATTAGAGCTTTTTTAGGAACAATTATTTTTTAACATTGTAATTCATTTAATTGAAACAGCAGTTCAAAAGATTATTTGAGTAATGCCATAGAAGAACCATAGTTGGTTTCATAAAGAACCATGTTTGTAATACAGATATGTGAGTGTAAAGAACCTTTAACTGGTAAAGAACTCTTTACATCCTTTAAAAGGTTTGTAACACTCACACACTATTGCACTATTACAAACATGGTTTGTTCGTCATGGAACCAAATGTGATTTTTCACATCACTTAAAAGATATTTTAAAACTCTTTATCTTTTAAATACTATATTTATATAAATATAATACATCTCTGTCTTGTAAAAACAAAACTTTTTTGAGCAGTATAAAAGACCATCTGTCGTGTGACATTACATTTCAGCCACCAGCGGTTTGTTGCAAAGACTAATGTCAGGGTCAGCCAATTAAAAAGTCAGCAAGCTGCACTGCAAAGCTGACATTGCAAAGATCTGCACTATAAAAAGCCCTCACTGATTGGAGAATGAAATGTACTGGAATTATCTAAATTATGGCAACAGGAAAGGAACAGAAGAGCTTGCTTTGATTTGTTAAATCCTCACAGTGGGCACTGGGGTGTTTTGGTTTTGAGGAGCCTGGGCCTGCTGCCCTGCGGTCTGGAGTCCCAGCAGGTCGGAGAGGAGTTCCATCACTCTGTGGGCTCCTGGGGGGCCTGGAGTCAGTGGGGCTGAGCAAAGGCCCACCAGGCCTCCTCCAACGTCACTGATAACACCTCTGTACCCTTCGCTCCCTTTGGCTTCGTGTTTACTTATCTCAGGAGTCCTGCCCAGCAAGACCCATCAGGCAGGCCTCAGAGGGACAGCAGGGTGATCTGAGACTGGCCTCGCACGTCATTGCAAATGGCATTTTCCTCATTACAGGCAGATGATAACCAGAGCAGTTAATGAGCTTTAATCCAGAAATTCCCAATGAGTATCACATTACCATGACTTTGATTGATGCTTTCTTCAGGACTCATTTGAAATGCATCGACGACCTAAAGCCTGGAGTTTTCTACCCTTCTTAAGCACAAATTTTGCAATGTGTCAGATGGTTCAGTCTTTTCAGTCTTATGTTCGTTTTAAATGGTTTTCAGCTCCACATAATATAACTCCGAAGGTCTCCATAGAAACGTAATCAACACATTTGCATTACAATGGAAGCCGCCACCACTAAAACACACTATGTCTACACATGAAAGCTGCATTATGTCACATAATAGACCAGTAAAACGTGGCATTTCAAAAGAAAGTGGTGGTTAGACGTGGTGTAAGTGCCTTTCACTGGGCCTGTTTAATATGTGTATTACCTTTCAAGAATGTGTTTGGATAATAAATCAAACGATTGTTTTTAAAAGTGAATATAAACACACACTAGCCACCATTAGGGAGGCAAAAAATCTACTATTTTCACATGGGTCATAACTTTTCATCGTCTGCTACAGACCAATCACAGGGCCACCGCCAGGTTATCTCAGCAAATCTTCTGCGTCTTACATTTCAGCTTCCTATAAAAGTGCACAGATGATAGACTGGACTATATGAGCCCTGCTCTGTTTATTAGACTTGGTTGGGGGTGGTTTACATAGAGTTCATGAGAACTATGTAGTAGAAAAAAAAACACTGAAATCTGCAAATATAAGAATGTCTGAAAAAATAGACATCATAAATGAGCAATTACCTCTTTGCTAGTCCCTTTATTATGTACCCAGCAAAAACTGCTGGTGTGATAATACACAGCTGTCTTCGTCTGGGTCAACATATGGCCAGTCTCGTTTGACTGACAGTATTCCGCAGGAGACAAGGACATGTCTGCACTGTACAACATCAGAACCAAGTCATCACACATGGGCCTCTTCTCTCGATCTGTCACATTATTTCAATAACTGGAACCTAGTAAGTAACTCCCGCTCGTTCCGCATATCGCTCTTGCCTCCCGTGCACTCCCCTTTGCTCCCCAGCTCGCTCTTGTTATCCGGGGCCAACTGGGAATGTGCCTGTAGAATCTCAGGCCGGGTGTGAACTCTCCCACTGGTGCCACCTTGTAAAACGACATCTGCATTCGGCGGCGGGCTTTTGAAGGGAGGAAAGCTAAGAACTCAAACACTTTAAAGGCAATGAATTCAAAGTTAACCTTGAAGAAGAAGAGTCTTTAATGAAGAAGACTAAAACAGACATTAACAAACAGCTTTCTTGTCTCTTAAAACAGCTGATCAAAGTGAGATTTTGACAGAGATGCCACAGTGTATGCAACTTCTGTTGTAATCAGTCTCCCAGTTCACACTCTTAAAAATGAATGTGACGCCATAGAGGAATCCCTTTTCAGTGGATGGTTCTTACAAGCAGTGGTTCTCAAATAGTCACAGAGTTTTGCTTATTTCACGTATAGGAGTAAACATCTGGACCATCTGTGGGTCCAAGAGGAACTACTCCTTCTAAAAGTTTTGTGAATATGAAGTACTCTCACACAAAGTACAGATTCTGTACCAGTGGAAGGACTTTCTAAGAATCGTGCATCCAAGCCTGAAACCACTTTGGAAGTTTTTTTAAGGAGTGCACTTCAGCTTTAACATTTTGGTTTGATTGGCTGTAAAGCAGGCTACAGAATAGCCAACTTTAACAACCATTAAATGCATGCAAATGCTCTTCAGAACTTCAGTGGGAAGGGTGAGCATGGGCCAATGAGCAGACGTCTCATCCATGTGAAGAGAATGCTCTGATCTGGGCAACACGCTTTCCTCTCCTGTCCTCATCTCTCTACCCCAGCTTTATTCTCAGACTTGGCACATTAGGAGTCCCACTCCTGGAAACAGAGCCCACATCTGCATCCTGTTAAACATCCTAATCCCCCTCTCCTTCCCTCCCCACTCATCACCACTCTGCTCAGATTAAACTGGAGGGCTTAATGGAAAGTTTTAGCCAAATAAAAAACTAATTGACTATTTTTGTTTCAAGGGAAACATTTTTAAGGTCCTTGTTTCACGCTTGTGTCCAAACACATTTGTCCGAAAACCCATTTGCTCAGTTTACAACAGCAAGTGGTGAACTGTGGCGAACAGTTCCTTACACTTCATTCTTACAAAGGCAAATGGTGAACTTTGCTGAATATACTGAATGACTAAAACTTGTGAAAAAATAAAGGTTTGTGCTAAACAAAGGGTTCTTTGAGCTATAGAAGAACCACTTAGAACCTCTTTTTTTGACACACAACAATAGTGGACCTCTATTTGGTGCTTTAGAGAACCATTTACTGTAATTGAAGAACCATCTTTCCTGGGAACGAAGATTCAAATTCTTCTTTGAATTGTCATGGTTCTACACAGAACCCCTGCCTTTATCAAAGAACACTTGAAGACCCTCCTGAACTGCTGTGTCGTATCAACAATTGTCATTAAAAGGGTCTTTATGGAATAAAAATGATTCTTTTATAGCATCACTCCAAAGAACTCTATTTAGCACCTTTATTTTTAAGCCTGTGAGGGTGAACACATAAAGCACCTATCCTTCCTGCTTCCTTCTTTCCTGAGGGAGATATGTCCTACGTCACTCTGTGGCCACACACCGACACTAAGCGACACATTAATCATCCGCTTTTTAACATTTAAAAAAATCTGTGATTGAGGATGTGACTTACAAGGCATGCTAAGCATATAATATGCACTCATATGCTAAAGTCTGAGCACCCCTTGTCAAATTACACATATTGTTGATTTTCTAAATGGAGATAAGTCACACATCCTCTACAGAGGACAATCACTGTTTATTTGTTGCGGAAACAAAACCTAGATTATAGCATGTACAAAGATTACGTCACATTCATATGTTATATTTGATTTTTTCCAATGTACTTCATACATGAGATAAATAAAAATCTCCACTGTGTAACACTGTGTAAATCTTGTAGATGTATCACTCTGTAAGGCAGCCATGGCCTAATTGTAAAAGCAATGGGCTTCGGACTGTTCCCTGGTCCGGCACTGCTGAGATGCCCTTGACCAAGGCACCAAACCCCAAATTGCTCCCCGGGTGTTGAGGTGCCTGCCCAAAGTTCTGGTTGTTTGTGTGCTTACACTCCATAGTCACAAATGTATGTGTAATGGGCACGATCAAGGATTATCTTAATATTTTACTGTACTTAGATCAACACAAGTGATGTCCAAATTGTATATAAAAAACAAACAGACAAACAAACAAAAAAAAACCCGTCCCATCATGCCCTTTGATTATTTTGACATTCAGCCAAAGAATTCTTAATGGAAGGTGCTTGCCCATAGATCACAGTGGGAACAGCCCCTTTTGTCCGGCTGAAAGGGGGCAGGTCCCGGATTTAAGGCCGGTGCGCACAGCGCCTCCACAGTGCGCTCTGCGGATCTCTACTCTAACACACACACACGCTCTCACACACGCGCTTAAGCATGGAGCTGAAAGCCGTCTTAGTTGCAGCGCTCATCGCGGTGGCCATCTACGGGACTATTTCACACGGTGAGCTGCTTTACTCTGCTTCTTTATGGGAGTTTGTCAGGACACTTTGGAAACTGCGTGGTTATTTGTAGGCACTTTCTAGCGCTGTTTACAGCTTTTCTGCGGTGCTTCGGTTTAATTCTGAAGGTTTCTGATAGGAGTGCTTGTGTAGCAGTGAGGGAGACACTCAGAAGACAGAGGAGATCCGCGTTGGTTCCATTACGTAGCTGCTGGATAATTAACGTTACTTTATTGCAAGCGTTCATTAGGCCACATAATTATGATGATGCGAGCCTGCATTTGGCTGTTTCTATAGACTACATCATTATTTTACTGCAAGCTGGCATTTGGGTGCATTATATAGCCTAGATAATTATGCATGTTTAAGCTGGTACATATGCTACACAATTATTTTATCATCGTTTGACATCTATATGGATTTTTGTATTTTTAAAAACAAATAACTGCTGTTTTTTCGGTCCTTGTTTGACCCTGATAACCTTTATATACTTTCTTTTTCAACAGTTTCAGCATTTAGAGTTTTTACCTACCTTTTTACGCACTCTGTTTGGGCAGCAGCAAGAACGTGCGCTCCTTAGAGCTGCATACCTGCCGCTTAATGTGTGTATTTGTCACCTTCTTTGTTTCCAATTAATTAGCCACAAATTAGGAGGTACAACCAAAAGAGCAGAGGCAGCGCCAGGCTGCACTTCAATGGCCCCAAACGCCGGGGGGGGCTCTATTGACGCTCTTTAGCATAACAACGGAGATAGACTACCTGGCATGTTCTAAACTCCTCTAATATGGAGCTCGCAGGTACTTCTCACCCTCGGGGTTCTGTGAGTGGGCGATGTCCGCTTGGCTGCGTGCCGAAAACCCCACCGCTCATGGATGCAATGTGGGGGTCCTTGTGCGCTAAACATGCCCAGTCTTAAATGGCGTACTGTTGGATTTTTAAATGCACTACTTTGGGGGTAGAGTCCGTTGTTTCGTGGTCTATACAGTCCACAATATTTTTAGTGGATTTTTTTTTTGGACAGATCATCCATTTGGACAGCAGCCTCTTCACTCCATGTTCACACTCTGTCTGCAGTAATGTAGTAATGTGGCAGCTGCTGCAGGAACAACAGCAGGGAGATTAATGGCTCCAATTGCCAGTGTTTGAGTTGAGCTCAGGACCAATTTTCTTTTAAAATGTCAATAATAGTCACTGTAGAGGTGCATTCTTTTTCTTCTTATCCCACTCCATTTTAATGTGTGTTCATTTGCATTTAGCTTTGATGATGCTCTTCAGCCATAAATGACTGTTTTCTTCATTTCACGGCCCAATCTACATTTGGACGCATTTTCTCATGCATGCAAAATGCTCTGACGAAACAGCGTATATGTGGATTCTGCAATAAACATGTGAACATATCAACGCTGATGGAGTCAAATCACATAAGCATGTGTAAACTTGCATGTTCATGCTCACCAGCATGCACTCCCCTGCATAGCAGTGCATGACCTGTGGTTGCTTATGTTTTAATTGGTTTCTTGTGTTAATAGCTCTGCACAGCCCAAAAAGAAATATAACTGTAGAAGTATGAAAAGATTTTTAGTTATAAAGCTGTTTGCAATTGTTCTTGGAGAACTCATAAAAGCTCAGCTTGCATAATAAAATAAAATATTGCAAGACTGAATATCATCTGCAATGACTGTTTTCTTTGACAACACTCTGATTGAACACATCTGCTTCATCCTGCTTAAAAACGATGCAATAACATGCACAACTGCTGGGAGGCTGTGTTGCAATAGATGAGTAAACAGCATGTCTGTAGCACTAGATTGGGTTTTAATTGGCACGATGTCAAGTAAATATAAAAGATAATGGTGCTTTTTACATGATTCAGATATGTCATTTGGTTGTACATCAACCCAATTGCCGGATAATCTTTCACTTCTTTTGGCAGGAACTGTGGTGATGTAACACATTTTATTCATCTGCAACTGATTAACACATTTGAATCATGTAAATTCATAGCACCATTTGTTTACCCGCACTGGTGTGAGAGCTGTCTATAATGGGTTTTCTTCTTTCTCTCTCTCTCTAATCCTGAACAGCCAAGCCCATCAGTCTGGTTGAGAGGTGCTGGTGTCGCTCTACAGTCAACACAGTCCCACAGAGAAACATTCGTGAGCTGAAGTTCGTCCACACGCCCAACTGCCCCTTCCAAGTCATGTGAGTATCTTCTACAGTGTCTTTCTCACACGCTTGCTGATCCCGACGCAGCACTACTACTTGGGGGGTGTCTTACTGAACCCCTCTACCCATCATTTCACACCATCAATCTCCCACTGCTGAAGGAACTCTGAATAGATCCGGAACAGGCCTCCCCTGTCTGGCATTATGCTCTGGGTCAAACTCTCACAATTAGACACATGCCAAGGAAATGCTACAGGAGGGGGTGGACTTCTAGGCTTGGATGCAGTTTTGTTTCATACAGGAAAGGGCATCATAGGGGTCCAAGTGGAGTTCTCCTTGAAGTTCTTTCTCACCCATTGTGCCTGATAAACCTTCTCACACGTCATAACTTCGCATGCTGTTGAGAGTCATACTTCGCTTGTCTTTCCATCCAAGTTGAGTTTATTGCATAAAACTGTCAGTAATCAATATATATATATATATATATATATATATATATATATATATATATATATATATATATATATATACTATCATATATAAACCATTTTATATCATATATAAACCATTTTTGTTCTTTAACCCATTGAACCCTAGGTTTATTATTCAGTTTTTTTAATCTTACTATTACTATGAACTATTAAAATGATTTGCTAAGTGTTTGCTTTAACATATTTTGTGCAGTCCCACATGGTTGTACTTTAGGGCCTATGTAATGAATGTTAATTAGTTATGTTAACAAAATGTAGACATAAGAGTGTGAGCTTATATACAGGGCCTAAGTGCTTAAAGAACAATTTACAAGTTTTCACTCACAGAGAGAGAGAGTAAAGAACAACTGAAGCATTCAAGAACCATTAAGTAACCACACATTCTTAAGTCTTAATCACAGGTCTTTTAGATAGACTGTTCCTTAAAGAACTATTTTGTAAACAAGAATGTGAAGAACTACTAGTAGCAAAAAAAAACCCAAAAAAACAAAACAACTGCTAGGCATGCTTCTCTATGGGCATACACCACACTCATGTTAGCTGACACAGAGTCGTAGTGGAAATCCCCAGAGAACAGATCAGAAGTACTACTCCAAACTCCGAGATCCTTGATACTCTAAAACCGTCCTGATGAGTGAAACTTGTAACCCAATATGCCAGGCTTTTCTGTTGGCCTTCACTTGCTGTGAAGTAATTACTACCTGCTGTCTAAAGTCCTGCCTCACTTAACCCCCGCTGACAAAATCTAAACAGAAAGGCAAATGCCAAGCCTTACACTACCAAAAAATTTGAAGATAGCAATGGGTCAACTATACCCACAAACTTTAATAATAATGCACAGTTAAATACCTAAGCTAAGACTGAATGTGCACCGTTTCAATAATTTATGGTATTAAATGAAGCAGAATCTTGTATAGTTCTGAAGTAAGAGGTTCCTCGGAACCTAATTTAAGCATGCCTTTTGGTTTGAGTGAGTGACCTTCACAACTGAATGGAGTTTTTAGGCTTAAATCATAGGTTTAAGTGGGGTATCTGAGCATACCCATGTCACTATGTGCAATAAAACATTGTGGTCACTGAGGAGGTGCATAAATAGCTCACCCAGGTTAAAGCCATACATTCCAAAATAACAGAGGTCAGTTACCATGCTAGAGCTTACAGCTTGTTTTCTTGTTTAGAGTCAGGCACTAAACTTGAGCTAAAACTAACAAACTGAGCATGTTTATCCTTAGACCTACAATCACTGACGCAGTCCTTAACATATGGGCAGACCATGACTTTGTGGCTTACCTAATATAGACATATAGTTCAATAGTTTGGCGCTTGTTTGCAGCGATAAATATAAGTAAGAGGTTAACCTTCAAGTAGCCAACAAAAACATATGGTTCTTCTTTTGGTGCAATCTGATATAAAAACATCGAACAACTCCACAGTGCTTGCTGAAGGCATGAGGGTGAGATCGCAATCGGACAATTTGTCAAGACCTGCAAGTGAATTTAGAAAAACAAGAAAACAATAAGCTCTTAAGGGTGTAACACTTCTTTGAAAGAGAAACTGGAGATAAAGAACTGCTTCTGTGAGCTCCTTCATCCTTGTTTTGCTGTGTGTCATTGTGTGGATAATGCTGACCATAGCGTATCTATTGTGCTGCATTCAGAATTCCTTCACAATGGGTGACCAAATGCTTTAAAAGACACATAATAATCAAGTGGCCTGTGTAGTGACATGGCTGAGTGGCATGGATGAGTATCTTTTAATGAAACCTTTTCTCGTCTGTTTTCCCCCACAGTGCCAAGCTGAAGAACGGCAAAGAAGTGTGCATCAACCCTGAGACGAAATGGTTGCAGCAGTACCTAAAGAATGCTCTTGAAAAGTAAGAAGAAATGCTAACTTTCTCCTTTCTCCTTAGAAATTAGATATGTGCTGGTTTTCATGTGTACCTCATTATGTAGCCGAACCGAACGTAATGTCCCAAATGGTCAAAAATATACATTAGTACCCTGAACTCAAATGATCATAAATGCATGCATAATCAACACATTAGAACTGCTAACTAAAAAGACAGTGGCCTTTCCCATTTCCTGTTTCTCACATTTCTCGGAATGCTCTGGAAAAAGCCCTTGCCAGTGTACTTTCTAGCCAAGGACCCCGTCTCCTTTTCATTCTTCAAAAGGAGCTGTGAAATATGTATACCTTTGGATGCTGAACATGATTTTAATGCTTACCAGCCTGTGCTTAGCGTCTTAATGTAAAACACGCTCTCACACTGTGGCCCTGGCTGATGGTCCTCCATACTGATTCTGACCATTCATCAAAAATCAGGATTTTAAGGTTTATCAACTAAATCATAAAGGGAATATGAAGCGTACCAATTTGTAATGCGAGGCTTGTCCAAATGTGAAATATGAAATCCTTATTTTCATTTTACTTGAAGGTGTTCCACTATTATGCTGTGTATGTTTGTAGGTCTTATTCATTGCTGAACTGCAACTGTTTTAAGACAATCTCCAACATTTGATTGGAATGTGTGCAGTGCACAAAGGCTCTATATAATAGGCAGAAAGGTGTGAACAGTGCAGTCTGCACAACAAAACAGACATGGCTAAAGATGGACAATGGCTCAACAGGGCTGAATGCCTCTGAATGGACACTAGACCCTCACAAACCCATACTGTGCAATCCAGGAATACTGCTCAGCCCGAGAAAGGGGAAGCTGTACATATTACCCGATCCAAGTCTAACCAAGGGGACTCCAGTTTTATGGCATACCTCTGATATGCAAGATACAATACATTTAGATCCACAGCCTTTGCTAATTTAATTACTGAATTTGTCATGTGACTATTCAATGGCAAGACCAATCAGTAGCTGTAAGTTGAATCACTGTTGAACATGGCAGTTTATTAAGTATTCTAGGAGAGCAGAGCTTTTGCTTAATTAACTACCTGTGCTGAAGTACAAACTGCCTGTAAAACCAAATGACATGTCTGTTGCACAGTATTGCCAGGAGCACAGTCTGGCTGTGTGTTCTAAGTGCTTTCTCAGCGGAGAGCTTGGCAGGCCGTTAAATGGTCCTGCTTCCTCTCAAATATCACTTAAAGATGCACATTCAGAATTCATTCAGTACAACAACAAACTATTGAGGATTTCATTGTGGCACTCACTACCAAAGCGTGGCTCAAATGTTCTGGAAGGAAAACTGTGTCCAAATTGTTCATATGCAACAACTCAGCCTTAATCTATTTATGTTCTGCCACGTTCTGTCTGTTTTAGGAGTTGGCTCCATTTTTAATTTAACTGTAAATTTCTCTTTTTCTTCCCCCTTCTCTTTCTCTGCAGAATGAAGAAAGCCAAACAACAGCTCAACTAAAGGAGCCAGCTGGATGGCAAGCCAGTTTGTCAGCCCACCACCACAGATATGTACCATATACTCCTCTGGCATGCTTGCTGAACCAGCACTTAACCTGCCACACTTGCTTCCCTGTCCGTGACTCAGCAAATGGCACACCAAACCATCACCACCACCACCACCACCTCTGCCACTGCTATAGGCACCTCCTGTGTTAGCGCAATGTGCAATTATATATGTATGAGTGTGGGTTTTTCTATACGTATGATATGTATATACAATGTTTTTATATCAATTTTAAACAGTAAAGAGATATTTTTGGAGTGGTGTTTGCTCCTTGCCTGTCTGTTATGGTGAGTTAGGCAGCACTGAATGAAGTATTTGACGATTTGGGAGCAAACTCGCAAGACTTTCATGTTACATCGTATAACAGGGAGAGAAATCTGTGAATCTGTGAATGACGTCCAGCAGTGCAGAGCTGAGCCCAAATAGCAGCATATCTGTGAGGAGCATGAGTACGAAGGGAATTGGCATTTGCCCCTGCCCCCAAATTCATAAGCATATTAAGTAATCTATATCTTAAAATTTTGTAACAATGCATATTGCATGTGAAAGTACTATTTTAAGAGAAATGTTGCTTGAGTTTTAGTGATCAACAGGGTGTTATTTTTTATGTAAAATGAGGCTTTGGACCTTAAATGACCCTAACTACTCTGAATTACTTCAGGGAACATAATTGGGTTTACTGGAAGTAGGCTGTGCAGGAAAAATAGAAGGGAATGTGCTTTTTTATTTCTATCACTCTGTAAGCAAAGAAACATCTGGATCCACAAAAACTGCTAATTGAGCAGTCAGCGTGTGTCAGGCGTTCTGATACGAAATCGGAGCATGCAAAACATTAAACAAGACCTAAAACAGACCGTGTACATGGAACCAAGCACAATGAATAAAAAAGACTGCAGCAATCATTAAACCGCACAGAAGGAATTAAATTAAATGAAGCCAGCTAGCTAGCTATTTTATCATTAAATTCATTAGAAATAATGACATGTAGACCTACTATTAACAGTAGACTGATCTAAAGATAAATAATTACAGATTAATTAACAGTAATAATAATTAATAATAATGCACTTTATTTATTGCATTCAGTGAACTAATTTAACATCGTCCGCAAATGTAGCGAATAGTCTTGAGTACACTTTTCCACAGACATGGTTAAAAATACAATTAATTTGAGAGCATTTAAGGCTAATTGAAAAGGTTTTATATATTTGTATCCACTAGGAGCGTCCTCTTTCATGTAATGCATCGTGTGTGATATTTTCAGTGAATGGGCACGGTTTAAAAGAGGCACTTAAAAACAACAACTTTTAAATGGACATTTAAAAAAAAAAGGAAAAAATGCTTCTTGGTCTGGCAGAGCAGTCTCCTGTTTACTGGCCATAAACAAAACATGTCGTGCCCTCCAAAACCAGCATGCATTCCAGTCTGCCAGAGCTAAACATTTCTCAAGGAAATTAGCCCATGGAATTTGTCTGTTACAACACTGCCAATTTTATCCTATCAACAGATTTAATATGGTGCTATTAAAGCAGTCAGGCCTCTTTTACACAGGCTGCCTGCAGGCACACAGGCCAGGAAAACATAATGCCCACTCAGGATTAGAGAGGACGGGGGGTGTGCACATTGTTCTTTGGGTAAGGCCCCCAGCCTCATTGAATCTCATACAGTCATGTGGAAAACTGCGAGAATCAAACTCATTCTAATGCAGCGAGGAAGTCCTGATAAATGTATGTACCCGTTACCTCCCAACTCATGCTTCTCTCACACTGGCTACTTCTGCTTGCTAGAGGAGTTGTTTCAGAATGTTGATACAGGTTGAATAACTGTATGTGTGAAGTTAAAGAACCTACGCATGCCTTTGACACGGTGCGAGCCAAAAACCTTGCTATGTGACTGTTAACTCTACTAGTGGGCATTAACAATACATACTCTTTCAGAATATGTCCTGGATTGATGTCTGACAAGAGAAGAGTCAAACAATATACAGCATGTGTAAAGAATAAAAGAGGCAGTTTATCCTGCCTTGTCTTATCACTGTTAATATTTGACTTGCTTGGAAAAAAAGGACTAAGAGAAACACTACAGTAACAGTTTTTGGGGAGTGTGCTGAGAAATATTCAAATTTGATGTTCATCTTGGTTGGCATTGACATTATATTCTACAATCTTACAATGGCCAGACCGCTATGGTGCTTTTGGAAAACCCAGAAAACCAAAAATTATAATCACTGCAGTTTTTTTCTTTTTACATAATTAAAGGTAAAATACATTACCTTTATCTCACATATTGGTACAGATAAAGATACTATGAGAATCTGCCAGTTCTAGCTACCAAACATGGCTATTTTCATTAGTTATTTCACATCAACTTACTTTTACACTCGGATATACTAAAACTTTTCAGAATTGTACCCCTACTTGCAATCAGACTTCTTCAATTTTTAAGATGGGTTCACTGGCAACATTGGCTTTCCTCACATGTTACCCAAAGTAACACTGCTTGGACTTTGCCTCTTATATTGTTAAATCCAAACCACCAATATGTTCTTGAGGCCACTGGTATTGTATATACTGTCCCCATAACTCCCAAACAATGTGAAGACCATTTCTCTGTAGATGGCAGCTTACTCCATATATGTTGTATTTACTTTTTTATGAGTTTGTACTTTTATTTCCATTCATATTTTGAAATAAATCATCATTTATGAATTTTGTCCGACATATTTATTCTACATGTAAAACTATTTATAAATGACGGAAAGCAGCCTTTCAGTATGAGCCGAACTAAAATCATATTTTCATTCACTAAAAAGAATAAAACGTAACAGCTTCAAAATAAAGGATCACTACACAGAATTGACAAATTAAGCATACGTTTGTGACTAAATGTGACTTTTGCTGGGGATTTCCTAAAAAAAAAAAAAGCTACTTTACATTCTGGGAGAGAACTAATCTTTAAAGCCTGTCACAGTAATTTACTGTGCCAGTTAACAGATGGTAAAGAGCTCAGCTTTTGGTTATAGGTTGCTCATAAATTTTTCCCACCAAAAATGAGTGTTAAAAGCAGTTCTTACTCTCCTTTTTTACGTGTTTGATAGCAGGCAATTTCCTCTATAAAAATAAAAGTTTAGTAGTTCCATCTCAATGTAACCAGATTTTAAAGACAAATAACATGATTATCCATAAATATCCATCCATCTATCTATCTATCTATCTATCTATCTATCCCACATGCAATTACAAAAATCTAAGAGCTAAAAGGTATTTCAGTTACATCCCTACAATCCTAAAATAAACACTCTATAGTATATTTCTTCCATTATATCCAGTTATATCCAGTTATGTCCATTATATACAGTTACCGTCCAGGACGAGGCTAGATTTTACTAGATTTTGAAGCATTGCTGTGTAGATTTTATTGCATTCATTGCCAAGAGCGTTAGTGAGATCAGGGTGTTGGATGATCACCACCCCACCTCATCCCCAACTCCTCAACTCATCCCAAAAGTACTGAATGGAGCACTATCATTCCAGAGAACACAGCTCCACAGCTCACAGCTCTACAGTCCACGCCTGGAATTATGGATTGTGCCAATAGGTTAAACTTTATCTGCTCCAGAGAGTCTTATTTTACTGGACATACTTCTCTACAAGGACCAGACAAGCTGTGTGTGTTTGTATTTGCACACCAGTGTCAGCAATAGGTGCAGTAGTATCTGAATGCATTTATTAGAAGGGGTGTCCAGAAATGTTGACGTATAGTGTATATAGGTTTCATGGTAAGCTGATTAAGTGAAAGTATTGAAATGGAGAGTAAGTTCTATACATTACATCAAAAGATGAATGCATAGCTGTTAAGCTCAGGAGACTTATATGTGGAATAGACTGTAGAGACTGGAGGATATCAGGTATCCAAAGAGAGGGCAAGGAGAAAAGGCTTATATAACTTACTTAATCACCTTAGCTCCCAGATACTGGCTGAGAGCCAAACAAAATATAATCCACAGCCTCATTTTTCACTCTTTGCCAATTCATCAGCTACTTACATATTGTCATGTTAGTCACACATTCAGTTCCTACTTGTTCCTACTATATAATCAGAGAGAACTGGTGTACGATTACTTTTCATCAGCTTTTACCTTCATTAAAATGTTACAAATGCATTACCTCAAATGATAGCACATAATCATCAAGAAAAGTTCGCAATCTGAAGGTCTTCAGTATGGGAACACAGTGTGCGTAGGACTATTTTTTAACCTGTGAGGGATGTTTGGCAATGGTGTTATCACAGAAAAGCAAGATAAGCACAGTATCAGGTGTGAAAACACTGATAATGTTGTCTTTCCCCCCATCACTAAGCTGAAATGTAAAGGAGAGTAATCTAAAAGAGTGGTATATAGCAGAAAACACAAAGCATATTATATACATATTAAAACACTTAGGTGCAGTCAGGATCCAAAAAACATTCTACATGGTTCAAACAACAAAGTTTAGTATTGAATTAAATTATATAGAAAATAATTAGGAATTTAAACTCTCTTCACTCAAAAACTGCATGCACTATATGTCTAAATGTTGATGGACACCCATTCTAATGACTACATTCAGCTATTTTAAGTTGCACCCATTGCTGCCACAGATGTGCAAATGCACGCACACAACATGTCTCGTCTCTGTAGAAGTGCTGCCAAGAGAAGTGAAGTGAACAGGACTCTCTGGAGCAGATAAACATGAACCTATTGGCACCATGCCTAATGCCAGGTGTGGGTTAGAGGGGTATAAAGACTGGACTGTGGAGCAGTAAGATTGCTATCAAATCCTCACAGCAATGCTTCAAAATATAGTTGAAAGCCTTTCCTGTATGACAGTTATAAGCAGAATTAACTCTTTAATACCCATGATTTCAAAAGAAACAATAATTGAAAAGGTGTCCCAATACTTTAGTGTGCTTTTGTATGGATTGCAGAATTTATAGTCATGTGAAAAAGTTAGAACACCCTGAAAAAAAAACTTTTAATCATATTTAAACTCTGGATATCTTTGTTTTAACAATATCAAGAGATGGAGCCTTTCTATTAAATACATAAAACTGAGGGAGAATATTAAGATTAATTTGTTCATTTTAGGTAATAGAACTGCAATTTCCCTGTAGAAAAAAAATTAGAACACCCCCATATTTATTACTAATTAAAACACCTAAAATTAGACCCAGGTGCAGCACATCAGCTGCAGATGAATATAACAGATGTTTATATTTTTAGTTATATTACCTCCATCTCCTAATACTGTTCACATTTAATATGTTAAAAAAGACAAAGGTCTGATAGGGTGACCTAATTGTTTCACATGACTGTGTCTTGTAATAGTTACTAGGTAGGCACCAATTTGCGGATAAACTTGCTCATTTGATGTTAATCAACCAGTCTTTACTGTCCAGAGAAGGCTTTCTACTAGATTCTAGAGAATCACTGTCAGGATTTGATTGCATTTAGGGACAAGAGCATTAGTCATGTCAGGATGTTGGACCTCATCCCCAACTCATCCTAAATGTATTGGCTGAAGCACCATCATTCCAGAGAACACAGTTCCACTGCTCCACAGGTCTATGCTGGGGGTCAAATACCCTTTTAGCCCATGCCTGACATTAGGCATGCTGCCAAAAGGTTCATGTTTACTTGCTGCAGAAAGTCTTATTCTATTGACAAAACTATACAGGGACCAGACAAGCTGTGTGTGTGCTTTTGCACATGTGTCACAAATGGCTGTAACTCAGTGTAGCTGAATGCACTCATTAGAAGGGGGATCCACAAACATTTGGACATATAGTGTATTTCTCTAATTCTAACTGAGATTATGAAAGTAAAATCAAAGGGTAAAATTGATATTCATAGTAAAACTGAAACATTACAATAGAATGTGCATGTTGGCTCAATATAGAAAAGTAAGGGGGTGGTCTGTGGGAAGAAAGCGGGCAGATTTGAAAGTTAAATATAAACATCTCCCAAAAGAGATGTAACTGTCAGAACAGCGTGAAGAGTAGCACATTAACATGAATAGGCAATAGCTATGTCAACACTTCACAAGGACAGATGCCATATTTCTTACACACCCTTAGTGGCCTAACAGTCTACTATGCAACACTAGCAGAGTTAAATTACAGTGGTAATAGACAGTAACTTTACAGTAATTAGTAAAGAAAATACAGTAAAAACGTCAAATAAAATGAACACATCAATAATGAACAACGATGATGAATGAACAACAATCCTGGATGATTTAGGTGCAGAAAAAAAACAAAAAACATGCGTGGTAAAGTCGGTCATGTTAGTCAGTAATGACCACTAGTAATGTGCTTGAAACATGTTGTTCATTTAGTAGACCACTGGTGAATGACATGATTTACACACAGTACGAAAGGCATGCTGACCTGAGTCAGCCATCTTCTGACTAAAACCCAGACTACAAAAACTCCCAAGCTGTCGTATGAGGTCTGGACATCTATTAGGTAAACCGCAGTTTAGACACATTCTAATGTTTTGTACAGTTTGTGTACATGCCTTTGTTCTCAATACAATAATTGTACCTTAAAGATTTACAACACAATCACAGGAACTCTTAACATCCTCTTTAATACTTATGTCTTCAATCAGGTTGAACTCTGGAGGTGAATACACAGAACACTGTTTTCAGTTAACTCTTGTTTTGCTCTATATCGTTGCTGTTTTTCTGATCTCTGTCAAGCAGCACGCAACCCCGTTCACCAGCTCTCTATGGATATTTTGTATCCGTTATCTGATTTATGAAGCTTAAAAACTTTCGGCTCTCTTTGATTTGATTTATCAGTTCTTTTCCGTTTCCCATGTCGGCTGACAAAGCGATTTCGCATGTGTGTAACTTGCTTGTTATACTCCAATGAAACAATAAAAATCATGAGGGCCACAGAAAAGTACCATCCATGGGTTTTCACTTTATTACCAACAACTACATGCATTCTCCCATAGTAATAAGCACATGATATGATTGATTAATGATGCTTTTGTCTTCCATTTCTTCCCCCCCCTAAAACATTTAGACTGATACAGTGCTGCAGGTATAGAAACTACCACTACCACCTCTTGTGTAAACACAGAGCTGGTCAATGAAGCAAATCTACAAAGATTCAGAGCCAAGTAAATATTACAACATGGGTCATGACTGGAGAACTGGAAATGCTGCAAAGCACTTTGTCAGATTGCCAGATTTAGTTCTTTAAAGTGATATAACTGTCAGGACAAGTAGTGTATTAGCATAAATAAGCAAAGCTACTGTATGTCAACACTTGACAAATACAGGTAGCATATTTCTTATACTTCAGTAGTGGTCTACCAGTCTACTACAGGGCACTGATAGTGATAATGTTCAGTAATATGCAAAAAAGATCAATTACTCTAAATGAAATGACCAAAAACTTTAATTAATAAACAATATCTTATTAAATGAGATTTTAGAAGGATATTTTGTTATGTTTGTTATGGCTGCTCACCACCTGTTGCAGACAGTGCATTATCACTCAAAAGTGTTTAAAGAAAACACATCAAGCGATATCACAAAGAAAAACAGTTTACTACCGAGATGTAGAGCCAATAAATATTATGCCATGCATCAGGACTGGAGCTCTTCACAAAACATTTCCTTCTTTATAAACATCTTCACTCTGGTGAGGTAATATTTATTTAACTGGATTACCAACAGTTACGCAACCCAACTAATAGTTCATCCAACATCTGTCTAAGAACGTCATTTCAGTGTTCAAGAACTCGATCGTTCTGCAATCTAAATCAAATCAAATAGTGTGTGTATGAAAACAAATCCACACTGACGTTTACAGAAAATCAGATCAATATGAGCCCGTATGTGATTTACTCCAAGCCTGTTCTGACTTGCATCGTGTACTGCGCCCTATCTGACTTACATCTAATCTTTCAGAGTGCTCGCAAACTCCTGTAATTGCCTCTCTAGAGGGCGAACAGGATGAGGGCTACTGCTCTTTCTCTTCAGGGTCTCTCTAAACTTTGAGTGACAAAGCCTGCGATCACTAAGCTCGCTCCATATCCCTGGCATATTGCGAGCATGTGCTCAAAAAAGCCTGGGGGAGATTCTGTGACAAAGTTAGCATCCCCTGGGTAATCGTGCCACATTCACAAGTGTTCCTGTATCTGATGACCTTGTTCGATACAGCGAGTTCACATGTTTTCCCTAAAATGGCACTAATGATTTCAAAATGGCTGTTTAGAGACTTTCCTTGATTATGTGAAGTTGAAAGGACCATTTAATGCCTCTAATTGCGTTCATACTGGATGCAACCTTGAGAAACATAAATCAGTCTTAGAGCAGCGTTTAGCCGAATGTCTCATAAGACCTGCAACAATTAATGTAGGAAAATTGAACAGTGTAGACGTGCGTAGCAACAGCTGTAGATGAGCGGAAAGCACATGCAGAGGGGCTAACAGAATATGAGCCACCACTGAAAACAGACCCCTATGGCTACTTTAGCTTTCATGTGTTAATATAAGAAGGAGGTTATTAGAATGAATGCCATGCGTCCCAATAGAGGAGATAAGCATTCTAGGATTATTCAAGTATAGACTCAGCAAGCGCACACACACAGAGGGCAGCGTGGGGTCCAGCCCCCAGACAAAGCATTTCAGGACAAGACTCTTTTGCTGTTATTCAGCTCCAAATAGAGCGCACACATTCAGGCTTTTCAATTCCGCAGCATGTCCGATCTCTCACTCAGATGGCTGGGGTTCATTTTGATTTAATAGATGAAGGGAACACTGACCAATAGGGGCAAGTTTCTGTGAGGCCCACTGAGGTCTATAGGCTATTCTGTTTCTGTATCCTTTACAGAGTGGCAGCTAACTGTCTGAGGTTAATATACAAGTCTATGTGTAGTCGCTCTTATAGCAAGAACTCTAGAGAATGCTAGCTGTCCTTTACATTGTGTAGACATTTCATCAGAATGGACCAATAGAAATTAGTCCAAAAATATCTTAAAAAACACCATATTAATGTAGCATAAAGTTAATAACTTTTCCTTCTTTGGTAAAATTACTATTTGAGAGACTTTAAAACAATGGCATGGATAAATGGCTTTTTGGTTCTCTGAAGAACTTTTCAATGCACAGTTTTTTTAACCTTTTCACAAGTACGGTCCCGCCCGTGAGATCTGAACGTTTAGCTTTGAATGTGACACAACTATCAGCTTTAATTCTACTAATGAGTCTTGTCACAATGTACAGTGCATCCCTAAAATTCAGGAATTTTCTATTTAATCTCAAATTAAGAAAATGGGCAGACCATTACAGGTAGCTTGAACAAAAGGGTTATGAACCATTTTTGTGAATGCATATTCTGATGTTAACCTTTTAAGTTTTGCTTTTCTGATGAACAGTGGCCAGATAATACAGTGCGAGCTAGAAAAGTAGGCGAACCCTTGAATTTAATAACTCTTTAGGTCTTCTGAAAGTTGTTCTTAAAAGAGAAACAGATTTGTCAGTAACCAGAAATTGTGTGCCTTTATTTAACGGGAATATAAAATGTGAAACCCATACTTTCAAACTCCAAAATCTCATTAAAGCCGTTTGCCAAATAGCTCTTGGAGAAGGCATTCACATAGAGCATAACTTATTTTTTCTAGCCTGCACTGTGGATGCAGTGAACCCCAGATAATGCTACTTGATGCTGCAGAACTATTGCACCTACTGATCCTAAGGTGCCCGAAACCTCACACACCTCAGATGAGCTGAATGCATGAGAATGCATAAAAGATCTTTGCTTTTAGCCATAAGCAATTTAAACCTTTAACACAAACAAGAAAATAAGAAACAAATGTAAAATTTCTAACCTGCTTGGGGACATTCCTTGCTTTGTTTTACTGATTTGTCCAAGCAAACCACTGTCAAGTGTTCTGGAAAGAGATTAGTCAAAAAGTGTATGAGAAACCCATTGAGCCAAGGCCACATTTGCACAGGGCACATTTTTGTATGCAAGTCAAGTTTGGTAACTGTTCAATTTGCTGTTTTATTATTTTTGAAGGAAGGAGGAATACTGTAAGAGCCAAGGTTGCGTAGATCCAGATGTATACTTTTCTGCTTGTTATCATGGACTGTGGTTAAACATTTTTTTAAAAGCAGTTTACTAAACAGAATAAAAATAAAAATAAAAACAGAAAACAAGTACCAGCAGCATGGGATTCATTCATTGTGTAGTCTTATTTCAATCAGTTATTGCAGAAAAATGTAAATGTCTGTTTTTGCTGTTTAGAGTTACGCTAAAAGTGTTGTAGATGAAGGACAAGACCCTTGTCATCACTATAAGTACTGGAACATTTTATTTATAGTTAAAAGAGAATGAAATTCAGCAATATTTACCCACACAGACATTTTGCCTGCAGTACTATGGGTTTTATTCTCATATACAAGCCACATTTCTCTGCTGGGAGTACAAGGGGAAACAGGATACTGCACATCACGATTAATAAGGTTTCACTTGATCCACTCAGCCAGGAACCTAAAACTTCACATGCTTTGCACACTAAACAATTCGATTTAGCCCAACACAAAGCAGGTTTGTAACTTACACTATAATGGGAGGGCCAATACAAGTGAACGTGCACATCTACCAAACTCAAGTGGCAGGACAGTTTAAAGGCCATTTGTAACCTGTCAAATGTTCCTAAAAAGTTGAACCTTTTTTTGTAAAAGACACTTGGGCACGTACTGATTTGCTGTGTTATTGTGACGACAAAAGTGTTACACATGGAGGCTTTCCAACAAAGCAAAACCTCTATCCCGCAGTTTAATTTGCTTTGAATCCATGGTTTAAATGGCTGTGAGTTGCTGGAACTCTTTTGACGTCAATCGGTTTGGGGGGAGTCGTTCACGCTATGCAGTGCATCTCAACAGAAACGGTGATTCAGTTTCATAATGCAGTCTCACAATCAGACAAGCAGGGAACAAGGAGATTGCACAATCTGTTATTGGAACACGTGTTACTAATATGCCTGTTTCATAGATCAAACAGTGATGTACATCCTAGAGCACATCCTAAACGTGGAACATTGAATTGGTCCTGAACAAAACAATGCAACTCCATTTCAGTTTTGCTATGTACCTGAGAATCTACAAGACATCTTACATAGGCCATCTGCATACAGTCAGACTGGAACAACCTAGACACTAAATCCTTTTAGTCAAGAGTTACCACCAATCCAAAATGATTGTGTCACAGTTATGCAAATACCTTGCATCTCCAAAATGGCAACTTTCCAGGAGAACTTTTAATGGAAGTTTAAAAGTCTATAGGTCCATTCATTATAAAATTGATGCCAAATTCAAATAATGTCAAAAAGTGAAAAACAGCTAAATTAGACATACAAGGTTTTTGCAGTAAAACAAAAACAGTTTACTGAAAAAAAAAAAAAAAAAATGTATGCATATACACATTTGAATCAAGTTATGACTTTTTTTGCTATGCCCTCTCAAGACAAACTTACAATACTTTAAAATACATTATTTATTTTTCATGCCAACCTTGGAAATAGTCATGGTTTAAGATAAACCATAGAGAACTAAACTATACCCAACACTGAGCCTCTCTTTACATCTAAATTGCATTTGGTCTGTTTAGATTTCACACAAAATTGGCTTTGATAAGATTCTTTATCTGAGGAGGCCCTCATTCGTCCAGCCTTTGAATCTTTTGTCGGCTCAGGAGATCACAAAGACAGCCTGATTAAAAGAGTTGTGGTACCCACCCTTATTACATGTTGTTGCTATGTGTGGGCTGCGTTATAGTAGCATGTCTTAGTGTAGATGAAAGCTAATCATCCCCAGTATTACATCTCAGGACTTGTAGCACCATATGAACTATAACTGAAGTTTTGTCTAGGCAATTAATATATCAACGTCAGTCATGCATATACTAATTACCCATCACTAATTACACACAGAAGCCAACCACAGCTAGAGTGTGTGAAGGAAGTGTGTGGATATAAGTAACTCAACCAAATATTCTCAGGACCTACCAAATGACCTGGGTCAACTCTTCACCAGTGGAAATCGAGACAAAACTGATGTGAGGTCAAAGTTCATTTGATGTCTCCCTGGGTGGCTTTACATACTTCGAACTCCCTGAGGTTAAACAAGTAATCCACATACAAGCACCAATCAATAAAGGTTACTTACTCCACAGAAGACATTCAACATCTACACTGTATGCAAGCAGGAACAGCCGGTGCATATACTGTAAGTAATAAATCACAGTGTCTGCTCATGTTCTGAGCATAAACCATGATAATAAAGATCAATGTGAAAGTTCGCAATGAAAATAAATTCCCAACCACCCCTTTTCTTCCAAACTGCTTCATAACACTCCGCACTGCAGGGAAGCCATCTCCATTGCACAATATAAAATGTTCTGTACAAGTTTAATCAATTGATTCAAGCCAAACGTGCAATGGAAGCCAAGCCGCAGGGCCGCATGTGACCTCTGGAAAGATGAAAAACAGACAGACACTGCTGGAATGAGGCAAGTTTCGGATAGGAAAATGCCCAAGTATTCCGCAGCTTTCCATTTACAAGGCAGAGTGTATTAAATAGTCATCACGGCAATCATCTGTTCTATTGATAACAATCCATAGAAAGCAGCGTTTCTATCAACCGGACTTGGTTTCGTATGACGTGAATGTGGCTTTGAAATCTTCCGCTCCTTTCAAAGCACTCTGTCATTGAAACAGTTAAATCATGAAACGTTTGTAAACCTTTAAACATTCACTCCGCAAGAATCACAATAGAGAGCAGTTGGTGTAACTACAAAGGTATTCGATCATGAAACAGCCCGCAGTTGTTTTTAGTCCTTGTTAGTTTCCTCCTCCAAAGGAACGTGCTGCCAGATTCTCAAGCCCAATTAAAGGGTGATTCATGTGGACCTTCACCATAGAGAACGCATTCTCAGACAAGGTGTTTTTCATCTCTTTAAAAGAGCAGAGTAGCCACATTTTTTGTTCCTATTTGATGCTAAGACATGTACAGGTTCTTACCTCAGGCTGCCACCTGACACACATTTCACACAGTAATAACTACACAGAATAATTACTCTGTTACTGGATAGCAGAGCCGAACAAGCAGAAGTGTACTCTACTGCTCAGAAAACATCTAAGCCTTGGCATTTTCCATCCATAACAGGGAGGCAAATGCCAGATGGTATTGACTTTCCATAGATGTATTTTATGTAGCAACTATTGAAGAAGTTGGACAAGCTTTACTGCGCATTAACAAAAAATATCTCATCAGCTGCAGGAAAGTTGGATTTTAGCTTCATGATGAGTTTGCTGAAAGATGAAAGATGCTACACTATCAAGCAGGACTATTTTGCTGTATTTAATTAAAAGTATGTAAACTGGAGGCGATGATGGATTTGTAATCATGCTATAATATAAATAGAACACATAACAAAAAAAAAACAATCTACCCTAAAAGTGTGATGCTTTACACAATTAATATAATTTTAAATAAATATTTAATTTAATAGCATTCATTTCAAGAAAACCACAGTTGTACACTACAATTTCCCAGCATTCAAAGAAAGAAGTATGTCAGCTGGACAAATTCTGGTGGGGCTGGAATAACTGATGTTCTAATTCAACCCGGCATCAAAAACTGCTGAGTAAACCATCATCCATCATCAAGTGCTAGCACTCTCCTAGAGGCATGCTGAGACACTGCAGTGTCCTGAAGGAACCACATGGTCTTTTTTCCAAAACATACCAACTGTTTATTTATGTATTTGTTTATTATTAAAAAGAGCATCTGAGAGTCTGTGAGTGTAAACTGAACACTGTAGTGTGTGTCACCTAACACCTGTGCAAACGTAAATGAAGGATTAGGGTTAAATGAGAACATAATTACTACCTTTCATGGAAGAAGAGTTTGGGTTTATTTGGGAAGAGTAAAGTCTTCAGCATCATGGAGAAAAAAAGAAATGGAAAATGCTGGGAAGAGTGAAGGACAGAGAAAGATTAATGGGCAAAAGAGTAGAAGGGCAAGAAACCATGGTAGAGTTTTAGACAGAACTTGGCAAAGAACCCTCAGAATGAGGGAAAGAACAAATATTTAGAGACTGGGATCTTAAAGCTATGATCAGAAATGCATTAAAAACATTGAAGTTAGAAATGAGACTACATCTGTTATTCAGTGAGCTCTGAGCTAAAATAACACAGCATCTTTTTTAGCATTGGGTTACTAAATTAGTGGGAGAGCGAAAGGTTTTATATATGTAGTTACAGGCATCAATCTTTACTGTGAGGGCATAATAATTGCACTGTGAAGTAACAAACAAACAAACTAACTAAAGCTCTTTTATTTTGGCTCATGCTGAATTATGATTGTATACAGTATATTTGGCAAATCTCGTATTTAGTACAAGGAATAGGGAAAAACACAAAGTGAGAGAGCAACAGAGAAAGTTATTAGGGGGTGGGGGTGTATGAGGCTGTCCAAAAAGAAAGGCATGGATACCATTAGAGTGTGTGTGAGTGTGAATTTCCAAATCAAACTATCTGATGAGCTCCATATGGTCACACTAATTTCACCAGTGTTGCTTTCCTCTATTCTCTGCATATGTAAAAGCCTCTGGGTGACTAAGGTTGACCATCTGTTCGACTCATTACCTACTGCTCCTCCAGACTTACTGCTGAGAGAGCATAAAGGACGCTGTCATCATATTTATTACCTAATATGCCTTTAATATAATGCATGACCTAGTGCTCATTTGCCTACATAACAGCCTTCCCATTTTCTGATTCACACACTCACTCACAGACAGTACACTCTCTCTCGAAGTCCCATATGACGCCCATCATACTTTATAGCCATGACTTACTATCACAATGAGTCTTCCCTGACCTGCTTCCAAGCAGGGTCTTTCACTGTACACTCAGAGGCTTTAGACGGCAGCTGCTGTCATCTGAATCACATCTGAACCATTTCAGCCTGCTCTAAATACAGCTTTGTTTTATTCTGAGAAGCACAAAGTGTGTATAAATAGCATGGTGTAAAGCTTGGCTTCTATGCATTACACACTCCACAAGTATGCTGATATTGGCTGAAGAACTCTCTGGCCAGTGCGTGATCTTTTCGTTTACTTCTACATGTGGGATCTGAACTGTTTTCATTGCTTCTGGATGAAATATGAAGTGTCTAGTTCACAACATTCATTATTGCCTTAAGGACTTCATAGTGAACACACAGTATTCTTAAGAGACAGAGGAACCAGTGTTCCATATTGCTGGACTCTAGCTTGAGAGCCATTCAGGGTCAAAACATGAGACTCCACTGCTGTCCAATACAGACCCTTTCCCTTTGTAGAAACAGTAATTTCCTTCAGGGTGAAAGAGCACCTCACACCTCCTATGCTTCTATTAGTTTAAAGGTGAGAAGTATGCAGTTTACCGTGATCCTGGGAAATCAAGCATATTCGTCACAGTGTGTCCAATTTAAAACCTACGAGACCCAATTGAGATGACTGCCTGAGCCGTGTGTGCAATAGTCACTTTCACAGCTGTTTTAATGAACCACAAAGTGGCTAATGTGAAAATAAACTGTGTGGATAACCTCGCTCCAAATGGTCTCTCCAAAACTACTTTACACTTAAACGTTCCAGAAAATGACAAAAAGCACAGAGTAATTCAATGATAAGGATTTCTCCTCTGTTGCTTTAGTGAAACCTCAAGAGACATTCTGTCAGAAGAGTGGAATTTAAACTCTCAATCAATACCACATTTGCTTGTCAATAGTAGTAGATTTATAGGAAAGGTTTAATATTATTTTGTATTATTGTATTATTTTTGTTTTAGATAAAAATAAAGATAAATAAATAAATAACATTTTAAAGATCTAAAGAATCTTCTCTACCTTTACACTCACACATCTCTACTACAAACCAACAAGATCTCATAAAATTTGCACATATAGCACCCTATGAAATGTATAACATTTACACAAGCACCTGTCTGATGTTTCATACATATTTTATGATTCACAAGCAGCTCCCGTCCACAAAGAACAATTGAGAAAACAACGGTGCCACAGCATTATGGTTTTCTCTGTTATGGAGCTAATAGATAAGGGATTAATGGACGCAAACTCTTGCAGAAACAGTAAGAACTTCAAATTCTACTATGTCTATGTTTAGGGTTTAGGTTTGGTTATGGTTTAGGGTTAGGTTAGGTTTAGCTTACATTTATGTTGGAATCAGGTTCAGGTAATACAATTTCACTGGCTGCTTTGTAACACTGAATTCTGCATGTCTGGGTTACAAAAGTAATTTATGCATATGCTCGAGGGTCAAAGTATATTTAATACATTGAACGAATCCTGAAATGGTATTTTTGTCACATATGACAAAAATTCCTTATGTAACCAGGCTGTACAAACATGGTCCTTCATTGAAGCCACAAGTGGTTCTACTAGGTCATTGCTCAAAGTGCAGATTTAAAGCAGAATGTACATGCATTTAAAGGTAACAGAGAACAACCTACTATCCAAGAAATACATAATTTTTCTTGAATGGTAGAGAAGGAAATACACATTTATTTCAAGGGTTAAGTTACTTTTATGAATGTAACCATATCAAAAAACAACAAAAATAAATGACTGGCAGTGTGATACATGTGATATGTGCTTTATAGAAAGATATAACACAGCATGTTATGAAGACAGATGAAGACTATACTAAACTATGAAAGATATGAAAGGTAAACATTACAGTTATGCAGATGAATATAAACACTGAAACACTATACAATTTTGTCCAGAATGAAATGTGATATGTATTATATTATTGTATTATTATTATTATTATTATTATTATCATTATTATTATTATTATTATTATTATTATTATTATATGTATATTTGTGTATAAACAATTCAATGACACTTTTGAAAAACTAGACGGTATTTCCATTAAAACAATAAATGACAAACTCTCCACCACACTGACTGTTTGTTTACTTGCACATATTAAGAATTCTATGATTAATTTGTTTCAGATTCTTAGTGTTTGTGGTCTAAGCAGTGACTGAAGGAAGAAATCATTCAGGTAGACTAGGAGCATCATTTATTTATGTGGATGTTATATAAATATAAATACAGACCATCATGTAATTAGGCATGCTTTTCAAATTTCTTTGAAACAGGAAAAATAGTGAATGTAACAGAAAGAGAGAAACTGCTCGGTGGAGAGGGACAGACATTCAGACTCCTCCGTGCAAAAAGCTGCTAACATTTCTAGTTGCTCTGGGGATTGAGTGCTTTGTTCATGTTCATTTGTGTTCTTTGTCACTGAGCCCAGATAGCACCACAGAGATCAGATATGATATATGCCTTCAAAAACACACGTGCAGAGAACATACATCACTGCTTGCTGGCTAAAAGACTGATCTCACATCAAAGAATGTCATGGAGTTACCTACTGTAATCGCGTTTAAGGGCCATATGGTCTGCATTGGAGCTTCTCTCTTAATGGAGCACATCCAAGAGTGTTTACAATTACTGCAGGGTAAAGCGGGGTCTGCTGTTAGCTATCGACAGCCGGAATGCAACTAGGATGAAACAAACGCTCCTGACTGTCAGAGGATGCTATGGAAAACTCAAATAAGTGGGGGTTGACACTTTCAACAATCACAGTGGTGGAAAGTGGAAGCATGTCCCTGGACAAAAGCCTAGTTTATTTTGATTGCTGTGTGTATGCAGGAGAGGGAGGTTATCATTTCACCAAGAACGGCAGGAGGTTAGGAGGAATGTATATTTGTCTTGTTCTGTAAGCTGTGGGAGCCCAGTGGATGTTATTCATCACTGCAGTTTTACTTTAATGGAAAAGGAGCTATTCATCATTACTGGTTCTGAAAGTTCCCCACAGTGAGTAGGATAATACATTTGTAAAGGAACCACTGCAAGAGTAGCTCTGTGTGTTATGTCAAGAGACAAATGTACACTAGCAGTGAAAAAGAATTGCTCAGACGTAGATAAATCATAAACGTTTATGTTTAGCAACCATTTAGATATACTTGGAGGGACCCATGTCTTTCTTTTTGGAGGACAACCACAGAAAAAGACTTGATATGCCAAGAAAATACACTCTGAGGAACTTCAGGTGATGTCATGAAACACAATCACCATATTTAAACAGCCTTGAGAACTGTGTTGTGAAATGTGTGGAGAAATGAGTAAAAATGTGCGGATAACAAAAATCCAAACACTATAGCCATGGTCCCCAACCCTATTGTGTTTCCCTTGATTTGACACACCCACCAGAACTCCGTAAGCGCTTGTTAATGAGTCGATTAGTTGGATCAGGTGTGCTGAGAGCATGGAAAACACTAAAATGTGCAGTGGGCCTCCAGGACCAGGGTTGGGGATAATTGTAGCATAAGAGACAAGTGAACAGCAGTGAAGATTATTCTGAAAGTATGATAGTGAAGTGATCACTACTAAGCCAATAAAGATTTTTTTTTTGACAGTCAGTGTATCACATCAACAATTTGTAGGAATTATATTAAATTTAAAAAAAATGCATAACATTTGCACTATGATTATTTGCACAGCTGCACAGAGTTAATTTTTTTGTAATGTTTATATCATCTGTACATAATAGTTTGTATATACATTTCTACACAGGCTACATCTGGATATGCAGTTCATAACGGTACAAGTACAGATTTCTGATTACAGTTTTTGTAGAGTTCTTTATTACTTTTAGTACTTTTCTAACGTACACATTTTAATTTATTTCTTATTCTATTTATTGTTTAGTGTATTTTCTCTCCTAGTGTAATACTTGTTAAGAGTCGTTTGTTTCTTACATGTCATACTTGTGTCTCACCAAGTAAAATGCCTTCTACGGGTAACATACTTACAAAATTAAAAGGTTCTGATTCTGAAAAGTTGAGTGTAATATATAAATGTTGGTTTGATTAAAACAGACCTTGGTGCAATTGCTCTGTTTGTGTGGTTTGTTCAGTAAGTGTGAACGCTGCCTTTTGAATTCTGGTGCGGACCAGAAAAGCTGAGGCGGTCTCTTTCAGTTTCTAAACAAACTCTGTGCCGTTTGTTTGAAATATGAACACCAAAGGCATCTAAAGGAACCAAACATAAGACATAATGTGACTAGTTGGACGTGTTCTAGGCATTCTTGCAGCTAGAGTTGTCCATTGGTCTCCTTTTACCATTAGTGTCCTTTCACCATTAGAATCGCGTTAAATATGTTTGATTTAGCAAAGTAAAAAGTGTGCAAGTTGGGATGCAGGCACAGTAACGTTAAATTTTACAGCTTTAGTGGACGTCACTTTGTGGCAGTAGACAAAGTAAAACATGTATATTATCAAAACTGTGGTTTAATGCTGAGGAACATGATGTAATTTAATAAGCCAGGCTTAGGGGCCAGTGGTTAGATTTTATGTTTTTTAAAGTTTTACATGGATTATGTGGATCACACAGGACATGGACATACCTGCCTTGTGTAGACCTCTACTTGAAGCCTTCTGTCATATATGTGGCATGTGTCACCTTTTTCCATATTTGTTCTGGTTTGATTGCAAATATGTAAATATGAACACAAAATAAACCAGGACTGAAATGTAACAATGCATGCATCTTGCTTGGTCTGGATCAAGAGAACTGAACTTTAAATATAAACACACCATAAATCTACATTATCTACATACAAAGGAGGCTCTTCAATGGTTCTATATAGAACCAAGACCTGTCAAAAAAGTAATTTCCATGATTAAATGGTTCTTCATATACAATGAAAACCTGTAGAATAAAGTTCTTTTAAAGCATCAAAAGGGGTTCCACAAGTCAAAGAACACTTTTTCAGTGCCATATAGAGCCTTTTTTAGCTAAAACATATTCCAAACCCCCAAAAGTGTAACTTTTTATAAGTGCCAGTTCATGTAAATTCAATCATGATCAAATTAAAAAAGTAGTTGAAAGGAACAGTTGTAGTCTGATTAAAAAGTCTGATTAAATATAAAGGCTGGCAGTATTTGTCTCAACATTAGTATGCGCCCATGTTATTCTAAACTAAATCTGTAATTAGGGCAGACAGTTGGCTGGATCTAGACAATTTGACTAATAATAGTTCCTGAGGTATGTTTTCAGAACGTGATCCAGACCGAAGATCTCCAGCTTGATAACTGTTAAGTGCTGTCAAGACGGTTCCGACTGCTGGTGACCATATGGATAGTGTTTCTCCAGAATATCCTGTCTTCTGTTTGGGTCTTTAAACTCTGCTCTCTACAATTGATTAATTCAAGCATGCATATCCCTTCTGAAAGAGGCTTTAGTCATGTTTTGAGTCAAGCTACTAAACTGACAAAGTATATTAATACAAACACAGCACATGAACAATTAGGTGTCCCATAACTAAAGGATGTCTCAGCGCTCCTGTTCAACAGACCTTTTCCACTCTTTACCCAGAGCTTGGAAAATTGGGAGGAAGTTTAGTCGCCTTTCATGGTGCTTGAAAATATCTTGGGGGCAATCTGATGTACAGGAATGCTGAAGTGCTCCTAACCTTTGGCTCTGGGCGACTGGGTTTCTAAAAACACTAGCGTTTAGGGATTTCATACACTTAGCCAGACACACTGGGCAAAGGCTTGTTTTCCTGAGAGGGAGACTTTCTCAAAAGAGCTCTGTGCTGTTTCCGAGGTGTGAAGGATAATAAAGTGAGGCTTAGAAGAAGCTTAGTGGGGCTTCTGCATTTTTAGCGGCGTTACAAATTGGGACTCTACTGCCCCGTGCATCCAAACAGAAAATCTTCATCAGGTCCAGCTGAGTCAATAGCAGCAAGGCAGGAAATCCAGCTACCTGATGGAGGTCAGTGTGGAAACAACACAAGGAAGACCAACAGGGCAAGGTTCATTTACTTCTCAAGACTAAAGCAGCATAATTCCAGTCAGAGTTGATTAAAATAACTTTTTTGGGGTATGCACTGATCCGGGAATCAAGGGTTGATATCAGAGTTTTTAAATTTGCTGACAGCAATGCTGACAAACATTGACAAAAAGGGAACCAAGTTTACTTACTTTTACTTAGGATTAAGGACAGATGTTTATGTAGAGTACTGTGCAGAAACTCTGCATGGCCTAAATAGTCTACTCTTCTGGAAAACAATACGTGTGATCATTAAATATTGGTTTGAAAAATGGACTGATTACTGATTCTTAAATTAAATGCAGGTTTCCCAGTTCTAAGCAGTCTGATCTCTGTTAATTAGCTCTTATTTTTCCTTTATTTGCTTTGCCCCCCACATAAACAGTATTTAAAATGTTATATACAGGACATGTTTAATTTTTTTTATTGGTTATTATTATTAATTGGTTATTGTAACCATGAATTATATTTGTGTCTTTGTTTAGGGGTCCATTTGTCTGTAAGGTCTTTGTAAAACCTGCCAAAACAGAACATAACTCTGAAAACCCTACTGAAAGAGACTTTTAAAGGAGTTACTTAAACTTAAGAACTGTGATAACCACTGTGTTCTGTCATTGCATGCATTCAACAAAATGCTAAATCACAAACAACTGAAAAAAAGAAATGCAAAAGTTAATTCAATTTAATCAAATGATCTACAGAAAATTTAACTACTGAACTATCAGAGATTACAGCGCATTACTACAAAACATAGCAGCAGGCATTAATGTAGAAATGTCAGTATGGTACATCTTACATGTTTCATCCCAAAATGTGCACAATATGTGTTTCCTTGTGCTGTTGATGTTGAAGTATTGGCTGTGCTCTTGTACAAATGATCAAGAGAGCAAACAGCAACCACTATAACAGTTTATCGTCATGACTGAAGGTGCCTTTCATTGTCTTGTTCTTATGTAAGCAAAACAAGTCTAATTCTGGAACTGGGTCTGATATATTGTTTTCTCTGGCAAAATCTGCTCCCTTAGGGTTTGCAAAATTGGCTCTTTATTTGTCTGCTGATGGAATGTGATGAATTTGGACTGCATGTTCTCAACACGTGCCAAATTTTAATTTATCAGATTGTTCCAGGATCATGTCAATGGATATTGCTATACATATAAAAAAGAATCTCAGATTCCAAAGCTCATCCAAATAAACAGAATAACCCAGTATACACAACAGTGCACATACTTGCAGACTTGCAAGTTCCAGATATGTAACTTTTAGCAACTGGTCAAATGTCTTTTAATAATCATTAGGAGCAATCAATCAGAATTCCTTCACTCAGTTGTACCAAATCCAGGTGAACAAACTCACCAACTGAAAACCAACAGTGTAACATACTGGCTGTGAAACAATATCTGTCCTAACTGACCATATGTCACCCATATTTCATCTTTGCCTACGGAAAGTAAAGCAGCATTTATTTCCTCACACTTCTCTGAAAAAGCAAGTGAGCTGACACAAAGATCACTTTAAAAACATGAGAATAAATCTCTTTGACACATTTCAGCATAGGCCCCTTCACTGCCCTTTTGCAATATATGCTCTGTCCCTTTGGCAAAACATCTGATAACCTAATATGTGTGACAATTAGCAGTGTTCTGAAATTCAGTAAAGAAAATGTGTCCCAAAGATATATCGCCTCTTATTGACACAACCAGTTCACCTCTCTCAGATTCAGTTGAATGGACTATAACATTTCAGCCTGCCATTCAGAGCCTCTCCAATGACTTCAGCTCACGCTTCCCTGAAGGGCTTCTTTATGTCAGCTGAGAAAGAGCAAGGAGAGTGGGATTTTCATCATTTGTTTCTTTCCCAACATAGAAACCAGTCCATCTTATGAAAATGTAGTGAATAACTGATTAAGTAACTCAGAAACTTGGCTGTTTAACAGCTTTTTATGTTTTAGTTAGCATAATAGTTGATCACTATTTTCATTTAAACATCCTGCAGCTTTTTAGTGGCCTGACTGTTCAGATATGTAAGCTATAATATGGTATACATGTCTAGTAATGTTAAAATACAAATTGTTAAAAGTTCATCAATGTTCAATGTGATCTAATTAGTTATTAGTAATTAGTAATTAGTTAGCTAGCCAGCTAATGTTAGCATAGTTAGACGTGCTGGACTGTTCTGGCAGTATTTGTACTTGGCTCTGGTTGCAAATTTTACAAGATGGTGGACGATTTTGGCTGCATTTCTATAGAACAGAAGGGAACATGACCATGTTGTCCATGCTTTTTGCAGTCATTGGTTATCGTGCTAAGCTAGGCAAAGCTAGGCTACAAAGAGCGACTGCTGTGAGGCATTGCAATAATGTAAACCAGCCAATAAAAGCAAAGCCACTTCATTTTTTCCACAAGTGTTAAAATCAGCATGTTTCATTCTGAGGCAAAAAAACAGTTTCAGGAGGTGTGTAATACTTATTATACTTAGTATGTATTTGTCAAGAAACAACTTATATTACTCACACATGAATTAATTATATGGCACCTTTTTAAAGGCAGTTTTAGTTCATTAGGTTTATAGTTGATTAGGTGATCCATTAGAGTCCTTTCCAGCCAGCAAGGTCCCAAGATGGTTATGTTAGGGCAAGGGGCAGGTTAAATGATCATAGCTATTCCCACACTTTTTTATGAGACCATGACAGATTTCATAAAGTCACTGTGATTCCTGTGGTGCTCTGAAACCTTTAAGAGATTGATTTTAGAATTTCATCTCAGAATAAAGTGCACTAAATAAGCCATATGTGCAAGTGCTTCGTAACCTCTACAATTCATAACAGATATCTGAGTCCACTGAGCATTCTAACGTTTAGCTCAATGTCTTGGAAACTATAACATTGTGTTACGCCCCTCAGTATTAAACAAAGATGGAAAATCCAGATGAACTGAGAGAGCTCCCTAGTGAGGAAGGAAATGCATTGTCCATATGCCACAGCAAGTATCACCAAGAGCCAAAATCAAATTAGGAAACTGCACATAACCTAAACTGACATGGACACAATAAAACAAGGTCCAGAGAAGAATGATGTAAATGAAAAGAATTGATACAATAATGACAAACAAGACCCTGAGGAGAGGAAATGGCACCAATGGCTTCATTGAAAACATTCATGAGGCCACGAGCACAGTTTTTCCAGTGACCCCTGCTGCCTCTCTGGCACCAATGTCAGGTGTGGACTGCTGACACCTTGGTCATTCAGCAGTGAAAACAGGAGACACAACTGAAATACAGCCAAGAACATGCTGTTCTACAGTGCCAACCCGACCCACATTAATACCTCCTCTTCCTGCAAAAAGACACAACACTGTTAATGCTGTTTTCACAAGCTTTGCCTTTACCTGCCTAAGAGTAAACAGTTTGTTCTCCTCTGTTACATTCCATTAAAACCTGTCCAGGCCAATGAAAGCCAGGCAAAGTTATACTGTTTCGCCTTGGAGGGTCTATCTAAACTTAATTATCTACTAGAAATGTACTTTTAGAGTGAAACTTGCTTTGATTGCTACCCCTCTGAGTCAAATTTGTTGTTCTTGCTCTAAATGCTACCCCAGGCAATTTATCACTCTAATGCATTGTGGTCATTCAGGGTTAACATCCTGTCATGTTTTAAGAATGAATGTTTCAAAACCTAGATGCTGTTTGTGGGATTCTCGCGCAACTAATAATCATGACCTCAGAACTTGGTGTGCTGACTGTAATGGACTCACAGATGCATTTCTGCATGACCTTTTAGTGCAGTGAACTTCCAGAAGTCAAAAAACAGCAAAACCCCACCATCGCTTCCAAATTTCTGGTAAAATATGCTAAGCTATTGTTTCATTCCTGACCTTTGGCTCAGGCTCTCATCCCCGACTTCTTATTGCACAATTGTTCTTCCAGCTACCTAAGAACAAGAACACTGTATTTCCCAGTATTTCATTCTGAGGCCAAAATCATTAATACTTTGTGTTCTCAAATGCACCTAATTAGCCTAGAGGCTAAGAGTATGTAAACTACATTATGTAGATTATAATAACAAAACAGGATTGTAATGAACTTTTTGTCAAAGACCTCTTCTAAAAACATACACAGTATAAACATTCCAGTCAAAAAACAGGACACAGTGCCAAAGAGAAATTGGGAAATATTATGCATTGTCAGCATTTTTCATCAGCTGCACTGATAGCTAGAACATAAATAAGAGCAGTGGTTGAAAAGTGGTACAGTTAAATAGGTTTGGAAGGGTGAATGTTGCTGTGTTATTGACTCCATATGATTTTCCACTGCCTGATGTTTTCTGAACGATGTTTCATCCAAAGTCGAATACATCCTGCATGTGTACTCAGATCCAGAGCTCAACGTTAACGCTTTTTTATTTGTCTTGGGCAATCGAACAGTTTTATATCTGACAAGTGGGTCAATTTTTGCAAGATAAAGAAAAGATAAGAAACTAAGTTTTACTTTACAAAAACAACAGTGTTCCAAAAGTAATTAAAACTTTAGGAATGGCTGTTTTAGCATTAATGTGCAGGTTTAGCTGTAGGCTGAGACACATCAGACCTGAGGACATCAGCTCAGCTAATAAATCCAGGCTTGGTTTCCCAAAAGATGATTCTTTAAGGGTTGAGTGAGAATCACACTAAACACTCTCTCTAGCAGAGTAGGTAGTGTCTTAACACTAAGATGCATCTGGGAAACTGGACGTAGAATGATTTAGAAACATCCACAAACTGGCCAAAACGTGCGAAGCCAAGAACTAGCACTCATATGAACTAATACTAAGTCATAAAGTGTAAGGGATGTTTTTCCTGCAGTGCGCACCCCACTGTACTGACAAGTGGGCGGCTAGCTGGCAAATTGACCATCAAATCTTTACCCAACACACTGCGTATTCATATGTTATACAGTAGCAGAGTTAGGAAGCAGTTAATGCAAGTTAATGCTAGATAGTTAATGCTTGTGTCTTTCTGTGTGTGAGGACAGAGGAACTAGACAAAACAGAGGACCAAATCTCTGCCTTACTTTCTCCCTTTGTCCCTTTCTCTCTCTCGTCTGAACAGCAAGATTAGAAACAGAGGACAAAGGACAAAGTTGCTTCAAATAGACTTTCCTCGTTTACATACTGTTATCTATAAACATGGACAAAAGGACAGCCATCTTGGACCTAATGTGCTTAGTCAAGATGATCAAATTAAAATAATGAACATCAACCAAGATGATTGAATCCTGGAAGAGATTACATTTACAGTAAATGCCAGTCTAACTGGGACAGAGTGATTTCTTTTGGCCTCACAACAAGGGTTACTGTTTCCTGCAGACTTGTAAAGCTGTACTCTTCCATAATTGTAAAATGTAGTGAGAATGAGCAGACTTCTGAGATCGTGCTAATTTACAGTGAAAGACAAAGCCTCCCCTAAACCTCAAAGTATGGGATCTGAGACTGATCTGGCTCTGGAACACATTGCAACAATTGGCTGTTGATGTATGAGGCTGATGTACAGCTTGAGCTGAAAAGGCCAGCCAGCAACTGAGTGAGCTCTGTGCCTTTTCAGCTTCACCCGCACACTGGAACAAGCAGATGGATTCAGCAGCTGACGATGGAGAAAGACCTGAAGATTAACGGTGCTTCTCCTGAACACAAGACTCAGTCAACAGAATCTGTCTCTCCTCACTTGCTCTGACAAGAATATGTCCCTGAAACCCAAAACTCAAACAACTATCTCTGTTCCTTATCACAGCCTGATTTCATGACAAATGACAAAAAATTATAACCACTAATATGAAGAGCAGACAACTGAGGGAGAGGGCCCTCGTTATCATGTCTGAAAACAACTTACTTATTCAATAAGGCATTCAAAATCACAAAATAAATCATCTTGGCTAGTGAGCATAGCCTCAACTTATTCCTGATCTGGTGAGCAAAGTTTTTTATTATACCATTAACTGATATTTGTAATGGCCTACACTGGTAATAGTAATAATACTAAATAGTCAAGGCTGTACTGGTTACTGTTTTCCATTTATGCTAAAAAGTAAGCTATAAACCTTCTTTAAGAAGACACCATACAAAAAAAGGCATTTCCATTGGGTTCCACACTTTAAAATGTTATGTACATACATGTTACAATACATGTTAATCATTTATTTATTTAAATGACTAAGATTAATCATTTATTGATTAATCATTATTAAAATGATTAAGTTATTCTTGTACAAGAGTCTGCTATGAAATTATATCACGGTCACCAAAATGCAACCTGCAGGCCATTTTATTTTGATCTAGGCAATCAATAAGGATAGATGGACAAAGATCAAAATACTTTTGAGCAACATTTCAAGGCAGAGAGGGCATGAGGGCAAAATATTAAAACTGCTGTGAAAACAAATTGTCCGTTGTAAAAAATCTAACAAAAACAAGGTCTACCACAAGTGCACTGACCCTTTGATAAACTTGAGAAGATGCTGCAACAGTTTCTATATTCCCATACAGCACAATTCCTGTTCAGCAAAAGTGGATGTGAAAGCATGAACATTAACCCCAGGCTCACCCATTATCCCAGGCTGTCTTGCTGAACCTCTCACAACCCCATTTCCTGCACCCTGAGCATGCAGGGTCTTTATGGAGACAGCGTGTTTCTGCTGATTCAGTCACCACACTTGTAAAGGACAATGCCACACACATGTCTCATTAGAGATAATGGAGTGGTAAGCTGCTGGTAGTGAGCCAACTGCACTTTCTCTCCCATAAAGCAGAAGCACTTTAATCCATCCTACAATGCAAGTACAATGCTAATAATCCCTATACATTTAATAGTAACCACTGTAATTGCTTATCAAACATGGTCGTTGACTATTGTTTAGGATGTATTAGCTATACATTTCCATAAATGGAAAGAGCAAAGCAACGTATTGTTACTGTCATGCAAAAATTTTAAAAATAGCAGCTTTACAGGAGAATGAAATAACTTTCCATGGATGTCAATGTATAAAGATTTTATTCCAAGTCATTTTTAAGCACTTTTATTGGTCTGGTGATTACAGACTGTAAAGTACAAGATTCAAATGGTTTTAAATGATTTTCTTTCCATGACAGGCACATATATGGACACTATTAACAAAAGCTAAAGTCATTAGTAAAGTACACCTATGGAAAAGTGGTTATTCAAGGGTTCTTCAGAATAGGCAGAATACTAAAGCACTATATAGAACCAAGCCAACTCACAGCTTGAATGGTTCTTTGCCTAGTCAAAGGGTTCTCCTCAATGACAGAATAGGTTTTTTGGTTGTTGGAGGAACCTTTTAACATTGTTTAATAGCACCAAAAATCAGGTTTTCTTACTACAGCAGAGACCCTTGAAAACAATTCAATGATTTAAACGTTCTTCTGTTAGTGTGTTATTAGTGTGTTTATTATGCATTTTACAGGTGAGAACAATGTGCATTTAAAGTACATGTCAAATATACTTAAGGGTGCAGTAGTCAATTAATTTGTTAATTTAGGTTACTAACATGTGTAATATAATGTCTAACAAGAACATTCTTCAAATCAGTTCTTAAATTAGCCCTTTTTTAGCTTGTTAAATTAGATTACAAGGGGTTGTGCAATGCTCACATTTGTGGTTATAATGTTCTGTGCAACGACATGTACAGTTCTTTGTACTGCTATCAGTGAGGTGTGCTAAAAGGTCTCATGTACAAGACAAAGTGTTCTGCTTTTATGAAACATACCTAGAAGAACTTTGGCTCTGGGGCAGATGACTACATTTTTATGTGATTTGGAAATGTGTACTGATGCCAGAATTCCTTTCAGAGAAAACCTGAGTATCAGATGCTTTTTGTTTTTTAAGTTAAACCACAGGCTGGAGCTGATGAAGCTAAGAAGTTATCTTATCTGCATGCATATGTGCTGGTACTTGGGAACTTTAATCATATCAACCTGGGAAGACATTGCCAAGGTTTAAACAGCAGATTTGTGTGGCCACTAAATATGATTCGTATCATACAGAAATAATGTGCTGTACCTGCCGCATTCACTCTGACCTCTCCTAACAATAATGTTTTTTGTCTAAATACATATAAAAATAAACATAGTTATGATTACAGAATATAAAACTAAAGAGTTCACAAAATTCAGTACCAATGCAGAATCCATGGATCCACCTTTAATGATAATGGAGCACAAGGTTAAACTTTTCCTTTGTTAAGCCTTGGGTACACTACACAACCTTTAAAATTGCAAAATTGCAAGTTTTGCTAATTTTTATGGCACACTGTGGCTAAGGATCTTACACTACACGACTTCAACCTGTTGCTGAACCAAACTGACCACACCCCAAAACATGTGCCTCACATCACCTAGGAGACACAGACTTGCGCCACCATTTGTGTGGACTAAAAATGAGAGAAACATGATGCTTTTAGGTGAGGTTGTGAGTGAGAAGACATAGTTAGCATGGCCTGTACAGACTGCATAGGGAGTTGGAGGTGAGAAGCACAGCACATATTGGTGGCTACCCTACAAATTATGCAGATGTTGGCTTCTTATACAAATTTCAATTCCACTATAAATGCTGCAGTAATCCAACGTCATTTAAGTTGGAATTTAAAGGTAAATTAGGAACTGCTGAAAAACTGCAATTTTCTGAAAGGCTCCCACAGGACCCTTTCAGATTGAGTCGCTGACCAGTATACACTAATAGATTACACTCATAGCCCAGTCTGAAAAAAAAATCAAGCATGTTTGATATACTCTGACTGGTCAGAGTCTGCCCCTCACACACTACATGAGTGTAGATTACAGCCAACCATAAAATCTAGGCTAGAGTTGGGGTAAAACTCACATAGTGTAGTCTGGCTTATTTAAGCTGGTAAACAAAAAAATACAAGCAGAACACAGATGGAATCCTATGTTTTGTTGTGAATGTAGTCATGTCATTTAGTGGCCAGTATGTAATGACTAAATGTAGCAGATTTCTACAGTTGCAAGAAAAAAGTATGTGAACCCTTTGGAATGACCTGGATTTCTAATAAAGTCTGGTTTGATCATTATCTAAGTCACAATTATCTGACAGTCTTACTAAACTAATGACATAAAAAACAGTTTTGTCCATTTATTTATATATTATTTTTGAGCACATTGAGCAAATATCCACAGTGCAGGCTAGAAAAAGCAAGTTAACTTCTTTGCTAATGACTTTTTCAAGAGCATTGTGCTCAATAAAATAAGAAAAGTACAACTGTTTGTGTATAAACTATTTGAAATGGAAAAACAACTGTCTTAGAAAAGAAGGTTATAGGCAGTGGTGGACTTGTATAAAAACCTTTAAGAATACTTAACGGGGTACTTTTGGGGGTAGTTTTTTTTACACAGGAAAAGCCTTTTAGGATGGTCTTAGATTGTGATTATATTGTCTAGACAATAACAAAAAGGTTTTATTTTTCTTTAAAGAACCCGCTTTTTCAAATTACGAGCTGCAGCCAACTATAAATCCAAAAAGCCTTTGACAATCTTACAATGACTTTGTGGTCTTTTTGTGGATTTCATGAAAGGCAACTAGGTGCGTAAAAATATGGATAGAATTTCAACATAGTAGGGATAAAATGCATTCAGTGGATAAGAGGGAGCCAGTTTATTAACTGGTTGATTTATTATTATTAATAGTAGTAAAAGTCTCTTTCATCCCGTTTCAAACTGAGCCCTGGGTAAATGTGCTCCATCTAAGATTGTGTGGTTCACCGCCTCTCATCTGTATTATTAGTTTATGTTACCTGTTATATGTCGCAGTACAAAATACAAAAACGTTCCCAAAAGACAATGGCATTTTATTTATTTATTTATCATACAATTCTTCACATTGTACATGCAGGACAGTTCTGTTAAGCACACATCCAGGGACCAGTGTTTTAATATGTCAGAGTAATTAGAAATATATTAGAAACATCTCATTATGAAAGGCAATGTGTGCAATTAGTAATAATAATCTAATTCTCTCACTGGGATATGCAGTCTCCCAGTTTGTGTTTTACATTCAGCACTAAGGGACAAACTGTACTTGTCTGTTCTTAATAACTCTCCACATTTCTATAAACTCTTTTTTGTCAGAGCAACTGAAGTACTCCTTCTAGATTTCCTAGATTACGTTTACCTAAACAGGATTTCCATCAGTCCATTGATAATTACCAAATCACATGTGCTCATGTCAAGTTACAAAGTGGGTTCCTAGCTAGAATAATATATCCAATAGCATAATTTCTAAAAATACACAAACTATTGAGCTAGCCAGCACCCAGGCCTACAGTAAGATCCCATAGGAATTAAAACATCAGTAAATGTTTATCTAAACTTGAAAAGAAAAACACACTTGTAGATTAAGCCTTTCTTGAACGCTTAAGCCTTTCTGTTTATTAAAGAAAGCAAGCGGATATCCTGGTAGACCAGAAGATTTAAATTTGTTTTTGTTTTACAAAACACTGCGCCAAAATCAGAATCAGAATACAAGCCGACGAGGTTCTATATATATTTTTTTATCTATATGAATTTGGTACATACATCTAATCTGTATGGTACATATAAGAAACAAACTGACCCATGATGGGTAATATGCTATCATGGACAGACTAAGACTACTGAGAAGACGAATAATAAGCAATAATTCAGGTTAAAAACATGGATAAACCCAAATCTCATTTTCCTGTAAGTGGCAATAGCACAAAGATTATTCATGATTAATATCTGTCCGTTGAAACTCCAACAGAAAATTAAATGCAGTACAAAATGGCCTGGGGACACAGGGATGTAAGATGGTTATTTAATAGTGTTGAGACCCTGGGTTCTCTCTCATAACGACAGACAAGAACATAAAGAGGAGGTGTCATGAGGGAGAGAAACAATAAGTAGAGTCTGGCTTCTTACAGCAGGAACAGCCTGAGACCATAGGGCCTGTCTAAAGGCTGTACAATTATCTAAATCATTTTGATTTGTTTCATGAGGAGGCCGAGAATGAAACGCCAGTGTCTCCAAACACTTGCACTAAACTGGGGTCATTGGTTCCTCATGTTGTTACACGGAAGGGTCCATCAAAAACTCACTGGGAAAACAACCAATGTCCACTGGAGCCACACTTCAAACATTCCGATTTATATGAGAGCTTTCATCATTTCTCAGAAGCTTAAAAGCAAATTTTTCATTAGACACTTGTACATTTAATCTTCTTAAATGTTGCTCAATTTCCCAAATGAAGCATAACATTGACCATATTAAAAGAAGAAGAGCACTCTCTTTGCTGAGGGTCACTTTTCCTACATAAGCAATCTGATGGACTTGCCATCCCAAATCGCAGCCTTCTGAAAGAACAAAGAGCTTTCTATTTTACTAAGAGCTTATGCATGCAGCCTGTTCAGAATCAGACAGGCTTCAGATGGCAAATCTAGACATGTTGTGTTATGGTTGTGCACGCATTTCTTTGGTTATTAATCTCCCAGCAACCGGCTTCTCCAAACCTGTAACTCAAGCCCTCGTAGCCCAGCCAGTGAGCGGGGTCCCTTATGCCACTGATGCAGAGACACAGCATATATCAGCACACAAACACACCACTACAGACATCTTTCCACCACCCCAGCCAGATGTCTAGTCTTCTGTCTAATCATTACTACAGCTGCTTTCGCTCATGTTTCATGAACCATAGGTTCTCCGCTGGCTGATGGTGCTGTAATGTAACATGAACATAGCTGTGGTTTGATAGCTGTTACACAGCTTTTGTAGTCATATGGGGTACTTCTAATGCGCTAAGGTGAAGACGTTTGCTGGAGCTGTTCCAGTAACCTGAGCATCAGTGGACTGTACATACAGTGTTTAAGTCAAGCCGTCTGAACACCAGGTGCTTTCAGTGGAGGGATGGGAGTCTCCAGTGCACAGTTGCTACACAGGTGCAGAAAAACAGCAGATACCATACTTCTAAAGTTACTGACGGTGGTTCCAGTGCACCTTCCCTTGCCTTCCGAAATGACTTGCAGATGCTTGCATTTAAGTCAGCACTGAATAGGCAATGACAGACATGATTCCAAGTTAAATATGCTACAAAGACCCAAGCCATTCATCACAGTCAAAGTCAGAGCTAACTGTTTACCTGAATCATGAGCAGATGTATCTTGAAGCAGTCTAAGGTAAAACTTTGCTATACAATCACATTTTGATTGTTAGCAAATTCAATGAAATGGGATATCACATTATGACAGAGTTTTAGGAATGTCAGTAAGAAAGAACAATCTTCTGTAAACAAAAAGATATTGATCAGTTCAGTCTCATATTGATAAATCCTCACTGTTGGCAAACTAATGAGGACACATGAAATTTACTTTGACCAAACTAAGAAAATAAATGTAAAATAAATTTTAATTTTAATTAATTCATTTGACTGCTGTCTACAACTATATACTATATATTTACTTTAATCAAATAGATAAACTAGGTACTGGATGGTAACTGTAAATACTAGGAGATCTTTAAAAACAGTCAGGCTAAGACTCACACACATCAACTCAATTTTCATTTTTTTGTGTATTATTCCTTAACTGCCCAGATAGATAATTGTACATAGTTTTAGACAGCTTATTCTGTAACTACATCTTAGTTTGTTTAAGACACAAAGGCCTTCAACTCCAACACATATAGACATTTGACTCTCGTTTCCATCCTCTAAATCATTACTCCTATAACAACACACTGTTGGGTTTCTATGAATGCACACCATCACAGCATACACACAGCACTTCATAAATCTCTCTGGGGTAATGACAGAGCCTCAGCTGTCATTTCAAAAGTTATTACCTGCAATTGATACAGTAGATCCAACAAAGCTAAGTTCTTCACTGAGTGTGTAGGGGCTTTAAACCTCCCAGCATGTTATTTACATTATAGCCCAGTTATGATGACCTCTCAGTTTTGTGCTGGTTACCAGTCTTTCTGAAGAGAATGGCCAGAAGATGCTAAAGGGAGAAATAAAGAATGGCAATGTTAGTTCCTAATGAGGTGCTGGCAGGTAAAATAACTAAAGCGCTGTCAGAGTGGACACCGCAGCACAGCATTTCAAACCTTATTAATCTGAGAGCCATAGTTTACTGATGCTGACTGGATAAAGGGAAATCTCTTAAATTGTCCTATATTCTACATATTTCTTTTATGTTTTCATGTTGGTATTTTTCTCCATGTGGTTTCGATAGTTTCAACTGTCTAGCTGATGGTGTGAGGTTATTCTGAAGAATTCTGACGTAGTCCTTCTTCTTCATTTTTCTTCCATCTACTTTGGCCATGGTTTTGCCACCACCATGCTTAACAGTTGTTACAGCTTTCTTGGGGTTAAATGCTTGACCTTTACTCCTCCAAACAACTCAATCTTTGTCTCATCTGACCATAGCACTTTCCTATTGAAGACGTTGTCTTTGTTTATGTGGGGTGCTGCAAACTGTAAGGAAAAACTCAAAGGAGTTGACTCTGGAACAGGAGCTTCGTATTTGGATGGCAGCCTCTCAGTTCATGGCGATCACAGTGATGTTCAAGCAGCCTCCAGTTCATGACAGACTTATGTCATGGTGGTTCTTGGGTTGTTGGTTTGACCGTTCAAACCAATTTCCCCTCAGGATCCCCCAGAAGGATGACAGTTTTCTACTAGATAAAGTGGTTCAGCAGTTTTTTTAGAAATGGCTCCAAGAGAAACATTCTTATCATCCTTCTCTAGAACTCTTTAGACTTTCACATTGTACAGTGTGTTGATCAATCCAATGGGTGCTGTCAATCAGCAGAAAACACTGAATTATTAATCTAACTGGGTGTACATATATATTTTATCTCTATATAATTTATAGTTTCACCCCTGCCCTTATTAAAATGAAAACTTGAGTACCAATGTCTTGTTTTTCTTCTATTATAGATATTCTGCCTCAGAAAAAGAGCAGTTTATAAAAAGCACTGAAGTACTGCCTTGACATTCATGTCCATAACGAGTGTATATAAACTTCCAACCATGTACCAAAAACAGCCCTGATTCATTTTTACATGACTATTTTTACTGAATTGTCCAACAGAATTAAAGAGGCAGTTGTTACTGCGCTGATGTAAATGACTTCTGATCTGATTGGCTGCTCTGTACTCTGTGTCATGTTCAAAAAGCAAGGGCTGCAATGTATAGAAACAAACTGTTAGGTCTAAAATCCTTAGAGACGAGGTACAAAGTAAACTTCAACCACTCTTTTCCGTGATCTGGATCCGGGAAAGCTGCAACAATATAGTCTTGCTTCCTGACATCCAGACAAGGCAATGTTCAACCATGTTCGCCCACATCTTTTGCTTCAGTAAGACGTCTGCATACTATCTGAGGTACAACAACAACAACACTCATCTCATCTCTTTAGCATGAATTGGTGGTCATATGTGATTGGTTGTGACATCACTACCGCAATGAATCCAGAATGTGCCGTTTCTGTAGGTTTGATTTGATACGCATGCACAATTTTTTAAACACATAAAGATAAATGCAGTTTTTTTCTGATATGGACTCAAAATTCATACATAAACATTAGAAATGGTCATTCTATAGAACTCACGCCTCTACTGTTGTGATACACGTAAATCCTGCTGCGTGTAGAAAGGTGATGTTCATCTTAATACATGTGCTTTTGAGGCCTTTGACATAAAGAGCGTATCCGTTTCTGGAGCAATTCATTGCTGGCCCCATTGTTTATTTGGGAAAGTCCTCTACACCTTCCCAGCCCACAAATAGCAGAGAACATTATCTTTCACTTATCTGCGTCACTCAGTGAGTGGCCTGCACTGACATGCACTAACCACCATTTCAGATACTGTAAGCATTTTCCCTCTTATCTTCTGTCAAGGGCACACGTTGTATATGCAAGATAAATATTATGATTGTTCCTGAATGTTCAAAAGGATCACAGGAAGGACAACATGAAACAGTGTCCTAAATCTGCATAAAACATATGGTGAAGCTTACAGTAGAAGTGCTGGGGTGTTTACACCAACTTTGTAGCAATGATCCAAAACTCACCCTGTTGCACTAACCACATCGCATCACAAATGTCAATGCTGGCCCTGCGAAGAAGCTACTAAAACAGCATCCTGGGTTCCTTAACCCTGGTCCTGGAGGCATCCTGCCCAGCACATTTTAGTGCTTCCCCTTCTCCCAACACACCTCATTCAACTAATCAGCTCATTAACAAGCCCTTTTACAGTTGCAGGGGGTGTAATGAAGCAGGGAATCCACTACAATGTGCAAGGTAGAGTGTCTCTAGAGTTCTCAACCAGAGTTGAGAAACACTGTTGTAGAGAATAAGTCTGTCAAAAACTAGAACACAGTCTGACTAGGAGTAAACATATGATATAATATTTTATAGGAATGCAAGATGATATTGATCATTTTAGAAAGCTGGCCACCTCTGGGAAGATTCCCCACTTCCAAGACTAAGAGTCTAAGTCTGGTTATCAAGCTTTGTAACCTTTCCCAGACTAATATATTTCAATCAATGCCTTTTGATAGTAATCTAGTGCACTTCAACAGTACCAACAGTACTCTAATTTAAATGGTCACAGCTGATTCAGTGGGTATGGGGTAATATCGGGGTAATATAGTTTCCTTTATAAATGACCTTTATTTGTAGAAATGTTGTTTTTAGGTCTCCTTTACTTGCTTGAAGATTTCTGACCAATATGAAAAACACTGGATATCTGCCCATGATATTTTTCACCAAATCTTTACGCTGCACCAGCTTTTGAACTTACTGTTATCATCAAAAACAATTAGTTTTTAATACCAGAAATATTAAAGCTATATCTGCTAAAATATTCCTATAAAGACCTGAAAGCTCCAAAATAATATCTCTTCAGTATGTTATTTGGACTGTCACAATTATCATGCTTGGATAAGATGCTGCTTCATTTTCTGGATGGAACAGTAAAACGTGGATAAGACATTTTAATTAAGTCTTTATTAAGTTTATTTTAAAATACTATGTAAATAAAGTCTTGGCGGATGCTTTACTATGGCCAGTCTCAGTTCTGTTTTTAGAACAGGAGTTAGGTTAGCAATTATCAACACAAAAACTGAGCAGAAATGACTTACAACCGCATGAATCCTCCAAATGTTTGTGGCTGTTTGTTCTGTATTACCTTTAAAAGAATGAAATGTAGAGATGATCACAGGATCACACCCAATGAAAAAATCTTATCCTCAATATGACTTAATGTCAGGGGTTAAAACTACAAAGTAGGGGAAAGGGATGACAGTTTAATTAATAGCATCATCAGAGGCTTTACCTTTTAAGGCAAGCTAAGCAAAGATTCACATACTGAGAGATCCACTGAACACTTAACAGCTTCCAGACGTTTCTGTGAACAAAGTATACAGATGCATGGCAGTGTGAAACCCATAAATAATCCACAATAACAGACAGAAAGAGTTTTTAATAATCTACCTAAATGTCTTCATTCGTGTTCTTTCATTGGTGTTTAAATCACATTAGTGACAAAGCAGTTAATGTCTTATGTTATTGGAAATGTTCATGTGTGCTTAGTAATATGAATCCCCAGGACAGAAGAGGCCCAAGAGGAAGGCTGGTACAATGGGAAGCCAGATTTACTTACATGGAGAGCTGGGATTTGCTCACGCAGCTGATGTATGTCTCATCAGGGGCTGTTGAGATAATCAAAATGTAAGTGGTTCATCAAATAACGACATTTGTTCTTTGTGTTTCATTTCTGTCTTTAATATGTTCTTCCAAAATGATCCTCACCTTCAAAACAACCTCTTAAATCCACATAAAGTGGATTTTGTAAAATAGTATATATCTATATGTATATATAGTATATATACATATATGATGAGGAAAACCTCATCAGGAGTTTACATTTACAACAAAATGTAAATGTAAATGTAAGAGTGGCAAGAAAGCGCATATTTACAGGGTTCAGGTTAATAAAAGGATGGAAATATCACTCAGTACTGCTTTCATCCTTTGCCAGTTCAATTTCACCTTTCAGCTTCCTTTGTTTCTAAAATTTGTTTCCTAATTCCTAAAAGAACTATTAAAAATCTGCCATTAAGGCCAAGGTCCAGGAAATGACCACATGACCATTTGCAAATTCCTTCTGTTGGTTTGAGATTTTAGTGTGCTACAATCCATTCAGCTCACTGTGAATGGAAGAGCATTTCTTTTGTTAACAGCCTGCAGCACACAGGGTATGGGTTTCCAGATCTGGCAGCAATGTATCCTTACAAAGTAGATGGCTGTAAACAGACATACACCTAAGTAAATTAGAATAAAATAACAGAGGAGCCATGCTGCAGCCTTGACCTGCTTTACTTACATAGACCTGCATGTCTTCCTAAAGGCAAGTGTGGCGTCTGCATTGGCAGATAATATTTTATAAAATAAGAGACCACCCTACATTATCAGTTTCTCTGGTTTTAATATTTATATGCACTGTGTTTAGGGAAATTAACATTTGCGTTGTATTTCATAAACCATGGACAACATTTCCCCTAAATTCCAAAAAAAAATATTGATATTTAGAGCATTTACAAGCAGAAATGGCAACTACTCAAATAATGCAAATACTATTTTATGATTATTACAATGCAAAGAAGTTATTATACAAATTTACAACTCAGTACTAATATTTGAACTGAGAGCATTCAAAAATCACTATGGTGAAATAACCTTGACTGCCAATCACAGCTTTCATGTCTTGGCAGGCTCTCCACCTGTCTTTCACACTGCTGTTGGGTGACTTTATGCCAATCATAGTCATAGTGGTCTCTTTATTTGTTTCCAGAGCTGTATGTACAAAAAAACAAAAAAAAAAACAGTAATGTGATAGACATTTATATAGAGATTTATTAAGAAATTATCTTAACTCCCACTCATCAACTTCACCTGAATGAAAAGAAAGTGAATGAGCAGCAATATCTGCAACTAAAAACTTTCTGCAGTTGTTAATCAGTGTCCAAGATGGCATGCTGTCCCATTTTTGTGTGCAGAACTGGGGCAAAAGAGAGACCTACCGTTTTCAGATGATGTAATTGTGTGTCACTTCCTGGGATAATTTTACGCCTTGCTCTTAGGGAGATTTTGGGAGGGCGTCCACTGCTGGGAAGTCTGACTGTTATTCCAAACTTTCTCCCTTTGGACAGCATGGTTTAGGCAATTGTGACTGTAGCTCGGTTTAGCCGTGGGGATTTAGACATGGCTTTATAACCTTTTCCAGACTGATAGGCGTTCACAAGCTTTACTTCTGAAGTGTTTAGGAATCTCTCTTCTCTGTGGCATGTCTGAACACCCTGTGTGCTGCCAAGTTTTCTATCATTTAAAAAACAAGTTTTAGTCAGATTTAGATTGGACCCACTGAAAGGCACTATAATAATCAGGCCTTACAAATCTGGTATTACAGCAGCATGCATGGTTCTTATCATTTCGAGGTAATATTTAGGATTAATATGGCAAGTGAGCATGAAGTAGTGGATATTTAGAATAAGCCTATAAGAGTGCCGGGTCAGCTGAGAGCATTGCACTCTATGAGCGCCAAGGTGGAGCTAGATAGACTCTGTTGGTGTCTTCTGCCATCTAGAGTTTATTAAGACACACTACATTTATCGTCACTGTACGATAAAAAAATAATAGGTCTTATCACATCTCCAAAATATTAAAGGTAAAAATGTTCTTAACTTTAAATTGAAGTTAAAGTAAAATTAGAGTTTGTTATTAAGGAATTTAGAGCATTTATATTGGTCTATTCATCCAGAATTATGTACACAGTGTACAGAGCAGCTACACGGTTCACGCCATGGAGAAAACTAAAAACGGACAAAAATGGAGATACACAGTTTTCATTGGACAGTAGAGATATGTTTTACAAAATATGTTATACACTAAAAATAATTTATTAAAATTGACCATAAATACGACAGTCACTCAAACACATAGTATAATCGCTGGCTAGCTGTAACTTTAGCAGAGGACCGCAGTTGGGACCACAGGTGGAAAACATGTTTTTCTTATTCTCAACTTATTCTCAGCGCTCTTTCGTTTTGTTCATTTTGGTTTTTACTTATAACGTTTGATAAATTAATATCAATAACTGAATCAGCTCCAACCAAACGGCTCCTCTTTAGGGTGCATTTACAAATGCTACACGTTTCTCGAAGCTCACTGACGCCTTCTTGTGGGCTGGACACGAAAATACGGATAAGGGTGGAAAAATTACATAATTGCACACAGATGCAAGTGGAATTATTAAAAATCTAAAACTTAGAAGATGTTAAGTTTAAAAATGATGATAGTAATTATATACTGTTAACTGTCAGTGATGTACAAAGGGAATATCATTTTATGTTAAAGTGAGCTTTAAGCTCTTCTACAGCGGTTAGTCAGTGCAGGCAGGAAGCAGTCCAAATCGTCAGGATTTTTTAAATACCTGTAGTCAAGATTCTGCGGAGCCCCTAAACTGAAAAGGCAGAGACATAATATTTGGGACTTGGAACATTTCCTTAATTTAATTCATTGTTCCCTCAGTTGGACAATCCGTTCCCTCAATTTAACAAGCTAGATAGCTACATCGTCCCGACAACGATTTGTTAAATTGAGGCCATGATTTATATAAATGAGGAAACAGATTGTTAAATAAAAGGCACAGCTTATTAAATTTGCTGTTAATTTGATGGAACAGTTTATTAAATATAGGGAACGATTTATATCTCTATTTTTTTCTACTTTCGAGGTTCCGTAATATTTCTTGGCGAGAGGTCCCGCTTTTATTTTGAAGGCTTGTGGGAGTTTTGGTGAGTGGTGATCTCTCCCTTCACACCGTTGAGAGGGGAATATTGTGTAACGGGCGCACGGCGCTGTGTGAGAGTAGTACACTTGTCTACATGGATTTCATTGTAAAACGAATAAACTATTGAACAGATTCAGGTCGTTTGAAAGGTTTGTTCTTGCCTTAATATAATTTTACAGTTTTGAGTGAATATGGAAGCACTGTGGAGGATGTTTGGCAAAGACATCTGGGTTAGCTTATTAGCTAACTAGCTAACAATAACCAGCTGGACAACAACTGAAAGGTCCCTTTAACAGGGGCTTAGATAACTGATAACTGAAGATGTCTCAAAGATACTATAGGGTTACTTTAGCTAATTAGACAGATTGAATGCCGCGTAACATCAACACGTGTTATTTAGTCCTAAAGCAGACCGTGTTTGTGTGTAGTTTGATTGTATAAGTTAGTCGATTGCTCTTAGTTACACTTGTAGTGTTAACGTGTCTTCAGAGTGTGGCAGCTATTTGTGTGCAGTGTGGGTTTATTTGCGCAGTCTTCATTAACAACTGGTAAAGGAATCATTTATTGTACTTTGTCATCCCGGCTTACAGCCGCATAAAATGCCAATCGAAAATAATGAGGACCAAGACCCCCCAGCTCTGTCCAGTCCTGTCAGTGCTCTAACACCAGGCGGCCAAGAGGATAATGGGATCAACAGGGGGACCACCGGCCTGTCCATCCCCGGTCGAGGTCGTGAAGAGCCAGCAGCAGCCTGTCCCGAAACTGTTGGGTCAGAAAACTCGAGAAAATCTCAGCTCCTGCTCCAGATCAACCGTCAGGAGATCCAGGCAGTTGCTGAGAATGCTCAAGCCGCTGAGCTCCAGGGCCTGGGAGTGGACGTCTATGACCAGGATGTGCTTGAACAGGGGGTCCTGCAGCAAGTGGACAGAGCCATCCAGGAGGCCAACCAGGCTGCGGCCAAGGCTGAGGCAGAGAAAGAATACGAGTCTGTGCTGGATGATGTCAGGTATGGAGATGAAGAACTGCCTCCCTTTGATGATCTTGATGTCTGTGATCAAAGTTGGTTTACAAATGATGTCAGACGCACTGAATGAATACATTTATGTTCAATATTGTGTCTTCTTAGGTCATGCACAACTGCTCTTAGACAAATCAACAAAATAATAGAGCAGCTTACTCCTTACGCCACCTCCAGCAAGGACATCAGCCGGAAAATTGAGTCTGTCAAAAGGCAAAAAGAAAACAAAGTAAGATGATGAGCACTTTTTGCTTTTAGAGACACTGCAATAAGTGTCTCCAGTTTGAATTGATGGAATATGATGATCCGTATTATTATATAATATAGGATATATATATATATATATATATATATATATATATATATCACTGTCACACAAAAACCTTGTATCTCCATTTGTTCATCTTCGTTTTTCACTTTTTGACAGTCTATCTGGCAGTTGTTTGTCACGTTGTCTCACAATTTCTTGATTAATGATCCAATAGAAATGCTTCAAAATTACTTTTGAAATGGGGAAAAATATATATTTTGACTTCCATTGAAAGTTAAGGGTTTGTTTTTCTTTCATCATTTTTTACCTTTGAATGTGTTATTCTATTAATGTTTATCTTTGTATTTCTTTGATACATATATATAAAGGTACAGCATACTAATATTATTATGATTATCCATTCTTAAACTGTTGTTTATCACCTTACCCCCAAAATATTAGTGTTGTCTAGTACATTGCTGAGACATTTTATCTCATAGATAATAATAATAAAACAAAATAAGACGTGGGGGGCTTCTACTGTGTCAGCATCTTTGTAAGCTTAGAACCCTCTTATCATTTACAGGAGAAGCAGTTAAAAAAGATCCGAGCCAAGCAGAGACGGTTACAAGCCGTTCTTGGGGGAGAGGATATCCTGAAGCTTGAGGCGGAGTTATTGACTGAGGATGATGAAGGTGAGTTTGAAATACAGTTTTATAGCTATAGCTGTCCATTGATCTCTTTCTAATGCCACACGGTTCCGTTGTGTCAGTCACTTAAATATCAAGCAGTGTCTGACCGAGTGCATTTTAGATGTGACATAAAAAGTGACTTTTTATGGTGAATTTTACTAGTAGGTTTAAGTGAGGTGGTCAAGTAGAGAGACTTTTCAGTACTGACAACAATATAGAAGGTCACAAGTGCCTTGTTTGCAACCTTTCTTTGCTTTTTAGGATGGTGTCCATTTTTCATTACTAATTGATAGTTTAAACATGTCTTTTGTTTTATGAACTAGATAAGTTAGATTATTTGCTTGTTTTTGAATTTTTTTCTCATCACTAAAAAGAATTGTATTTTGACAGAGTAAACCTAGCAATATAGTGTTTTTGTCCTTGAAAAATAAAGGAAAAATTTACTACATGCAAGTGTAGATTAATACAGTAAATCTTAACTGTACGTCTGTCAGCATGTTGGCTTAATCTTTTTCAACCCTTTCTTTAAGTACAGTGTGGTCTAATGTTTGCACTAGTTAATCCTTGGGATGTCACAATGGCCAAACTATGCATATGTTCATGATTTAGAAAGTTGAAGAAAAAGGGCCACTGGTGAGAAGTTTAATGAAGGGGGAATTATTGCAAATCCATGCTTTGATAAGTAAACAGAAACTGGACTAGTGTTCTTCTAGCCATTCTAAATCAAGGTATCAATGATGATTTTGCAAATGAGAAATTCTTGTTGTGGTTACTGTACATGTGATGGTATTAAAACAGATATTATTGAAATGTGTAGTAACAAAACAGAAATATATGTCCAAATGTGCATTAATAATGCTAGAATAATCTATGCTAGAAGAATATGTTACTAAACATTTTGATTTTTTTGACTGTAAATTGGTTCATTTTCTGGACACTAAAGCGTGCCTTACATTTACAGTATTGTATATATTTCCTGAAAGGATGCTTAGTATTTAATTAATTTAATTTGTATGGATTTGAGACCTGTTCTTTGAAAATAATCTGAAGCAGCCAGTAAATGACACACACTGCACTTTCCTGTCTGGTCCTGGGTATCAGTAGTAGCCCACAGAATAAAATAAATAAAAACAAACTGCCTGGAAACAAGAACACTTCTATTTTATAGTCATTATATCATGGATATAGTCTTATTATCTATCAAATTTATAGCCAAAAATGATCTCTCAAACTGATAAGTAGGGCTGCACAATTTGAACATAAAATATGATGTTCCATAAAGCTGTTGGATATCACAATGAAATGAAAAGCGATAAATTACATTATTAGTAGTGTCTCAGCTGAAAGTGCAGTGAGCAGTCTAACTAACATCTCCTGACAAGATGGCAAAAATACCATATTCCTGAAGCACCTGAAGCCTTGAGGAAGATAAAAATCCTGAAATGAATATAAAATATTTGCATGCAAAAAAGGTCCATGTGGTAATGCAGATTTCTTTTCACAGTAACCATATTTTATACACTATAGTCATCACATGTAAGGTATTTTTACAGGCCAGTTTTTAAAGATAGAGTAGATTTAGCTGTTTTGTGTCTGTGTGTGTTCTGTAATCTCATGTCCTGAGAAAAAGTATGGTCCAAACCAAACATGTCATGATAATGATTAAAAAAAATTACATTAAAGCCATGCAGTTCTACTGAAAAGCAGTACTACAATATAACTGTATACTCCTATAGATGAACTAGTGTCCAGTCTTATTGCAATAATATTATATATTAATATTCAGTAATATTTCTCATTGCACATTACACAGATGAGCCAAAACTTTAACGTTACTCCTAGATAAAGCAAATAATGTTGATTATTCTATAACATTGGCACATGTCAAGGTCTGGGATGAATGAAAAACAATAACTGAACAGTTAAATCTCACAGTTGACCTGTTGAATGCAGGAGAAATGGTCAGGTGTGAAGACCTGAGTGACTTTGACATGGGCCACATTGTTATGACCAGACGACGGGTCAGAGAATCTCCTAAACATTAAGAAAATTTATTAGGACGTATTTATTAGACATTTATAGGTAACATTTATTTGAAATAAATTATTAATAAAAGTATCTGTAGTGAGTACACAAACATCTGGATTGAACCTTGGAACAATGATGGAAGGTCACCTGGACTGATGAGTCCTGTTTTCTTTTACATCATTTGAATGGTTGCTGCACAGGTAGATGTCCACCTGTGGGATTAACTGGTTCCATTTTAGATCTATGGTGGAGCCACCTTGCAGCTGACAAGACTTAAAGGATATAATGCTTATGTCTTGGTGCCAGATACTACAGGGCACCTTCATAGGTCTTTGTAAAGTGAGCTGTTTTGTTTACATGTATATGAACATCAGCATAATTTGGCTCATCAGTGGACGGATACTTGTGGGGTTTAACATCATGTGGCCTTCCTCATTCAACATAGGTTGCTGCCGTGCTCTAGAATTACGTTCCTATATTGCGTTAATAAAGCTTCACCCACACTTTCAGGTTTACTAGTCCAGGTATGTAAGATCTGTGAAATCAAGGCACACAAGTAGTGTAAACAAAGCTTTGGTGGTACCATGCTAACTAACTATGGGCATGTGTTTTGTGTGTCTTTGTCAGAGCCAGGCCCTTCGACGCTGGGCAGTATGCTCATGCCAGCTCAGGAGACAGAATGGGAAGAGCTCATCCGCACAGGTCACATGACTCCTTTTGGCACACGGATCCCTCAGAAGGAAGAAAAGAAGGAGCCACGGAAGGTGATGCTCAGCGAAAACTCTGGCTTTGACAAGTACCTAGCCGACCAAGCCGTCATGGCAGAGCAGAGGAAGAAAACTCCCCTGAAGAAAAAGGCTAAAGGAACTTCCTCAGCAGAGGCTCCTAAGAACGGTGCTTCCTCTAAGCAAGAGAAGAAGCTGCAGAAGCGCATGCAGAAGCTTCAGAGAACTGCCTTAAAGGCTCACCCCAAAGCTAGACCTAAAGTGGAGAAAGAGTTTCCCCAGACCATGAGGAAGAAATATCGGGATGGAGACTCGGACAGTGAGGGCTCAGAGTATGTGCCTAGTGATGAACTTATGGACCCTGAGGAACCTGAGCCAACTGATGAGTTCTGTGTTGATGAAAACGAAGAGTATGAACTTAAGCCCTATAGGAAGAAGAGCAAGGCCAAACCCTGCAAGACCAGGAAAGAGGACGAGAGTGATGAATACCTCCCCAGCAGCTCAGACGAGGATGAGGACTCTGGGAGAAAAGGCAAGGTGAAGAAATTCAAAGATGATGGCGATATTGAATACTACCGGCAAAGGATTAGGTAAGATTATCAGGAATGTCTAGGCCGAAATCTGTGTAATAATACATTAGAAATGTCATAGTTCTTTGTCAAACACACATTCAAATGTTCAGCTAATGATTCATGTAACCATCTTTTGCCTGCTATGTGTGCTAGAATAGATAATCCATTGAAGAGATTGGCAGCTGTTCTTTGACTAAGCAAATTCTTGGCCTATTCATATTTTTTCTTTCTCATTATAATATGCATCTATTTATTCCACTATGCTAATGTGAAAATAGATGGTACAAACCTAACAAGATTGAGAATTTGTATTTATAGTAAGAAAATTGAGTTGGCACGGTCTCTTTCTCCACACTTTCTGCACTGTAATTTGAACGTGAATGCAGCCCCACATTTCTGCTGTAGCCCCACATTTCTGCTGCTAGTAGAGCACTACAGTGTGGAGTGGAGGAGGTGGGAAGAATAAAAAAAAAAAAAACGTAATTAACTGAACCAATGCTTAGTCTTGACTTAATTACAAGTGCAGTCTCGGAAGCCCCAGATAAAGGGAACAGTTTCATTGTGGAGTGACAGGGCCAGGCCCAAATGAAGATGGATTTTTTTCCCTTCACTCCTCTCTCCACACCTTTCTTGGGGAGCTCAAACTCCTAATTGTCTGTATCAATCTTAATTTGCTTCCGTGATGACACTGCCACTAACTGCCGTATCCCCGCAGCCAGAAGTGGTTCAATTAAAGCTGCCCTGCAAGAATGATGGCGAGGGAGCTAACTAAGGCAGAGCTGTGGCCTCTTTCTATCTCTCTCTCAGACTGGGAAATTAAAAGTAGAGGCCAGGGACTAAGACTACCTGCCCATACAGTACCTCACACACTCTGAAGCTAGCTTTCCCAAAGGTGGCTTTTTAAACAATGCTTGCTGAGTCAAATTAAGAATGTCAGCAGTTGAATAGTTTCATTCGTGTCCAACTCCTTTAGGCTAATCGAAAACCTAGATCAGACATTGTGTGAAAGCAACTGGGGAAACACTTTCACTAATGTAGGGACTGTCATCCTGCAGGAAGTGGAAGAGGCAGAGACTCCAGGACAAAGAGCGGAAGAGACAAGCAGGAGAGGATGAGTCTGAAGAGAGCGACGTTGAGTTTGATGAAGGCTTTAAGATGCCAGGCTTTCTCTGGAAGAAACTCTTCAAGTGAGGATGTGGGATTTACACTCCAGATGACACATGTGTTAGCTTGGGAATTGTAGCTACAGACAGAAACAAAGTTTATTTAACTCTTAGATATTCTTTTTGAAATCTTTTTGTTATGGATTTTTTTGGTTCTAATTATGTAATTATCTAATTTACTTGAGGGAGTGATGATTAAAAATATAAAGAAGTAGAGGAAAAGCAGCACTGGTGGATGGATTTACTGCTCTGCATGTTTAGGGCTCTAGGCTTACAACAGGAAGCTGCTTCTGCTGCTGCTATTGTGCCGCGGCTACATTTTACAACACATCAATCGGACAACACTTACAGGCCATTTATTTAGAATCAATAGAGATAATGGCCCTATGATTAATTGATCAGGTGTGGTGTTTGTGTTGTGCTGGGCTGGCGTTTTGTCCTACACGCTTGCTTTTGTTGTCCAGGTATCAGCAGACAGGTGTCAGGTGGATGTGGGAACTGCACTGCCAGCAGGCAGGAGGCATTCTGGGAGATGAGATGGGCCTTGGCAAGACCATCCAGGTAATTGCCTTCCTGGCAGGCCTGAGCTACAGCAAGCTGAGGACGCGTGGCTCCAATTACAGGCAAGAGACCCCACATGTCCATACCCTTTTACTGCCCCTGTGGTTTCACATGCATCCCATGCTGTGGGTGATATTCAGAAAGTCCTTCTAGCCTGTCTTCTTACGTATTTTGCTTTTAAAACACATACACACTATCTATTGCCACGCCCACACCAACCCAGTGCCCCCACCCCCGTTAGACTGAAAGTCTTGATTGCAATGAATATTTCAGCAGCTGGATTGCTGGTGGAGAGAGGTTTGGCGTGAATTATTAAAGACGTTTCAATTATGATATCCCTCTAATTCTCTTAGTGGCGACATCAAAGGAAGAACAAGGATGTGCAATGAGAGTAACTGGAGGGGAGGGGGAGGGCAGGAAATTAAACATGAAACACATAATTAAATACGTTTAA